>NC_134804.1:38642826-38647826 GCF_046742065.1 Oratosquilla oratoria | reverse complement strand
TAAGCTACTTCAAGAAGGACTTAATACAGGAGGAAGATACTACAGGAGAAACCTACTACAGAAGGGATCTACTACAGGAAGAACCTCTTACAGGAAGAACCTCTTACAGGAAGAACCTACAGAGGAAAGAATCTACTACAGGAGGAACCTACTACAGAGGTACCTACTACAGGAGGAGCCTATCAGAGAAAGAACTTACTACAGGAGGAACCTACTAGAGAGGAACCTACTAGAGAGGAACCTACTACAGAAGAGACCTTTACAAGGGGGACCTACTACAGTAAATACCCACTACAGGAAGAACCTACTACAGGAAGAACCCACTACAGAGGGTACCTACCACAGGAAGAACCTACTATATAATAAGAACCTACCACATGAAGAACCTACTACAGGAAGAACCTACTATAAGGGGAACATCCGA
Organism: Oratosquilla oratoria; assembly: GCF_046742065.1. Taxonomy (NCBI): domain Eukaryota; kingdom Metazoa; phylum Arthropoda; class Malacostraca; order Stomatopoda; family Squillidae; genus Oratosquilla; species Oratosquilla oratoria. The sequence continues at coordinate 38,647,402 of NC_134804.1, read as the reverse complement.
AGTGCAGATGCACAGTCAGGATCCCTCTTGGTTCCATGTAACATGCTAGAGCTGTATACATTTTCCCCCTAGTATTTCGTCAGTAATACACAGTGCTTCTATCCTTGGAATAATAATCCATCGAATAGGCTGAGTCACAGAAGTCACCAGGGAGAGACTATAGGCGAATAGTAGGGCAAATGAAGAGATAGAAGAAGTTGAAACTGTTCAGCATTAATCTTTTAAGTAGAGAATAGTCACTTATAAAAAGAATTACATGAATCTGGTCTTTTTTTTTTTTCTTCTTTTTTTTTTTGTCTCCCCCCACCCAATCCCCAAAGGTATAAAGGTCGCAGCAGACGGGATGGGGGGGGGGGGGGTGTCCTAAGACTAAATAAAATCTTCTGACGACTAGAGAACGAACTCTCACCAAGAGCAAAGCGACGTGGGGGGTGGGAGTGGGGGTGGGGGTGGGGCTGAGAAGTCTCCGATGAAAGTTTGACAAGGAGAGGTGGCCGGAGTCGGCTGCAGGCGAGGTCCCCCGACATGAATTTAAGAACAGAGCCTCCTGGAGGCGAGACGTGGCTTAAGAGGGACGTTGTAAGGCGATTCGTAGCGTGAAAAATTCCTCTTAAATGGAATAAAAAAGAAGGAGGAAGAGAAAGAAAAAGAAGATGTAGAGAAGGAAGAGGAGGAGGACGAAGAAGGAATACAGGAGGATAAGGAAGAGTAGGGGGAGGACGAGGAGGAGGAGGTGAGTGAGGTGTTAGAGGAAGATGGGATGATGGAGGAGAAGGAGAAGGAGGAGGAGGAAGAGGAGGGGGAGGAGGATGGAGAGGAGAAGGAGGTGAGGGAGGACGCTGAGGAGAAGAAAAAAATAAGAGAAAGAAAAGGTGACTAAATGTATGTATGTGTGTGAGTACCTGCGTGTGCGCATGCGCATGTGTGTGTGTGTATGTATGTGTATGTGTGTGTGTGTATGTATGTGTATGTGTGTGTGTGTGTGTGTGTGTGTGTGTGTGTGTGTGTGTGTGTGTGTGTGTGTGTGTGTGTGTGTGTGTGTGTGTGTGTGTGTGTGTGTGTGTGTGTATTTGTGTGTGTGCGTGTGTGTGGGGGGGTGTATACATGTATGCTTACCTGAATATCTATGTTTATATGTATCTCCATGTATACACGTTGATGTGTACGTGTTTAAGATCAGAAAGGGAGTGTGGGATAGTGACGTGAAAATACTCCCCCGGCCTCCCCCGAGGAATCTTCGTTACAAGAAGCTTCCATGGCAGGGGAACATGCATCCATAAACATTTTAGTCAAAAAAAGGGACAAAAAGTCCATAACGCAATTACCCAGCAGCGAAAACCTCTGCAGTTTTTTCAGTTCCATTGGATTTTTTTTTTTTTTCTTTTTTTTCTTTTTTTTCTTTCTTGGCCCTGCGCCTAGGTCGAAAACCTTGTGCGATAAATTTTCCTCACAAAACAAAACAAAGTTAATTCCTGAATATCAGCTTTTTTATGACATGCTTCCCTGGAGGACCACAGGAAATCTCTCTAAGACCCCCAGAAGTCTTTAAAAGGGACCCTGGAAATCTTCGGAAGAGACTCCATTAGTCTCCAGACGGGCCCACCGAAGTCTTCAAAAGAGCCCCCAGAAGTCTTTGGAAGGGACCACGGAAATCTCCGGAAGAGACCGCACTAGTCTCCAGATGATCCCACGGAAGTCTTCAAAAGAGCCCCCAGAAGTCTTTAGAAGGGGCCCCGGAATCTCCGGAAGAGACCCCATTAGTCTCCAGACGGGCCCACCGAAGTCTTCAAAAGAGCCCCCAGAAGTCTTTGGAAGGAGTCCGGGAAATCTTCGGAAGAGACCGCACTAGTCTCCAGACGAACCAACGAAATTCTTCAAAAAAGCCCCCAGAAGTCTTTGCAAGGGGCCCCGGAATCTCCAGAAGAGACCCCATTAGTCTCCAGACGGGCCCACCGAAGTCTTCAAAAAAAGCCCCCAGAAGTCTTTGGAAGGGGCCCCGGAATCTCCAGAAGAGACCCCATTAGTCTCCAGACTAAATGACAGTCTTCAAAAGAGCCCCTAGAAGTCTTTGGAAGGGACCCTAGAAATCTCCGGAGGAGACCCCATTAGTTTCCAGACTGTCCCACGGAAGTCTTCAAAATACCCCCAGAAGTCTTTGAAAGGGACCCCGGAAATCTCCGAAAGAGACCCAGAATTCCTCAGAAGGTTCCCGGAAGTCTCCAAAAGGCCCTCAAGGCAGGAGGTCACCGGCTACCAGATGGAGACATTCCGAAGACCTGCGCGACTTCGGGACCTTTAAATTCGAAAACGACAACGACGAAGGAGGAGGAGAAACCTCAAACATGGGAGACCCTCCCGCCGGCGAAGTGAATATCTTGGAAGAAGGACAGGAACCCCGATACTTCGGTGTTTAATAAGGAGGACTTCGAGGACTTCGAGGACTTCGAGGTAGTGGGAGAGGGTGGAGCGAGCGGGGTTGTCTGGTGGCGGGAGAAGATGGGTCGCTATTCCAATAGACACGTGCGCGCGCGCACACACACTAACACACACACACACACACACACACACACACACACACACACACACACATACACACATATAATCACACGCACGCACACTCGATGGCGCATTGGTAGCGATCGTGGCCGCCACTACGGCAGTCTGAGTTCAAATCCCACCCAGGGCTGAAATAATTTCAGTATCGCTGCGCTGCGAGTTGTTACACCAACTCTCTTGGGCGGGCAGTTGGGTGTGTGTGGGATTGTAAGGTCACAGCATTACCCATAGACCGGTCTTATACAGTATAAGCTCTGATCTCTCATCCGAAAGGGTAATACCTGTCGATCACGAGTTCAACATGTGATATAAGACCATGGTGAATCACACACACACACACACACACACACACACACACACACACACACACACACACACACACACACACACACACACACACACACACACACACACACACACACACACACACACACACACACACACACACACACACACACACACACACACACACACACACACACACACACACACACACACACACACACACACACACACACACACACACACACACACACACACACACACACACACACACACACACACACACACACACACACACACACACACACACACACACACACACACACACACACACACACACACACACACACAAAACACCTTCTCCACCTCCCTCCATCTCCTCCCCCTCCTTCCACCTCCTCCCCCTCCCTTCATCTCCTCCCCCTCCTTCCACCTCCTCCCCCTCCCTTCACCCCTTTCCCCCGTCCTCCTCCTCAATCCACCAACTCCCACTCCCACCATCTCCTACCCCCTCCCTCCACCTCTTCCCCCCACCTCCCCCTCCTTCCTAGGAGGCACGATGGCTTCCTTGAGGACCTCATCCTTAGTGGAGGAGGAGTTAGAAGTTGAAGGAAGAAGAACAGAAGGGCCAAGAGGAGAAAGAAAAAGAGAGGACAGAAGAAGGGAAGAGGTGGAGAAAAAGAAGAGTGAAATTAAAGATCGGAGGAGAGAGAGAGAGAGAGAGAGAGAGAGAGAGAGAGAGAGAGAGAGAGAGAGAGAGAGAGAGAAGGAAGAGAAGATGAAGATGGGACTTGGAAGAAGGGGAAATAATTGAGAGGTAGAGAAGGAGAAGGGGAATGAAAAGAAAGAGAATGGTGTAAAAAATAAAAGGAGGAAGAGAAGGAAGAGGAGGAGGGGAGGAGGAAGAAGAGGAGTAGCAGGAAAAGGGGAATGAGGAGAAAGAAAAAAGGGTGAGAAAAAGGAGGAGGAGGAGTAGGAGAAGAGGAGGAGTAGGAGGAGAGGAGGAGGAGAAAGGGAAAGGTGAAAAAGAAGGATGAAAAGGAGAAAGAAGACGAGGAGTAAGGAAATGAAAACAGAAATTTACTTTTTCCGTTTATAATAGATTATAAATTACAAATAAATGGTCATGATAAATAATAAATAATAGATAATATATGATAAATAATAAATTATAAATAATGAATAATAGATAACAAATAATAAATAATAAATAGTAAATAATAAATCTTGAATGAAAAATAGTAATTAATAATAAAAAGTATAAATAATTAATAGCAAATAATGAATAGTAAAGAACAAATAAAATAAATAACAAATCAATTGTAAATAATGGATAAAAATTATAGATAATGAATCATAAGAAATAGATAACAGGTAATAGAAAATGAATATTAGATAACAAGTTATAAGTAATAAGTAATGAAAAATAAAATATAAATGATGAATGATGATAAATGATAGATAATAAATAATAAATGATAATTTATAATAATGAATGATAAGTAACAGATAACAAATAATAAATGATATGTAATAGATAACAAATAACGATGAATAATAAATATCAAATAACAAACATTGAAAAAACAAAAAATAAATTTATAATCAATAACAAATAATAATCAAATAAGAAATTATAGAGAGTAAATAATAAATAATGAATGATAAATTATATATAACATAAAATAAATAATAAAAACTAAATAATAAATAATAAATTATAAATGGTAAATAACAA
>NC_134804.1:38630326-38635326 GCF_046742065.1 Oratosquilla oratoria | reverse complement strand
GATCCTCTCCCCCCCTCTCCGTCCCCTCATGCAGAAATGGAGAAGGCGGGGAGAAATCCCTTCGGGCTGCGTCAATTTCTTTCTCATACATACTCCCTCATCCCCTCCCCATTCCCCACCCACTTCCCCTCATGCATCACAGCATCATCCATACACAACCATTCTCTATTCACCCTTATCTTCTACCACTAAGACTCGAACCCTTGGATGTGCGACTGCTTACCATAAAACAAGGATGAATATATATATATATATATATATATATATATATCACAGGTGAGAAATGTAGTAACACATTTATAAATCACAACTAACACCACAGTCGGACGAAAGAAAGAGTTGCGTAAGCGGAACTATATATTTCGATTGCTACCTGCAATCCTCTTCAGTAGTACTAAATATATAGTTCCGCTTACGCAACTCTTTCTTTCGTCCGACTGTGGTGTTAGTTGTGATATATATATATATATATATATATATATATATATATATAAATATATATATTTATATATATATATATATATATATATATATAGAGAGAGAGAGAGAGAGAGAGATAGACAGACAGACAGATAGATACATAGATAGATAGACAGACAGATAGATAGGTAGATAGATATAGATATTGATATAGATATAGATATAGATGTAGATGTAGTTATAGATATAGAGACACATTCGTCTTAACAACCGTATTAACTTATTTACATTTTAATTCCTTGCAAACATGACTGAGGCTAACATGAGTATGTAGCTCGATGCTAGTTTCAATCGTATTTGAAGGGAATTAAAATGAGAATAAGTTCATGCGGTCGATAGGACGCATATCTATGTAATGGGGACCATTCAGTAACTGTTGATATATATATATATATATATATATATATATATATATATATATATATAGATATATACATATATGTATATATGTGTATATATATATACATATATATATATGTGTGTGTGTGTGTGTGTGTGTGTGTGTGTGTGTGTGTGTGTGTGTGTGTGTGTGTGTGTGTGTGTGTGTGTGTGTGTGTGTGTGTGTGTGTGTGTGTGTGTGTGTGTGTGTGTGTGTGTGTGTGTGTGTGTGTGTGTGTGTGTGTGTGTGTGTGTGTGTGTGTGTGTGCTTTACGTTCATTGATTGCAAAAAATTTATGATTCTGTTTGTTTACAATATGAATGCAAATATGTGCTCATCAGCGAACACAGAATGAACGAGTTTCACTGAAATTCGAACGCGATTTCCATCACTCCATTAGCATAGTGACGTCATTTATATTTTATTATATTCATTTTAACGACAGACGATTCTATTCACTTTAGAAGAATAGGCCTCTACTTAGTGAGGTTCGTGATCCATAGAGGGTTTTTTTTTTCTTCTTTTTTTCTTTTTTTTTTTTTAGTAGTAGTAGGATTCAAGGGTCCGTCACCTAATTGACGGGGGTTTGTAAGATAACCGTATTGAATTTCATGACACTAAGATCATGGTGTCACATGCGTAGCCGGAATAGCGTACGTGGTCATATGCACGAACAATATGCGTCTTAACGTATGTAGTACGCCAAAGCAAACATACGCTCCTTCGTTCAATCACGCATGCAAGCGTAGATATGCAATAAAAAGCACAAGCACGAAATTATATGCAATTAAACATACATACATACATACATACATACATACATGCATACATTCATACATGCATACATACATACATACATACATGCATACATACATACATGAGTACATACATTCATATATTCATACATACATACATACATACATACATGCATACATACATACATGCATACATACATACATTCATATATTCATACATATATACATACATACATACATACATACGTACATACATACATGCATACATACATACATACACACATACATACAAACATACATACATACATACATATATATACATACATAGGTACATATATACTGTATACATTTATGCATGCATACATACATATACATACATACTTATACAGACATATTCATATATACAAATATATATATATATATACACATATACATTCGTTAGTATATGGTACCCACCCGAGGCTAAAAAAGTATCACAGTATAGCAAGCCGGCACTCCAGTTCTGATAGGCAAGGATTTGTGTATTTACCTAGTTGTATTTACCTAGTTGTATTTTACGGGAAGGGGAGCTATGCTCGTGGGGTCCCGTCTTCATATCTCATTTTTTCTAAACTATTTTTAAATTCATGTATTGTTTTTGCACACACCACTTTCTCATCTAACTTGTTCCAGCTGTCTATTACTCTGTGAGGAAAGCTGTTCTTTTTCAAATCTCTTCTATAGCTGTCTTTTTTTATTTCCTTTCCGTGTCCTCTTGTATTTCTGTCATCCCATGTTATCAGATTCTCTCTATCAGTAATTTCTATGCCTTTCATGATTCTGTAAATAGCTATCAAATCTCCTCTCTCTCTTCTTTGCTCTAGTGTCTGTAGTTCAAGTTTTTCTAGTCTCTCTTCATATGATAGTTTTGAGAGTGTTGGTGCCAATTTTGTAATTGCTCTTTGTATTCTTTCAAGTTTTTTTATACATTTTTTTGTACTTGGTGACCATATCGTTGCTGCATATTCCAATCTTGGTCTTATCAGGGTAATTAGGATTTTCTTCACCATTTCTTCATCCAGGTATGTAAATGCCACTTTGATTGTTCTTATCAAATTATAAGTTTCTCCAAAAATCTTATTTATATGTTTCTCAGGTGACATATTATTCATAACAATGACTCCCAGGTCCTTTTCATTTTCTACTTTATTTATTCCTTCTTCTCCCAATTCATATGCTCCTGTTATTCTGTTTTTGCTTTTTTTCCAAATTCCATTATACTACACTTTTTTGTATTGAACTCCATCTCCCACTTCCTACTCCATTCCTGTACTTTATTTAGATCCCTCTGTAGTGATTCACAATCTTCTTCAGTTTTCACTCTCTTCAGTAGTTTTGCATCATCTGCAAAGAAGCTCATATAGCTTTCAATTCCTTCATCCATATCATTAATATATATAGCAAACATTATTGGGGCCAGAACTGTTCCCTGCGGAGCACCGCTTATTACTTCATCCCATTTTGAGTGCTGGTCTCTTATCACTACTCTCATTTTTCTTTCTTGCAAAAAGTCTTCCATCCAATTTAGTAGTTTGCCCTGTATTCCTCCTTCAGTTTCTAATTTCTTAAGCAACTTCTTATGTGGTACTTTGTCAAAAGCTTTCTTTAGGTCTAGAAATGCACAGTCCGCCCATCCATCTCTTTCTTGTATTATATCTATTAGCCTTGAATAGAAACATATTAAATTGGTGACGCATGATCGTCCTTGTCTGAATCCAAATTGCCTTGGATTTAACACTTTGTTTTTTTCTAAATATTTTACCCATCTACTTTTGATCATTCTTTCACAAATTTTTGCTATTGTACTTGTTAGAGAGACTGGTCTATAGTTGGTAGGTTCTTCTTTATTTCCTCCTTTATATATAGGTACTATATTTGCTTTTTTTCCAATCTTCTGGAACTTTTCCTTCTTTCAAGGAACTGTTTAGTATGCTATGTATTTTGTCTGCCAGTTCATTCCTGCATTCTTTCAGTATCCCGTTTGCTATTTCATCTGGTCCATGCGATTTTCTGACATCAAGATTACTCAAGTGTGTTAATATTTCATTCTTTGTTACTTCTATTTCTTCCATAGGGGGGACTTTCTCTTTCCATTCGTTCTCTTCAGGTTGTATGTTCTCCCTTGTAAACACTGATTTAAAATGTTTGTTCATAATTTCTGCCATTTCCATTTCCTCAGTGTATTCAACTCCCTCTTGTCTTAATTTCTCCAAGTCTTGTTTGTTTTTCAGTTTATTGTTTACAAATCTGTAGAATAGTTTTGGTTGATCTTTACACTTTTCTATGACATCTTTTTCATGTTTTCTCTTTTCCTCTCTGCACGTTTGTACATATTCATTTCTATAACAGGTATATATTTTCCATTTTTCAGGTCTTCTGTCTTTTTTCCATCTGGTCCAGGCTTTGTCTCTTTTGTCTTTTAACTCCCTACAACTTTTGTTGTACCAGCATTTTACATATTCTTTTTCTTGTTTTTGTCTTGGGACATACTTTTCCACTCCTTTTTTGTAAATTTTTGTCAAAATATTCCATTTCTCTTCTACTGTAGTTTCTTCTTTGTATATTTCTTCCCAGTTTTCCTTTTGAAAGAATTCTCTTAATTTATCAAAGTTTGTTTTTTCATACATCATTCTTCCTTTTCTGTTTTGTTCATTTCTTTTCATATATTTTTCTTCATTAAGTTCCAGTTCAATCAATATGTGGTCACTTTTACTTATTGGTGTTTTATATTCAATTTTGTCCACTATTCTAGGTTCAGATGTAATTATTAGGTCTAGTCTCGATGGCTCTTCTTCATTTCTATACCTAGTGTTCTCCTGTATCCATTGTGCCATTGTATGGTCAGTAACCATCTCAAGTAGAGCGTTTCCCCATGAGCCGTCTCCACCCTTTACTGTCATTTCTTCCCAGCGGATTTCTTTGCAATTAAAGTCGCCCATCATAACTATTCTTCCTCCCTCTTCCATTATCTTGTTTAATGCTGTCTTTGTGTCCTCTAACATACTTTTGTGTTCACTCTCTTCCCATGAGGCTGTTTTCGGGGGCACATAATTTATCACAAACTTTCTGCTCTTCTTATCTCTGTCTTCTACTTCCATCATTATCATCTCTACTGTATTCTTTCCATATGTGACACACTTCACGTTTATATCCTTCTTAGTCAGGAACATAACTCCACCCCCTTCCTTTTTCACTCTGTTTCTAATCCAATAATTATATGCATCATGTCCTACACTGTTGGGTGGTAGTGGACCTTTTAATTTTGTTTCTACAATTCCCATTATGTCTGGTTCTTTTTCCTTCAAATAATCATTCAGCTCATTCAATCCTCTTATTAATCCATCTAT
>NC_134804.1:38620326-38622826 GCF_046742065.1 Oratosquilla oratoria | reverse complement strand
AAGGGGCATTACAAAAGAGAGGAATGTCTGTTGAGGAAGGACGGTAGAGGACAGAAGATAGGGGTGAATGGAGAAGGATTGTGTATGGATGATGATGTGATGCATGATGGGGAGTGGGTGGGAAATGGGGGGTGAGGAAGTATGTATGAGAAAAAAATTGACGCAGCCCGAAGGGATTTCTCCGCGTCTTCTCCTTTTCTGTATGAGGGGACGGAGAGGGGGTCGCCAAATTTATGAAGCGGCCTTGCTGTGGATGTGCTGTGTCTTGCGACACTGCTTCTGACCCAGGGCAGTGGACAGGATGCAAGGATGACCCGTCATCCAGGAGATGCCAAGATGGGAGGGAGGGAGGAGGGTGGAGGGGAGTGGGATGTGTAGGAAACGGAATGGGTGGGAGTGGTTTATATGTCTTTTTCTTTTTGGCTACCCCCCGTGTAAGGGGACGAAAGCCTTTGGTATATGTATGTATGTATATATATATATATATATATATATATAAATATATATATATATATATATATATATATATATATATATGTGTGTGTGTGTGTGTGTGTGTGTGTGTGTGTGTGTGTGTGTGTGTGTGTGTGTGTGTGTGTGTGTGTGTGTGTGTGTGTGTGTGTGTGTGTGTGTGTGTGTGTGTGTGTGTGTGTGTGTGTGTGTGTGTGTGTGTGTGTGTGTGTGTGTGTGTGTGCAAGCAATCACATCACCGTGATACGAAAATGCAAATATAACCACAGGGGAAGAGAAACTTGTAGACAGTAAGTACTTCCGTATATTACATCTTCAGACTTTAGTCTGAAGGTGTAAGATACGAAAGTACTTACTGTCTATAAGGTTCTCTTCTCTTTTGGTTATTTTTGCATATATATATATATATATATATATATATATATATATATATACATGTATATATATATATATATATATATATATATATATATATATATATATATATATATATATATATACATACACGACAGGGCCAATACTACCCATTCTTTCCATGTTGTCCAGAGGTGACACTGAGGGTGCCATTGATTCCAGAGAGATGGCGCGAAGACGGACGCACAATCTCTTCTCCGTATTTCTTCAGGGCGAAGCTTCTGCACTCAATAAGAGTCTCCAGAAGCAAGAGACCTCGAGGTGTTTCCATCAAGACAACTCTTGCAGGAGACACAAGAAGGAGAGCAAGTCCTCGGGGCTCTCTCTGATCACATATTGCCTCACGCTTCGCTCGAGAGGAGAGCAAATACTTCGCGAAGAGGAAGATCAAATTTAGGAAGTGTTCGACATTGGCTGCCTCTCGAAGCGATACGGGAACTTGTCCTCCCTCAAAGTCGAGAGCTCTTTCTCGAAGGAAAAAGTTTCCGAAGGAGTGGGAAGCGACCGTTACGCGCGCAGGTAACCGTCAAAACGCGACGATGAAATTTAAACTTTGAATTTGAATTTGAATCTCTACGGAGACGAGGATCCTGGACGAGGCGGCATTAAAAGAAGCAGAGAGAGAGAGAGAGAGAGAGAGAGAGAGAGAGAGAGAGAGAGAGAGAGAGAAGACGTATCTTCTCGCTCTGGATTAGAGGAAGCAGACAAAATTTCAACACTAAAACCTAGTTTTTAGCATTGTGAACCACTACCAACAGAAAGCTAAGTTATTTTTTTCTACACGAGTTTAGCTGTTAATCTACGCGCGACTTAATCCGCTTCTTCAAAACTAAACAGAAACTGCAGACAGGACACCAGTCTAACGTTATGCCCATGGGAGTTGATGTTCCTAAGTCGAATAAACTTCCCTGAAAGCAGATAAATCAAGAAGATGGCTTAACCATGAAATTTAAACCCTTGGACCAAGTTAGATCTCGCTCAATTAAATAGGATGTTCTGGCAGCAAAGGAAGACATTTCGTAGTTTCAATACTAAAACACTCTGCAGGTGCAAGGTCATATCTCTTCAAGGACAAAAGCGCAATCATATAATCTTAGGTCATGACCTGTTGCAGGTGACCCCTTCTTGGAAATTTCTTGCGCCGAAAGTAACCCGAATGCTGGACTCGAAAAAAGACATCCTCTGGAGAGAGTAATATGTTTTTCTCTTTATCCTATTGTTGCACACTCTAGAAGGCCATCTACGACTAATCTCCTAGATTTCTTCTACCACCTCTACACATACTAGCCAGCATGCAGAAATGCATGTTGGTGCACGCAAGGAGTGAGATGGCACTCCAACCTCGTTCCCATAGAAGAGGTTGTCCCGCGGTCACTTTTTGCGGTCAGGGGCCATAGGCCTACGTCGAATCTCCAACGGGCACTTTTGCTCTCGAGTGCCATTACGTGACAGCCATGGAAGATTGACACGAAGGATATATATATTAATTTTTATGTATTTTTCCCTCCGAAAAACTCGGACACATTGTAGAATTGTTCACCACTTGTACTTTCACCCTTTCCTCACATGTAGCTAGATTGCAACATTGTAAATATCCGTTCTCGCTGGAAAAACA
>NC_134804.1:38615326-38617826 GCF_046742065.1 Oratosquilla oratoria | reverse complement strand
CACTCCCACCCATTTCATTTCCTATATATTCCACTCCCCTCCACCCTCTTCCCTCCCTCTTATCTTAGCACCTCCTGGATGACGGGTCATCCCTGCATCCTGTCCATTGCCCTGGGTCAGAAACAGTGTCGCAAGACACAGCACATCCACACAAAGGCCACTTCAAGGACAGAAGCGCCGATACACGAGAGAGCTTCTCCCATGCAGACAGTCGCTCTCTTCCTCCTGGCGCAAGCGGGAGAGAGAGACTCTCAAAATTAGGAGGCGGGGGAGGGAGAAGGGGAAGGTGGGAGGGGAAGGGGGAAGGGGAAAGGGGAAGGGGGGAGGAGAGATGTGTCCTTCCAGGATTCCTGCAAGGCCGCAGGTGTGATCACCTTTTGATGACGTCATCAAAAGTGCCACACCATTTGCGTCATTAGTGCCAAGGCACGGTGCCGCATAGAATGGTACCCAGAGGCAGGAGCCAAATTGAGGAGTACTTTTTTTTTCTTTTTTTTTTTTTCTTTTTTTTTGTGAAGGCATCCCAACGGGAAGTGGGCGCTTAGAACGATGAGAAATAAAAGGTTTTTCATTGCCAGACAGACAGGCAAGCTAAATTAATTACTGGCGTCATTAAATGAAATAGTCACGTGATCTGCCTTGTAATCCACCTGTCCCCCTCCAGCCTCCCTCTCGCACTCGTCCTCCATCGTTTGATGACCTTCCTCAGCCCCCACCCCCCCATCGGCCCCCTTCCCACCATCATCCGTTACTCCGCCCCACTCCATGTAGTTCGGACTATTGGATGATCCCTCTTGCAAAATAAGAAATAGAAAAATAAATGAATAAATAAATAAAACGATAGGTAAGTAAACAAATATTCAGTTAAATAAATAATAATTAAATGAATAAATGAATAAGTAAATGAGTAGGTAAGCAAATAAAAACAAAAAATAAAAATAAACTGATAAATAGAAAATAATAAATATATAAATAGATAAATAAATGAGTAGATAAACGAATAAATAGATGAATACATGAATAGGTAAATAGATTAACAACAATTAGATAGATAAATGAAAGAATAAATACATAAGCATGTAAATAAGTAAATGAATATACAAAAAAGATAGATAAATCTAAATAAAGAAATAAAAAGTAAATGTGCAAATGAATATAGAATCAAATAATCACGTACTTGATGCCAAATGATTTAATTCAGCTGAAACGAATAAAATAGATTTAGTATCAATGTAGCGAGCGCTGAAACAATCATTTGTTTTAAGAAAAGATGAAATAACTTTTATGGATAGGGACGACAGGTGACAAGGGACATGGAACTGCCTAGAGTAGGTTTTTTTTGCAGTTCCCCCCACCCCAGCGCACAACCACAGAGGTCAATGCGCATGCGTGTGCGATGCAGATGCCCAACTATCCAACGTGACTTTGAAAATTAAGAGACCGTGATTTTAATGAAAAACATAATATAAGAATGGAGGAGGCTGCAAGAGACCATAAGATCTATACTCGGCAGTTTCATGTCCATCACCACCTTTCGTCTCTATCCATAAAGTTATTATCTAACCTTCTCTTAAAACAACCAATTGTTTCAGCACACACACACACACACACACACACACACACACACACACACACACACACACACACACACACACACACACACACACACACACACACACACACACACACACACAAAACTCTCTTCCTCGGAGCCGGTGAAGCCGTGGACTCGATGTCATGCTCCAGTTCGAGTCATCCCGTTATCAATTTCCATTTTTCTCAACTACAGGATCGTCCCTCCCTCCCTCCCCCCTTTTTCCGGGTGTAGCAGAAATTAACACAAATTAAATCCTTTCCCGGGTCGATTGGAAAACCAGGGCTGTGAGGGGTGAGGTGGGGGGGGGGGTCAAGGGAATGGGGGTGGAGGAGAGGGGAGGAGGGGACAGAGACGGAGAGAAGTGAGGGAGGGAAGGGAAGGGGAGGAGAAGGGGAGTGGAGGGAGGATAAGTGTAAGGAGAAGGGGAGGGAAGGGAGGGTGGGAGGAAGGGAGGGAGGGAGAGAAGAAAGGAAATGAAAGGAGGGTAGGTGGATGAGGGAAAGGAGAAGGGGAGGGAAGGGAGGCTAGGAGAAAAGAGAAGGAGAAGGGAGAGGAGAAGGGGAGTGAATGGAGGATAGGGGGATAAGGGGAAAGAGAAGAGGAGGGAATGGAGGACAGGAGAAAGGGAGGGAAGGAGGGAAAGGAGGACAAGAGGCGGACACGAGGCTAAAATGCGCGTTTTCTTTATTTTTTCGCCTTTTCCATCAATGTTATACAAAGCCGATGGGATCTCTTGTGCTGCGCCGCCGCCCCGTGTGACGCTGTGGGTGGACAGATGCCAGCTGGACTCTGTTCCAGGTGGAACCTTGTGTCACAATTTTTAAAGTTCCGGATTTGCATTCTGGATGCCCGAAAGCATCATGGCGTCCGGGAGGGCCCACTGTGGCCCTAAGTGGCCAGCCT
>NC_134804.1:38605326-38607826 GCF_046742065.1 Oratosquilla oratoria | reverse complement strand
TCTTTGCCCTCTCCTTTTCTCTCCCCAACTCCCTCTAGACTCCCTCCCATTTCCCTCCTCTGCATATCCCTTTCCTTCCTCTTCCCTCTCCCCTTCTGCCCTCACCTATCCTTCCTCTCTTCATCCTTCCCTCTCTCTTTCCCCTCCATAACTCCTTACTGTTTCCCTCCTATCTCCCTCTTTTTTCCTCCCCTTTCCCTCCTCTGCCCCCTCTCCCCCTCTCCCCCTCTCCCCCTTTCCCTTTTTCTCCTCTTTTTATCCATTTACCTTTTCCCCCTCTCCTCCTCTCCCTTCCCATCTCCCCCTTTCCCTCCCTCTCTCCCACTCTCCCTTTCTCTTCCCTCTCCTTCTCTACCCTCTCTCTCCTATCCTCCCCTCCCTCTTCTTCCATCTCCCCCTTTTTCCCCTCTCCCTCTCCCCTCTCCCACTCTCTTCTTCTCCCCATCTCCCCTTCTCCCCCTCTCCCACTCTCTCCTTCCCTCTCCCCCTCTCCCATTTCCACCTCTCCCCTACCCCTCTCTATCTCTACCCCTTTTCCCCCTTTCCTTATCTCCCTCCCCTTCTCCCAGCTCTCCCCTTTTTCGCCTCTCTCTCCCTCTCCCCCTTCCCCCTCCTCCTCTCACCTCTCCCCCTTCCCACCTCCTCCTCTCACCTCTCCCCCATTCCCCCTCCTTCTATCACCTCTCCCCCCTTCCCCCTCCTCCTCTCACCTCTCCCCCCTTCCCCCTCCTCCTCTCACATCTGTCCCCCCCCCGTTCCCCCTCTTCCCCTCCAACCTGTTCGTCGTTCTCTCTCTCCGGCCCGCGAGCGCACTGGGCTGTCACCTCGAAATCTTTTGAAGGACCTCAAGTTGCCCTCCTCTTCCACCTCCTCCTCTTCCTCCTTCCCCTCTTCCTCCTTCCCCTCTTCCTCCTCCTCTTCTTCCTACTCGTCTTCCCCCTCCTCCTTCTCCTCTATTCCTTCCTTGCCTTCCTCCTCTTTCTCTTTCTCTTCTTCCTCCTCCTCCTCCTTCCCCTCCTCCATTCCACCCTTACCCTCCTCCTTTTCTTCTTCTCTTTTCTCTTCCTCCTTCTCTTTCCCCACTCCTATTTACTTCCCTTCTCCTCCTCTTCCTCCTTCTCCGCGTCTCACTCCCCCTCCTCCTCATCTTCCACCTTCCTATCCTCCTAGTTTTTTCATTATTTCTATCTCCTTCCCTTCCTCCTCCTTTATTGTTTTCTCTATTCCTTCCTTCTCCTCCTCCTCCTCCTCTTTTTTTGCCTTTATTTCTCTCCTCCTCCTCCTCCTCCTCTTTTTTGCCTACATTTCCTTCCACCTCTTTATAAAATTTGCCTCAATTTCCCTCCTCTTCTTCCTCCTCCTCCTTCCCCTCCTCTTTTTTCTCTTTATTTCATTACTCCTGTTCTGCCTCTTCATCCTCCTCTTCCCCCTCCTCATTCGATTCCTCTTCCTCTTCTTATTCTTCTTCTTCCTCTTTCCTCTCTTCCTCTTCCTCCTTTTCCTACACCTGCCCCTCTTCCTCCTCCTTCTCCTCCTCCCCTCCTCTTCCTCCTCCTCCTTATCCTCCTTCTCCTCCCTCTCTTCCTCCTCTTCCTCCTCCTCCTCCTTCTTCTCCTCCTCTTCCCGTCCGCAGGTCCAATTTCCCTCCCTGGCTGTTCCCTCCAACTTCCCTCGGGGGTCTTAAATTAGTTCACAGATTTACGTCCTCTTCGACCACCATTGACCGACTCTACACACAAAAGAGTTCGGCCTCCTCCTCCTCCTCCTCCACCTTCTCCTCCTCATACTCCTTTCCCTCCTCTCCTCCTCACTCTCTCCACCTCCCCCCCTTCCCACCACCGCCTCTTCCTCCCTCCCTCCCTCCCTCCACTTTCCCACTCCAACGGAACGGCTCTTACTTTCCACGCCTCTCATCCCTTTCTTTCTCTCTCTCTCTCTCTCTCTCTCTCTATATATATATATATATATATATATATATATATATATATGTGTGTGTGTGTGTGTGTGTGTGTGTGTGTGTGTGTGTGTGTGTGTGTGTGTGTGTGTGTGTGTGTGTGTGTGTGTGTGTGTGTGTGTGTGTGTGTGTGTGTGTGTGTGTGTGTGTGTGTGTGTGTGTGTGTGTGTGTGTGTGTGTGTGTGTGTGTGTGTGTGTGTGTGTGTGTGTGTGCGTGTGTGTGTGTGTGTGTGCGTGTGCGTGTGTGAGGAAAACCACAAAGGAAAATAATAAACTATGGACCGAGCGATTTCGTCTATTCAGAGATCTTCACTTTGAAGATGTCTGAATAGACGAAAGCGCTCGTAATCCACAGTTCATTATTTCCTTTTATGATTTTCTGCAAACTTAAAATAATGAGGCTATGTGGTTCCTTCTACATATAGACATATATGTATGATTTTTTTCATGAAATCCCTACCACTCCCTATTCACGCTCTGTGCTGTCTCACCTGTTCATCCCTCTCCAATCCCTTTCTGACGGTGGCAAGACGCTGTTGGCACAGC
>NC_134804.1:38597826-38600326 GCF_046742065.1 Oratosquilla oratoria | reverse complement strand
ACAATAATTCATGATAATGATAATGATACCAATAATAACAATAATAACAATCATAACAATGATGATGATGATGATGATGATGATGATGATGATGATGATGATGATGATGATGATGATGATGATGATGATGATGATGATGATGACGACGATGACGACGATGATGATGACGATGATGATGATGATGATGATGATGATGATGATGATGATGATGATGAAGTATATATATATGTGTATATATATATATATATATATATATATGTGTGTGTGTGTGTGTGTGTGTGTGTGTGTGTGTGTGTGTGTGTGTGTGTGTGTGTGTGTGTGTATGTGTGTGTGTGTGTAAGTATGTATATATACATATAAATATATTTATATATGTATATATATAAATATATATATATACATATATATATATATATATACATATACTATGATAAAATAGTAGCTTCTGTCAGTCTGTCTGTTTGTTTGTTTGTTTGTTTGTTCACGAACTCCAACACTGCGTGAACTGTAGGTCCTCGGATAACTATATTTCATTTAAAAAAAAAAATTGGTTAGAGTTAAGGATTAAAGTTAGGTGGGGTATGGTGTGGTAGCACGCCACTACTGTAGTGTCCCCTTCACGTGCATAGCATTTTTGTGACATAGAATTACTGTGATTAAGTAAATCATTGTATGTGTCCGTAAATATTATTTATATTTGTGAAATTAATGTTGCCACAAACCATGACAGCCTTTGTAAGGAGAAAGCATGTAAATGTAAAAAGATTGTATAATTTTACCAAATATTAAAATTTTGGTTATTCTTATTTGATTTTATCGCGGGCGGGTGAGTAGAAAAACATTTAAAGTTTATTTCAATTCTTCTCTTAGGGCCGAGTGTTAACAATCCACTACAATGGTTAGGTTAAAGGTTATTCACGAACTCCTCCTAGTTTTTTTTTCAGATAGACCCCTATAACCATATATATATATATAGATATATATATATTTTTTCTTATTAAATAACACAGCAAACTGGGCGTTAGTTATCTTCTTATTGAGACTTTCTACTCTTCTAATAAAACTTTTCTCTCTAAAGGAGGGAGAAGGTATACAATATTTCCAAAACGAGTCCATGATTGGGTAGGAAAACTAACATTATAAGACGTTTCGCCTATTGCATTAGGCATCTTCTGGTAATTTATTCAGAAATAAATACATACTGAATAAATTACCAGAAGATGCCTAATGCATAGGCGAAACGTCGTATAATGTTAGTTTTCCTACCCAATCATGGACTCGTTTGGAAATATTGTATACCTTCTCCCTCCTTTAGAGAGAAAAGTTATTAGAAGAGTAGAAAGTCTCAATAAGAAGATAACTAACGCCCAGTTTGCTGTGTTATTTAATATGAAATGTATTGAAGAGAACCTGCTCCCTAAATTCACTAATATATATATATACCTATATATATGAATATATATATATGTGTGTGTGTGTGTGTGTGTGTGTGTGTGTGTGTGTGTGTGTGTGTGTGTGTGTGTGTGTGTGTGTGTGTGTGTGTGTGTGTGTGTGTGTGTGTGTGTGTGGTGTGTGTGTGTGTGTGTGTGTGTGTGTGTGTGTGTGTGTGGTGTGTGTGTGGTGTGTGTGTGTGTGTGTGTGTGTGTGTGTGTGTGTGTGTGTGTGTGTGTGTGTGTGTGTGTGTGTGTGTGTGTGTGTGTGTGTGTGTATACATATATATATATACATGTATATATATGAATATATACATATATATATGTATGTATGTGTGTGTGTATACATATATATATATATATATATATATATATATATATATATATATATATATATATATATAAATTATTTAAGACAAATGAGAGAGAATTGGGTGGGGAAGGGCAAACGAAGATGTGTTGGGAATAGAGTTTATTCCCCTAACGTTGCGACCAACTTGGTCTTCTTCAGAGGATTTACTGTTATACAATCAAGTCACAAGTCTTATACTCGTAGCGAGAGGGAACCCGCCAAGCAATGAGTGGATGGAGGTGTCAGGTTTTCCCTTTCGGTACCGATTTAATTTTACACGAGGGAATTGAGAAGAAGATGAGAAAAAATTTGGAAGCTGCGCATAACGTCACCAGGGAAAACAACAACGACAGAGATGGATTTATATGACTCTCAAAAGCAGCAAGTGTCTTGGTAATTAAATCGGTAGCCAAAGGGAAAACCTGTGTATGTATGATTGTGTGTGTTTGTATGTATGTGTGTGTGTGTATGTGTGTGTGTGTGTGTGTGTGTGTGTGTGTGTGTGTGTGTGTGTGTGTGTGTGTGTGTGTGTGTGTGTGTGTGTGTGTGTGTGTGTGTGTGTGTGTGTGTGTGTGTGTGTGTGTGTGTGTGTGTGTGTGTGTGTGTGTGTGTGCGCTTGTGTGTGTGTGCATTTTCCTAGTATTTTATGAGAAGGGTAACTATGCTCGAGGCGACCCGTTTTTGTATCTCGCAAGATCAAGTTTGTTCTTAAATT
>NC_134804.1:38560326-38562826 GCF_046742065.1 Oratosquilla oratoria | reverse complement strand
TGTTTTTGCTCAGAGAGCCTATCTTTAATCCAGTTGTGGATACTACCAGAAATACTGTAAGTTTTTAATTTGTAGAGCAATCGTTTATGGGGAACTTTATCGAAAAGACGTCATGAAAGAAGTCGAGGAGATTAGGTAAATATAAGCGTTTGCTACGAAAGTCATGTTCCGAATCTTTCATAATCTTATTTGCTTCTAAAAATTTCACTAAACTGTCGCGAATAATGGTCTCTAGCAGTTTACACACAATCAAAGTCAGGCTAATTGGTCTGTGGTTGCCCGGTTGTGATTTGTCCCCTTTCTTGAATATTGGCGTT
The DNA here is from genome assembly GCF_046742065.1 of Oratosquilla oratoria. Taxonomy (NCBI): domain Eukaryota; kingdom Metazoa; phylum Arthropoda; class Malacostraca; order Stomatopoda; family Squillidae; genus Oratosquilla; species Oratosquilla oratoria. Next base: position 38,562,509 of record NC_134804.1, on the reverse strand, counting down.
ACGTTAGTACATTTCTGTGTACTAAAAAAAAATTAAAAGGATACACAAGAGTTTACTGATTTGGTTTTTTACTTCTCGCAGAATTCTAGGTCCCGGGGCTTTATTTATTTTGAGCTTATCAGTTACTTGTACGACATCACTTTCGGTAATTATGAGTTGATTTAAAAAGTTCTGGGACATTTAATTTTCTGGTGGCTGATACACTGAGCAATCCTCGTCTGTGAAGACGGATGCAAAAAGTTTATTATGGATTGAGGCCATCTCATTTTCATCATCCGTATGCTTACCTCCATCGTCATTTAGTGGTGTAATGCCGCAGGTAAGCGTTTTCTTCTTATTCGCATAACTATAGAATTCTTTAGAGATCAATTTGCTTGCCTCAGCAATATACTCTTCAAGATGTTTCTTACTATGCTTTATCAGTGTTTTGGTTTCGCGGCGAATTCTGCCTAGTATTAGTTTATCGTCTTAGCTTTTAGTTGATAAATACTTTTTGTACGTACGCTTTTTACGAGAGGTTGTTACTAATTTCCCCATTCCACCACTTTGGTTTATTTGTTGCCGAACGTCTCTCACGATAGGGAACATAGAGATTTACAGCATTGTTTAGCTCCGTGGAGAAGTTTTCCCAAGCTTTATCAATATCAGTCTCGGTCGAAGTTGTGCTCCAGTCTAAGTTTTCTAGTAATGATCGGAGTCTATTACAATTGGCCCTACGAAAGTCAGATACTCTTTCTTTGCTGATCTTAGATAAACTAGCTTCCATTTTCATTTTGAATGTGTTGATACGATGATCGCTAGTACTGAATATTGGGCCGACATTCACTCTATTTACAAGATTCTCTGTTGTAGAAACTATTAGGTCAAGGATATTATTTTTTCGAGTAGGGCTGTTTACGCATTGGTGGAAGTCACTTTCCAGTAAGTTACTATGAAAGTCTGGTACTGTATGCGAATTCAAATCCTCGCCCCATCTCTTAACCTGTAAGTTAAAGTCTCCCATGATTATTGTCTCGCAGCGTTGGTTAGTTTCTACGATTAAATCGAATAATTTTTCATCATTTTCCAGCAGCTGACCCGGTGGTCTATAAACAAGTCCAATCATTACTTTAGATTTACTGCAATTGTTTTTAATTTCAACAAACAATATATCCACATTTGTTACTGCCTCTGTTTTTAACAGTGATGGTTGGAGGGAGTTATGGATGTACAATATTACTCCACCACCTATTCTATTTTCTCTTTCGCAATTGAAAATTGAGTAGCCCGGGAAACTGTATTCCGCAATGAAATCTTGCCTTGATGTGTCCAACCATGTTTCTGTTACTCCTATCACGTGATAGTTACCTGTCGCTCCAAGAATTTCTAGATTTTCGAATTTGTTTTGTACGCTGCGAGCATTAACGTAACAGAGGTTGATATCTGTCACATTTCTTTTTTGCTTTCTTACGGATGTTTGATGGGGGCTCCACTGTTAAGTTTTTTCTTCTGATTTCGGCCGGGCTGTTGTTGAGCAACCTACCTAACCTTGCTGCTCCGGCCACATTCAAGTGGAGACCGTCTTCTTCAAACAGTTTTATCAAAGTAGAAGTTGTTCCAGAAATTGAATAAGTGCACTTTTTCCTTTTCACAGAGGGATTTTATTCTGTTGTTCGCATTTAATGCGATGTTGTAGAATCTATCGATGTCGAAAAAAAATTCCCTTCTGTATATGGGAAGAATCCCTGAAATCCCTGAAATTACAAGTTTTCCCAAGAACATTTTCTTTATATTTCCTGATTGTTCCCCGGTACTTTTCAATGAGTTCTTCTGATCGCGTTGACTCGACGTCATTCGTACCGGCGTGGATTATGAATACCGTGGAGGAGGCGAAGGAGGAGGAGGAGGAGGAAGAGGAGGAGGGTGAGGAGAAGGAGGAGGAGGAGGGTGAGGAGAAGAAGGAGAAGGTGAAGGAGGTGGAGAAGGAGGAAGAGGGCGAAGAGAAGGAGGAGGAGGGGGCAGAAGAGGAGGAGGAGGAGGAGGAGGAGGAGGCAGAGGAGGAGTAGGAGGATGGTTAGATGGAGGGGCGGGTACAAGAGCGATGTTAAATGTGGATGACAAGGCAAACGCAGGGAATGACCATGGAGGAGTAGTAGGAGGAGGAAGAGGAGGAGGAGAAGGAGGAGGAGGAAAAGGAGGAGGAG
>NC_134804.1:38510326-38512826 GCF_046742065.1 Oratosquilla oratoria | reverse complement strand
TCAAAAATAAATCATACGAAAATCGACTAAAACATATGAATCTGTTTTCCCTAAAAAAGCGTAGACTCAGAGGTGACTTGATACGGGTCTTTAAGATTTCAAAGGGATTTGACAACATCAAAAGTGACAAAATTTTCACATTGAATGAGAATCAGACAAGAAACAATGGTCTCAAACTGTCCGGAAATAGATTCAATTTGGAAGTAGATAGAAACAACTTTGCCAACCGTGTAGTTAATGAATGGAATAAACTTCCTGCACAGGTAGTGCAATGTAGTTCAGTTCAAAGCTTTAAGAATCATTTAGATAAACACCTAAGCAAGATGCTGTAATGATTATAATTTATTTTATATTATTTGTTTTTGTTTTGTTATCATTTGTCTGTCTGATTTTCATTTATTATTAGTTATATGTCAATTTTTTATTATTTACTATTTACCTGTTTGTTTATTATTTAACTATACCTATGCATTTATTTATGTATTTTATTTGTTATTTACATTGTTATAGTTTTTATTTATTATCTTATCATTATTATGATTTTTTTCGCATCTGATCTAGATATGGACCAAAAGGTCTCCTGTCGGCATGCTCCGCCTTTGAAATCCTTTGTAATGTACTGTATATATATATATATATATATATATATATATATATATATATATATATATATGAATGTATATATTCATATATATATATATATATATATATATATGAATGTATATATTCATATATATATATATATATATATATATACTGTATATATATATATATAAACACACACACACACACAACTTTGGCCACCTACCATACTAGGAGAAAGCAAAGCTACTACATAGAGGTCTCCCCAAGGAAGGAAAAAGGACAATTGAGGCAGCCTACATCAGTTTGTATCCATGTAGTAACCACCGTGATGGGTTCGTCAAATTAGCGAGGATAACAAGCCACTGGTTCTTCGCGAGGCCGAGCGGAGGCGTGGGAGGAGCGACGATGATCGGGGAGGAACGGGATAAGTTGGGTGTATTTAAACTGTTATCTAATTTCTTTGTGTACACTCTGAAGAAGTCCTTTTTAGAACGAAATGTCGGTATTAAAACTCCAACGGTCTTTGGCGTTTACCTCACCACCCTTCCATTCATTCTGTCTTACGTATGTCAATATATATATATATATATATATATATATATATATATATATATATATATATACACATATGTATACATATATTATATATATATACATATGTATATATATGTATATGTGTATATATACATATGTATATACTTATATATTATATACATCTATATATACACATATGTATATATAAATATACATATATATATATATATATATACATATATATATGTATATTATGTTTAGGGTGTTTTAATTTTCCAGATTTTCTATTTTTGTGTAACTTTGATACTAAGTGACCTCTATCCAAAATTAGAAAACAATTAGATAAATATGATGATATGTAGACTTTACTCTTGCCACCTAAGCGATGTGCATTTAATTCATGTAGTTGACATGAATGTTATTAAGTTCAGTTTCAATTATTCTTATGTAAATGTTTTAATTCCATGATGAAAAAAGCCATCTATATTATTAGAGTCGCTATTATCTTATTGTATTAGACATTTTATTGTAATATATATGAACTTCAGTGAACATTTAAAAGTGTGTAACTTTTGAATATCATTTGATTTATTCATATTCGCCAAACCTTCCTTCCACATCATATATATATATATATACATATATATATATATATGTATATATATACACATATATATATATATATATATATATATATATATATATATATATACATGTATATATATAGAAGTTCTACGAGAACGAAACATTAGTGTGTTTAGGGTTCCGAGCCTTCCCCTGTGTTTATATTCTCCATCATCCAAATCATTTGTCTAAAATACTTATCAATATATATTTGTATATATATATATATATATGTATATATATGTATATATATATGCATATATATATGTATGTATATGTATATATATATATGTATATACATATATATATATATATATAAATATATATATATATATATACATACGTATATCATGCAGAAACCACAGGGAAAATAAAGTTCGGAATATTAAACGTTTTCGTCTATTACATCCTCAGAGGATGTCGTAATAAACGAAAACATTTAGTATTCCGAACTTTCTTTTCCCTGTGGTTTCTGCATGATCATTTAGTCACGCGTTTTTGTGATTATTTTTGGGTTACGTCAATGTAACTTTGTTACGGGTTAGCTGGGTTCGAATCCTCGGCTCGTCTACGTTTCAATTTCCAACGGATGCCTTCTTCGGGAATTCTCAGTCTCGTTTGCGATGGTACAGAATTAAAAGTGATATGTGGTTGAAAAAGATATTAATTGATCACTGGGAACCATTCAGTGTGTATGTATTTATATATATATATATATATATATATATATATATATATATTCACATATATATATATA
>NC_134804.1:38495326-38497826 GCF_046742065.1 Oratosquilla oratoria | reverse complement strand
ATATCAAGAGAAAAACGTACGAGTCTGTGAATTGAAAAAATAAAAAATAAAAATGAAATCTAACGACCAGCAGTGCAAGACCGAACGCCCGCCCTACCAGCAACAACAAACATGGTCTCCGCGGGAGATTCATATCAGGCGACGTGACGTCACGCACAAGTGGTGTGACTCTGTGACGTCATCACTACATTTATTCTTAGTGATGTACCATCCTCAAAGAAGCGACTTTGTCTTGAATAAATAGGTATTAGATAAATGTAGATAAACAAAAAAGAAAAAGCAAGATAAATAGGTAGATAAGTAAATACTGTAAATGTAAACCAGGAACTATTTACTACACCTCAAGGTCTAAAAACACCGAACAAGAGTGGGATAAATATATACATATATATATATATATATATATATATATATATACATATATATATATATATATGTATATATATATATATATATATATATATATATATATGACGTAAGCGGAGTAAGAAACACAGGAGTCTTAGTCTTGAGTTTATCCCTGACTAGTTTCGCAGGTATGCTTTTTCAAAAGGAAAAGCATACCTGCGAAACTAGTCAGGAATAAACTCAAGACTAAGACTCCTGTGTTTCCTACTCCGCTTACGTCAACCTGTCAGAATGTCTCAATATATATATATATATATATATATATATATATATATGTGTGTGTGTGTGTGTGTGTGTGTGTGTGTGTGTGTGTGTGTGTGTGTGTGTGTGTGTGTGTGTGTGTGTGTGTGTGTGTGTATGTATGTATGTATATATATTTATATACATATATATATATATATATATTTATGTATATACATTTATGTATATACGAGTATATATGTGGTGAACAGTCCCCCACACGTGCTTCTACGCGATATTTTGGCTTATAGTATCGCCGCTGCAGAAATGGTATGGACAAGAAATGTATATGTGTTTTAGAAACAGCTGGCCTTCGGCCTTTTACTATTGTATAGATAAAGTCCATGTACTACAAACATTTGTATCCTCATGAAAGTACAACCTAGGCCCTACCGAGCCATGTTTCGGTGAGGCTGGGTCGTTTGATACCTTTCGGTACGCAGGGTGGTATATAAGGAGACAGGCTGTGGTCTCCATACGTAGTTCTCTACAGCACTTGTAACCAGCGGTGCGCGACCCTAGGCCCGTGGTCACTCCTGCGATTAGGGCAGCCTCGGAGCCCGACCGCCTACCCAGCCTAGGTCAACACTCGCACTAACCATAATAAAACCAGCAAACAGTCTTGAGCTTCATTCACTCCCTCAGCACCAAAACACAAGTAACGTTCCCGTAATGTTACATTAGTGACCCCGGGAGTTTTGACGCGAGTACACCCAGCCTTCTCTGGTTTTTCGACACGCTACTACCGACAACGACGACCAGCTGCTGCGCCCTCGCTTGACGTCACGACCACCCCTTCGCTGTCACGCACGCTTCTTCGCTCGACGTCACGATCAACGCAGATGGACGTCCCGCTTCCACTGACGTCGCTCACGGCCTTGCCCCCGCAATGGACGTCACGATCGACGCAGACCGACTTCAGAGAGCCAACGCTTCCAACATTCCATCTGCGCCGTCTTCGCCTCAAGGTAGTTCACGCTTCCAATGACGTCGCTCACGGCCTCACCCCCCGCACTGGACTTCAAGATCGACGCAGATCGACGTCGCTACTTCTAGGAAGCCACCGCTGCCGCCGTCGCCGCCGCCGCCAGCGCCGCCTCTGGGGGTGCCCGCTTCCACTGACGTCACCCACTGCCGCCTCCCCGCTTGGACATCACGATTCCACGCTTCGCAGGGGAAGGAGAGTAATGTAGTGAACAGAGTCCCCCATATGTGTTTCTACGCAATATTTTGGCTTATAGTTTCTCCGCTGCAGAAATGGGATGGACAAGAAATGTATATATGTTGTAGAAACAGCTGGCCTTCGGCCTTTCACTATTGTATAGATTAAGTCCATATTACGTCTGTACTACAAACATCTGTATCCTCTTGAAAGTACAACCTAGGCCCTACCGAGCCATTTTTCGGTGAGGCTGGGTCCTTTGCTACCTTTCGGTACGCAGGGTGGTATATAAGGAAACAGGCTGTGGTCTCCACACGCAGTTCTCTACAGCACTTGTAACCAGCGGTGCGCGACCCTAGGCCCGCGGTCACTCCTGCGATTAGGGCAGTCTCGGAGCCTGACTGCCTACCCAGCCTAGGTCGACACTCACACTAACCATAATAAAACCAGCAAACACTCTTGAGCTTCATTCACTCCCTCAGCACCAAAGCACAAGTAATGTTCCCGTAATGTTATATATATATATATATATATAAATATATATATATATATATATATGTATATACATATATTATATATATATATATATGTATGTATATATATATATATGTGTGTGTGTGTGTGTGGTGTGTGTGTGTGTGTGTGTGCCTGTGTGTGTGTGTGTGTGTGTGTGTGTGTGTGTGTGTGTGT
>NC_134804.1:38487826-38490326 GCF_046742065.1 Oratosquilla oratoria | reverse complement strand
ACAATGTCAAATCTATTGCAAGCAGGGAAGAAGAGAGAGAGAGAGAGAGAGGAACGGGAGGAAAGAGAGAGAAAGAGAGAGGGAGAGGTAGAAAAGAGCCCCAACTAACTCGTTGGGGGAACATCATGGGAGACCAGAGAACCATGGGTGTCTTCTCTTCTACCACACCCAAGCATCGCCCAGCTTCACCCAGAATTGCCGGATGTTGCGTCACGGTAGATAGTGTGTGTGTGTGTGTGTGTGTGTGTGTGTGTGTGTGTGTGTGTGTGTGTGTGTGTGTGTGTGTGTGTGTGTGTGTGTGTGTGTGTGTGTGTGTGTGTGTGTGTGTGTGTGTGTGTGTGTGTGTGTGTGTGTGTGTGTGTGTGTGTGTGTGTGTGTGTGTGTGTGTGTGTGTGTGTGCATGTATGTATGTGTGTGTGTGTGTGTGTGAGATGACCGAATAGGTTATCAAACTAACCCGACAAGATTAAAAAACCACAAGCTGTGAAACCTTACTACCCACATCCATCTCTGTATTCCTCATCCCTACACCCCAAACCCGGGGATTCGAACTTGGATCTTTTGTTTCTCGTCCGCGAAGCAAACGCGTGATTACTGAGCCATCCGGGTCACCAACGTAGCCAGACGCAAAAGCATAAATGGTAATGGACATGGAACTGTCTAATGTAGGCGTTATGGTCTGTTCCAGTCTCCTTCATTCTTATGTTATTATGTTCAATCACCGAATAAACAGACTCTAAATGTGGCGACACTCGCTTTTGCAACATGAGTAGAAACAACTTCGATTACAATATTCTAGACTTCCGTAAGAATATCTCAACAATGTGTTTGATATTTGTGTAGGCTTAGCTTCTCTTAGTTCGTCATTCAGCTTCTCGCTATATGACAAAGTAGCAAAAGCAAGTAGCATGCTAGCGAGAAATGCCTAGTGTGCCGCCATCTTAAGGCCTGTACGTATGGCTCCTGTTCGCCCCCAAGGCAGCAACGAAAGACGTTGTAATATTAATAACAAACAGTTCTCGTAAATAAATACGCCCTCGATAAAAATACGAGACAGCGCAAACATCATCATTATTAATACTGCCATTACCGTCCATCTTCCTCCTCGAAAAAAGGAAAGAGAACGGAGCCGAGGAACAGGGAAAAGGGCCGAAACAAAGAACAAGGGAAAGAGCCGAACCGAGGAACAAGGGAAAAGGGCCAAAACGAGGAACGAGGGAAAAGGACAGAACCGAGAACAAGGGAAAGGGCCGAACCGAGGAGCAGGGAAAACGGCCGAACCGAGGAACAGGAGAAAGGGCCGAACCACTTTGGGAGGAAACTACAGGGCAGACCGCAAAGGGATGAACAAGTTTTGGGCAAATTTAAGTTTAAGAAGGAAACAGACAAAAACTGGTTTACCAACAGGGTAGTTAACGAATGGAATAGACTTAGTGGTGAGCGCTGAAACTATGGGTTGCCTCCCTTAAGAAAAGATTAGATAGCTTTATGGATAGGGATGAAAGGTAATAAGAGACATGGAACTACCTAGTTTAGGCCTTATGGTCTCTTTATGTTAAAGGGGATAAGGCTAGCTAGGGTTGGGGATATCACTATCCCACTTGCGGAATGTGGAGGGATGGGGAGAAGGGCTGCGGAAGTAAAGGATGACTCTCTATCCACAAGGTGGGAGGATGGGAGGTGAGTGGAATAGGTTTTTATGTGTGTGAAGTGGGTGTGTGCTTTGACTTGGCTACCCCCCATATAAGGGGAAAGAGAGAGAGAGAGAGAGAGAGAGAGAGAGAGAGAGAGAGAGAGAGAGAGAGAGAGAGAAAGAATAATTTGTTGATAATGTTTAATTTAAATGACTGGCACCAATGAGATTTTCAATTAACTTTCTCTTTTTTCTTTTGCCTACTGAATTTGAATAATGTGCCGAAAGAAATTAATCTCATAGAGCAAGAGTATATATAACCAAACTGTGTCAATAATAACTTAATCTGTCCGTCCACCTAACCTTGAGAAATTAATATCACTATTTGAAAAAATATGAAATAGTAAGTTTTTATTGTTAATGTTGACATAATGATCATTTTAACACACACACACTCACACACGTAATCATGTAAACACAAACACACACACACAAGTATATATACATAAACACAAGGATTGAAATACCCAACATCCGTTCATAATGTATAATATTTTTATGCACAAACATACGAGAAATAATATTAAGAGAAAGCGATATAACATAATTCAAATAAAAATCTGTCAGATAGGATTTGAATCGACGACGTTGTCGGACCAATGACGTCATCGACACAGGCCAATCAGAATATCAATAATTTGAATTTTGAATAATTCCATACCCACAGTCGCCTGCCAGTACTCTATACATACAATGATTATGCTGTTGCTCATTAATTAAAACGGAGGGCTCAGCATAAAATGCTCACATTTAACATGTTGCAACCGACATGATATATTGTCATACGTAGACGGAATATCATTCCGC
>NC_134804.1:38465326-38472826 GCF_046742065.1 Oratosquilla oratoria | reverse complement strand
ATATATATATATATATATATAAAAATATATGTATATGTGTGTGTCTTTATATATATATATATATATATATATATATATATATATATATGCAGGGTGTTTCAGAATATTTAAAACCAATTTTTGGGCATCTCATAAGTTTCCTGTTGAAACTAACTATTTTTTTTTTTTTTTGCGGTGGGGGGGCAGATGATTGGATAACAATGACTTGGACAACAAAACCATTTTTGTGTAAAGACATACTACAAGACCAAATCCTTCAAGACTGTTAAAAAAGTATAGGCGTTTATTCGATTTCAACCATTACCCAAACAAGAGTCAAATTTTCAAGTGGGTTCGAAATTTTGAAGCCTATGGAAGTGTAGAGGATCGTAGGAAGGCTAGAAAATCACCTACTGGAGCTCCTGTTACAGTCCGCACACCTGAGAATGTTGCGATTATTCAAGATTCTGTGGGCCGAAGCCCGAGCAAATCTCTGCGTCGTAGGAGCCAACAGATTGGGATTTCATGTTCTTTAGTTAGACACAATTTAATCTCTGGTCTGAAACTCTGTCCTTTCAGGATTCGGATCAAACACCAGCTCACCCAAGCTGATAAGATTAAGAGAGTCACCATGTGTGTGTGGTTCTCTCAAAAGATAGAGGAGAATGAAAACTTCCTGAACAACTTGTGGCTTTCAGATGAGGCCCTCGTTCTGCTGTATGACATAACTCCAAAAAATGAATTTCCTGGGGCACACAACCCTCGCCGTTTTGCAGAACGACCTTTGCATTCAAAGAAGTGCACTGCATGGGTTGCAATGTCCAAGCATAGAATTATTTGGCCATTTTTCTTTGAAAATGAGAATGGAAATGTGACAGTAACAAAGGAGCGCTATGTGAAAAATCATGGAACTTTTCTTGGGAGAGCTGGAGGAACGTGATGTTGCTGAAGATGAACAGTGGTTTCAACAGGATGGTGCTCCTCCTCACACTGCAAACATCATCATGAATTGGTTGAAGGAGCACTTTGGGGAACACATCATCAGCCACAAAAACCAACACAGAATGGTCACCACATTCCCCGGATCTCAACCCCTGAGACTTCTTCCTCTGAGGTTTCCTCAAAGACAATATCTATAAGAACAACCCTACTACCATCCCACAGTTGAAAACAGTCATAATAGCGAACATCCAAACCATCAGTCAGGAGGAAACTTAATTCATAACTACCCCAATACTATTAATAAAAAAAAGTTGTTAATGTTCATCAGGGGTTGAGAAAAGATCTTATCCTAGGAGTTTACTCCCCTCCGTGTAAAGATTGTAACCTAGAATGCATCGGTCAGACGGGAAGAGGCCTAAGGACAAGGTTGAATGAGTATAAAAGATCAATTAAGTATGGTCAATAAAGTTCAGCCGTTGTCCAACACGTGAATAATTTAAATCACTAGACGGACTGGGGCCAATCTGAACTTATATATAAATCTGGTTGTGGGTTCAGAAGGAAAATAAATGATCTGCCCACTATGAATATTTCTAAGGGTCAATGAACCCCAGACTTAATCTCAGAATTATTCATCTCAAAACAAATTGTTAATAGGTATCCTCCCCCTCCCAGCCTCATGTTATCCTCAGGTCACTGGAAAGTGAGAGTATTGGTATACTCCTTCCCTAGTTTCCTTTCTTTTGTAAGAGGTTGCTATTTAAATATAGCATACTCCTCTCACTTTGTACTGGGCTCCGAGGCTGCCCTAACCGCAGAAGTGACCGCGGGCCTTGGGTCGCTGGTGACAAGTATAGAAGAGAACTGAATAGGGAGATCCAAACCTGTATCCTTATATACCACCCTCCGTAACGAAAGGTAGCGAATGATCCAGCCTCACCGAAACACGGCTCGGCAGAGCCTAGGTTGTGCTTTCATGAGGATACAAATGTTTGAAGTACAGGCGTAATATGGCCTTAATCTATACAATAGTAATACAAGGCCGAAAGCCAGCTGTTTCTAAAACACATACTGTACATTCCTTGTCCATCGCATTTCTGCAGCGGCGATATTATAAGCCAAAATATCGCGTAGAAGCACATTTGGGGGGCTCTGTTCACCACACACACACAAACATACACACACACACACACACACACACACACACACACACACACACTGTGGTTAGAGCTCTGGCCTGCCACTACGGAGGTCCGGGTTCGACCCTCGCCCGGGGCTGAAATGATATCAGTATCGCAGCGCTGAGGGGTGTTACTCCAACTCTCGTGGGCGGGGAGTTGGGGGTGTGTGTGTGTGCAAGGTCATAGCATTACCCATAGATCGGACCTACGAGCTCTGAGCTCTCTTCCAGGAGGGAAATAGCTGTCGATCACGAGTCCAACACGTGATCCAAAGACCAAGTGAATACACAAACAAACACACACACACACACACACACACACACACACACACACACACACACACACACACATATATATATGTATATATATATACATATATATGTACACATATGTATATATATATATATATATATACATATATATGTGCACATATATATATATATACATATATACACATATATATACATATATATATATATATGTATATATATATGTTTATGTGTGTGTGTCTGTATGTGTGTGTGTGTGTGTGTGTGTGTGTGTGTGTGTGTGTGTGTGTGTGTGTGTGTGTGTGTGTGTGTGTGTGTGTGTGTGTGTGTGTGTGTGTGTGTGTGTGTGCGTGTGTGTGTGTGTGTATTCACCTTGGTCTTTCACCTTGGTCTTTGGATCACGTGTTGGACTCGTGATCGACAGCTATTTCCCTCCCGGAAGAGAGCTCAGAGCTCGTGTGACCGATCTATGGGTAATGCTATGACCTTTCACACACACACACACACACCCAACTCCCCGCCCTCGAGAGTCACAGTAACGACCCGAAGCACAGCGATACCGAAATATTTTCGGCCCTGGGCAGGATTCGAACTGGGTACTGCGAGCACTATCGTACTTCCCAGTCCAGCGCTCTACCAACTTCCCCACCGAGTCGTGTGTGTGTGCTTGTGTGTGTGTGCTTGTATCTGTGTGTGCTTATGTTTATCTCTATTTATTTGTTTGTTTGTAAACATATGCCCCTTTGGCCATTTCATCTTTGAATCGTATTGGTATCTTGTTCTGATTCAATCAGACGTGAATCATGCATCATTAGATTCAACGTCAGAACGGAAAAAATCGAGCCTGACAGACGACAGAAGGAGGAGGAAGCGGAAGAAGAGGAGGTGGAGAAGCAGGTGGAGAAGGGTAAAGAGGAGGAGGAGAAGGAGGAGGAGGAGGAGGAAGGGGGATAGAGAGTGAGGAACGAGGGTCTTCCATTGCTCGGACATAATGGATCTGGTCTGCTTATTTGATGGCCTTCTAGGGGTTCCTCTTGTTTTCAAAATTTCTTAAAGAAATAAAATTCTATTTATTCATTTATTTGTATATAATTTGTTTTCATTTGTTACCTATTTATTCATCTATTCATTTATTCATCTACTTATATACATATATTTTTGTCGATTGAAGGTAATTGATTTCATCTCACCTCAAGGTCGCCTGGACCCGGGTTTGACTCCCAACAACTACCGATACCATAGCATATATATATATATATATATATATATATATATATATATATATATATATATATATATATATATATATATGTATATATACATATCTACAAAGTAATATCGTAACACATTCGTAAAATTCAACAAAGACCCACTGTCTTGGATAAGAAGAGATGAAGTAGACGATATCCATATACAGTATTTCGATCACAGACTGTGATCCTCTTATATTGGGGGCAAACGGGCAGAGATTTACACACTAGAATGAAAGAACATAAGAACTCAGTTAGATATACACAACAAAATTCCGCAGTTTTCCAACACATAGACAAAGAAGGCCACTGTATGGACTGGAATAAGGCAAAAATTCAACTCCAAATGTAGTTTCAAAAGGAAAATAATAGAATCTTCTTTGATTAAACAATTTCCTAATTTTTATATCTCAAGTGGACAATGGTCACCAGACTGTATTACTACCTGGGCAGTCAATAAATTATTACCATCCTTGGTGAAGGCGGGTGACTTGCCGCGAAAGGCAAAAGACGTTACTTGCGCCCTGTCCATGTTTCTTCTCTTTCTCTGTATATTAGACATGTATTTTCCTCATTACTCTGTATTCCACTGAAGAGGATCACGATCTGTGATCGAAATATATGGATATCGTCTACTTCATCACTTCTTATCCAACACAGTGGGTCTTTGTTAAATATGTGCATATATATATATATATATATATATATATATATATATATATATATTATATATGAATATATATATATATATATATATATACGTATATATATATATATATATACATATATACATATATATGTGTATATATATATATATATATATATATATATATATATATGTATATATATAAATATATATATAATCATTCTTTCTCCTACCACCATAGAGTAAGGAACACAACAACAAACGAGAAGACAAACACCAACACCACTGAAGAAGGCTGAAGCGAGCCGAAATCCGGATCTGGCAATAACGACCAACCACGGCAGAGTCATCACAACACTCCCAAGAGAGATCAAGACCATTCTAAGGTATAAAGAAAATACCTTCAAGAAATGAATAAACAGTGAGCAAGCCATCACACTCAATAAGACATACATACATACATATATATGTATATATATATGTATATATATACATATATGTGTTTTGGGCAAAGTCTTTCTTAAATGTACAGATTTCATCTGATTATGTCCTCCCCTCCAATAGAAAATACAGACCGTCACCACGGGACAAAAACCCACATGGGGAATGTGTCCAGACTTCCGGGACGTAATTCCAAATCGGGAAGCTGTCCCAGTTATCCTGTCCGTCTCGGTAGGGTAGACAGATTCCCACCTTACGAGTGACCTCTCCCTGCCGTTTTCAATCGGCCTTATATTCCCATGTTTGTATTGATGTATTGTATTACCCTGAAGATGACCATTTGTAATGGTTGAAACAGCTGTCGGTAAAATGAATCAACATTCTGAAGCCTTTTACTATTTCCTTCAGAGTTTGAAATATGAAGAGAAAAGGAAATACAGAGAGTTAGAGAAATGTTCTCTTAAAATCATTGACGCCACTTGTGCTTTAGCATTTAATAGGAATTATATACATATATATATATATATATACACATACATATACACACACACACATATATATATATATGTGTGTGTGTGTGTGTGTGTGTGTGTGTAAACATATATATATATATATATATATATATATAATCACACTATACCTATGTTGATTAATTCTAGTAACTAACTATTTTGCTGTTTGACCAATATAGCATTTAGCACATTTAAGACAAGGAATGCTGTAAACACAGCCTACCCCATGACCTAGGACATTTTTAATGAGAATTTTTTTAATGGAACTTTTGTTCTTAAATACCACGCTGATGTCAAACTGTCTAAAAATCTTATGAAGATTTATCAGGTTCTCATGGAAAGGAAGAACAAATTTATTTTTTGTTACAAAAGTTATTCCTCCCCCGAGAAATGTCATGGCAGGACCTCTTAGATATTTTATGAGCCTTATCAATTAAATATTTTGGATATCTCAAGTTTGAAGCAATGTCATAAATTTACTATGACATTATGAGCTTAAGTTTAGGTTTATATCAACTGGTTAATTTCATTGTAAATATGTAGCAGTCCACGGCGAGTCCCCGTTCTGATATGCTTTGGTGAAAGATTGTCTTGTGTGACTTCCCATGTTCCTGTCTTGCCTAGATAAGCCAGCTGTTGTTTGCGGACGACACTGTGCTTGTAGCAGGATCAGAGAAGGGATTGAAGAAGTTAGTGACATAGTTTGGCAAGGTGTGTGAAAGAAGGAAGTTGAAGATAAATGTGGGTAAAAGTAAGGTGATGAGATGTATAAGGGCAGCAGACTGGAAGTGAGTATTAAGGGAGAGAGACTGGAGGAAGTGGATAGTTTTAGATACTTGGGTGCGAATGTGGCAGGAAATGGAGGAGTGGAGGTGGAGGTAGAATGTAGATTGAGAGAAGCGAGTAAATGCTTTGGTGGATTAAAAAGTGTAATGAGAAATAGACATTCAGGAACGGATGCTAAGAGGAGATTGTATGAAGGAGTGATTGTTACGACAGTACTGTATGGAGCAGAAACATGGAACATAAGAGAGGAAGAGAGAAGGAGTTTGATGTGTCTGAGATGAGGTGTCTGAGAAGTATGATAGGGTTTACTAGGCTAGATATAGTAAGAAATAAGGAGGTGAGGAGGAGAACGGAGGTGGATAGGGAGTTGGGAGATAGGGTGGATGAAAGAGATTTGGGATGGTTTGAACAAATGGAAAGAATGAATGAAGAAAGACCAGTAAGGAGGTGTGGAAGGCAGATGTGGAAGGAGAGAACATGAAGGGGCGACCTAGGATGAGATGGATGGATGGGGTAAAAGGGGCTTTGGGTAAGAGGGGAATATCTGTTGAGGAAGGACGAGAGAGGACAGAAGACAGGGGTAAATGGAGAATGGTTGTATATGGATGATGTTGTGATCCATGAGATGGAATGGTTGGGGGATGGGGGTTGAGGGAGTATGTATGAGAAAAATTTTACGCAACCCGAAGGGATTTCTCGCCGTCTTCTCCTTTTCTGCATGTGGGGACGGAGAGGGGGGTCGCCGATTTAATGAAGTGGCCTTGCTGTGGATGTGCTGTGTCTTGCGACACTTGCGACACCCAGGGTAATGGACAAGATGCAGGGATGACCCGTCATCCAGGAGGTGCCAAGATAAAAGGAAGAGAAGAGGGTGGAAGGGAGTGGAAAGTGATAAGGATGGAATGGATGGGAGTGTTTTTTGTGCCTTTGTTTTTTGGCTACCTCCATTATAAGGGGGAAAAAGTCTTTGGTACATGTATGTATGTTCCTACACATTGTCATTCTGTATTCCCCGAAGATGTCTGAATAGACAAAAACGTTTGGATCATAGTGTCTTATTTCCCGGGTGGCTTTCTGCGATACACACACACACACACACACACATGTATGTATGTATATATATATATATATATATATATATATATATATATATATATGTATGTATGTATGCATGTATGTAATATACAGGTATATATATTCCATTGAAAGTGATGGGTAATTGTGCATTCATTATTTTCTTAAATGTATTTTCCATATGTCTTACTATGGACTTATGTTCCTTTGAAAGTAGGTTTATAACTTCACTCTAGGTGGCCATGTTTGCTATATCGAGATTTCGGGTTCAAGACCCTTCTTCAGTAGCTCTTAGGAATATTCTATCCGGTCAGAATAAAAATTATTCCGGTGTTATATTTAATCATGTTATGCATAAATTTCTGTACTTGCTGTTCACTGGGGGAGGTTACCTGTCACACTTTATGTGGGATAATTCAG
>NC_134804.1:38452826-38455326 GCF_046742065.1 Oratosquilla oratoria | reverse complement strand
ATCCACCGCTCCTTTTCTTTTGTTAAAGGGAGACCTACATCACCTGTTGAATATGTCGTGAGACATGAAGAAGTAAAATTGTGTGTTTGCTTGCGAGTGTGTGTGTGTGTGTGTGTGTGTGTGTGTGTGTGTGTGTGTGTGTGTGTGTGTGTGTGTGTGTGTGTGTGTGTGTGTGTGTGTGTGTGTGTGTGTGTGTGTGTGTGTGTGTGTGTGTTTGTATTTACCTAGTTGTATTTACCTAGTTGTATCTTGCGGAAGGAAAGCTATGCTCGTAGTGCCCTGCTGTTGTATCTTTCCGCATCCAGTTTATTCTTAAAGTCATGTATAGTTTTAGCACTCACTGTTTCCTCATTTAGTTTGTTACAGATATTTATCACTCTGTGTGGGAAGCTTTTCTTTTTCAGATCTCATCTGTAACTGGGCTTCTTAAGTTTCTTCTCGTGTCCTCTTGTAGCTCTTCTGTCCCATTTTAGTAGGTCATTTCTATCAAGAATTTCCATCCCTTTCATAATTCTGTAAATGGTTATCAAATCACCTCTTTCTCTTCTTTGTTCTAGGGTTGGTAAAATTAGTTTGTCCAATCTTTGTCCAATCTTTGTCCAATCTTTGTTCGTATGTCAAGTTTCAAATTGTTGGTGCCATCTTTGTCATTGACTTTAGCAAAGCGTTCGACAAGGTGCCTCACCAGAGGCTACTAAATAAAATCAAAGCCCATGGCATAGGAGGAAAAGTGTTAGAATGGATTAGAGCTTGGATTAGTAACAGAAAACAGCGGGTCACCATAAATGGAATAAAATCTAGGTGGGGCAATGTTACTAGCGGTGTCCCCCAGGGCTCGATTTTGGGTCTCTTGTTGTTCATTATGTACATAAATGACTTAGACCAAGGGTGGGGAACCTTTTTGTGCATGAAGGCCACCTTACAATTCATCGTCCCACATAGAGGCCGCACTGAACAATTTTTTTTTTTTTTTTCAATTATTTTATCCCTTTTTATAATAAACAATATACTTTCTAAATAATAAATGATAACTTTTTTTTTAAATAATATGTATATCAAAGGCCGCAGAAGGCCGCACTTGATGGCCCGGAAGGCCGCATGCGGCCTTAAGGCCGCAGGTTCCCCACCTCTGACTTAGACGATGGGATAAATAGTGATGTTAGTAAGTTTGCGGACGACAGTAAAATAGGACGCCTAATTGGGTCAGGAGACGACGCAGAGATTCTGCAGGATGATCTTAATAAATTGTTAACATGGTCGGAGAAATGGCAAATGAACTTCAATATCTCTAAGTGTAGCGTGTTAAACGTAGAGCTACACAACCCCAAAAATAGATACATCTTAGATAACACGTTTTTAGAAAAATCTGAGTGCGAGAGGGACTTAGGAATTCTAGTGAGTCCGGAACTTAAAACCAGGAAGCAGTGCATTAGCGCCAGAAATAAAGCTAACAGGACATTAGGTTTCATTACTAGGACGGTAACGAATAAAAGTGCAGAGGTAATTATTAAACTCTATCTAGCGATAGTTAGACCCATCCTTGACTATGCGGTACAGTTTTGGTCTCCGTCCTACAGAATGGACATAAATTCACTAGAATCAGTACAGAGAAGAATGACCAAAATGATACATGGACTCGGAAATTTGCCTTACGAAGAGAGGCTTAGGCACTTAAACTTACATTCTCTGGAAAGAAGCAGAGTGCGGGGTGATCTAATAGAAGTGTTCAAGTGGATTAAAGGCTATAACAAGGGAGATGCAAACAAGGTCATCATAATAAAACAACAGGGCAGGACTCGCAGTAATGGGTATAGACTGGACAAATTTAGATTTAAGAAGGAAATAGGCAAGAATTGGTTTACTAATAGGGTGGTCGATGAATGGAATAAACTTAGTAACCATGTAGTAAGCGCTGAAACTATCAGTTGCTTTAAAAAACTATTAGACAACTTTATGGATGGGGACGACAGGTGGTGATGGATACGGAGCTGCCTAGTGTAGGCCTTATGGTCTCTTGTAGTCTCCTTTATTCTTATGTTCTTATGTATTGCTCTTTGAATTCTTTCTAGTTTTTTTTTTCTTTTTTGCACTAGGTGTCAATAGAGACGCTGCGTATACCAATTTTGGTCTAATCAGTGTAACTAGTATTTCCTTTACCATCTCTTCATCCATGTAGTCAAAGGCCACTTTCATTGATCTTAATAAATTAAAAGTTTCTCCGACTAATTTGTTGACATGTTTGACTGGTGTCATGTCGTTGGAGATAGTTACTCCTAGGTCCCTTTCTGAGTTACTTTTTCTACTTCCTTTGTACCAATTTTATATTGACACGAGATTCTAATTTGGCTTTTTCCAAATTCCATTATACTGCATTTCTTAATGTTAAAATTCACTTCACTCTTTTGCCTCCATTTCCAGACTTTGTCCAGGTCTTCTTGAAAAGATTTGCAATCTTCCTCTGTACTTATTCATTTGAGTTTTTGTCTCTAAGTACCACCCT
>NC_134804.1:38437826-38440326 GCF_046742065.1 Oratosquilla oratoria | reverse complement strand
AAAGTCCGTTGCGTCAACAGACCCGTCAAAAAGAAGAAACAGTAAAAGAGAGAGGGAAGGAAGGAGGGAGGGAAGGAAGGAGGGAGAAACGGACAAAGAGAGAGAGAGAGAAAGAGAGAGTTAACTCGAAATGTGGGCTTCGAGAGAGCGAGCGAGTGAGCGAGCGAGGAATCGAGTAAGAGCAAGAGCGTCGAGACTGTGATGCGTCCCTCCTAAGCACTGAACCAAGTCTCGCGACCAACTGAAGCTTCCTGGTCTGGCGTAGTCGGCACTCGGCACCTCCCTCCCACCCTCCCGCCAGTGCCACCTCCCAGACTCCTCCTCCTCCTCCTCCTCCTCCTCCTCCTCCTCCTCCTCCTCCTCCTCCTCCTCCTCCTCCTCCTCCTCCTCTTCCTCCTCCTCCTCCTCCTCCTCCTCCTCCTCCTTCGTTCTCCTCCTCCTTCGTCCTCCTCCTTCGTCCTCCTCGTCCCGTCCCAGTCGTCCGCATTCGTTTAGCCTCACTCATCCGTCTCTCCTCCTCCCCTTCTTCCTCTTCCATCGCTTCCATCACCTCCACCTCTTCCCTCTCCTTCTCCTCTTCCTCCTCCTCCTCCTTCTTGCCCTCCTCCACCTTCTCCTTCTCTTCCTCATCCTCCATCTCCTCTCAACAGGCTGTTGGGCCTGCTTAACCGCCTTAATGGCCTACTTAAAACTGCCTGTTCGAGTGACTGCTTGTTTGAATGGTCTGTTTATCTGTGTAGGCTACCCTTCCCCCAGAGGGGGGTGGGGTTTCGTGCTTACATAACGAGTTTGACGCGCTTCCCGTCACACCAACCCCACACCGTCCAACCCCACACAACTCCTCACAGTCGAAGTCTCCTTCCAACCTCATGAGCACGCAACCGTAAACCTAAATTTTTAAGCATTTCTGAACCAACTCCTTTTTATATCAGGAACCCACTGAAGTTAATCCCACATTCCTTCACGATAATCCATTACTTATCCCCATCTTTATCCTAAACCTGACCCATTCAGTTACCGCCTAGCCAAACCCAAAACAACCTACACATTTTATCCTTCTTATACCCTCACCCAAATTCACCCTAAAATGAATTAGCCCAATATAGGGTTAGCCGAGGGGCTCCAACTTTCTAGGGCTTCTTCTCAGTTGAATAAAATCGCCTAACGGGAAGAAAAATGTTTGAAGTGGTGTTGAGTTGGCACAGCATACACCCCCAACAGATCCTGCCCAACCCCATCCGACCCTTCTGCATGTGGTCCTCACAACCTCCTCAACCACCACAAACCCTGCAACCTAACCCTTCCCTCATCAACACAGCTGTTGCAGCCTTTAGTGACTCAACATTATGACCGTTTGCAACACAGTTATGCCTAACTTAACTACTACCAAACCCAGTTTGCGTTAACACCGTCCACCCTCCTACCTATGGTCAACCCTCAGAAGTGAATAAAGTCGCTTGTCACAGCTTGAACAAAAGCTGTAGAGCGAATAGACTTGGTAACCATGTAGTGAGCGCTGAAATTATCACTTGTTTTAAGAAACGATTAGACAACAATGGTCTCAAACTGTCCGGAAATAGATTCAATTTGGAAGTAGGTAGAAACAACTTTGCCAACCGTGTAGTTAATGAATGGAATAAACTTCCTGCACAGGTAGTGCAATGTAGTTCAGTTCGAAGCTTTAAGTATCATTTAGATAAATACCTAAGCAAGATGCTGTAATGATTATAACTGATTTTATATTATTTGTTTTTGTTTTGTTATCATTTGTCTGTCTGATTTTCATTTATTATTAGTTATATGTCAATTTATTATTATTTACTATTTACCTGTTTGTTTATTATTTAACTATACCTATGCATTTATTTATGTATTTTATTTGTTATTTACATTATTATATATATATATTTTTTTTCGCATCCGACCTAGATATGGACCAAAAGGTCTCCTGTCAGCATGCTCCGCCTTTGTAATCCTTTGTAATCCTTTGGACATAGAACTGCCTAGTGTAGGCCTTATGGGCTCTTGCAGTCTCCTTCATTCTTATGTTCTTATGTTTCCCCCTGGCGACAGTCAGAATAAATATCATAAATAGACGTTTGTAGTTCATGTTAATTAACGTTGTCACTCCATACTAACACAAAATATTTAACATCAGTTTAATTGATATCTACAAAATCGAAATTAATTAATCCTTTTGCTGATGAGAAAGGGCGGGGGAATTCCTTCAGCTGAATAAAATCGCTCGGTGGCAGCTCAGAGAAGTTTGTAGGAGTTACATGGCGGAGGTTTTCATAATCGTTCTACCCATGGAAGAAGTTAGGAGAGACCTCTGCCCAGCCATGAACTCCGAATGGCCTCTATTTATTGAATAAAATCGTCTGCCGATAGGCTGGATGCCTGACCACCTATGTTGGCTGTGAAGGGGGATCATAGTGGACCAGTGGTTAGCGCACTCGGCTCCCACATCAAGAGTCTTAAGTTCGAGTCTAGTAAAAAA
>NC_134804.1:38415326-38422826 GCF_046742065.1 Oratosquilla oratoria | reverse complement strand
CCTTCTCTCTCCCTTTCCCCTTCCTCCTCCATTCTCTCCCCCTTCTCCCTTCCTCCTCCCTTCTCTCTCCCTTTCCCCTTCTTCCTCCATTCTCTCCCCCTTCTCCTTTCCTCCTCCCTTCTCTCTCCCTTCCTCCTCCCTTCTCTCTCCCTTCCTCCTCCCTTCTCTCTCCCTTCCCACATCCTCCTTCCTTCTCTCCCCCTTCCCCTTTCCTCCTCCCTTCTCTCTCCCTACCTCCTCCCTTCTCTCTCCCTTCCCCCTTCCCCCTTCCTCCTTTCTTTCTCCTTTCCCCTTCCCTTTTCTTCCCCTTCTCCTTCCCTCCTCCCTTCCCCTTTCCTCCTCCCTTCTCTTTCCCCTCCCCCTTCCTCCTCCCTTCTCTCTCCCTCCCCCTTTTCTCCTCCTTTCTCTTCCCCTTCCCTTTTCCTCCTCCTTTCTCTCTCCATTCCCCCTTCCTCCTCCCTTCTCTCTCCCTTCCCCTTTTCTTCTCCCTTCTCATAATTACCAAGAGGTCAAAAATCAAATCAGTAAACTCTTGTGCATCCTTTTCAACAAATCTTTAACACTTGGTAAAGTCCCATCAGATTGGAAATGTGCCAGCGTAACACCAATATTCAAGAAAGGGGACAAATCACAGCCAGCCAACTACAGACCGATTAGCCTGACTTCGATTGTGTGTAAACTGCCAGAGACCATCATTCGCGACAGTGTTGTGAATTTTTTAGAAGAAAATAAAATTATGAAAGATTGGCAACATGACTTCCTTAGCAAACGCTCATGTTTAACTAATATCCTCGACTTCTTTCATGACGCTTTTAACAAATACGAGGAATGTAGATCTGTTGATATAATTTATCTAAATTTTCAGAAGGCATTTGTTAAAGTTCCCCATAAACGATTGCTCGACAAATTAAAAACGCATAGTATTTCTGGTAGTATCCACATGTAAGAGGCCGGTAGATAGAGGTAGACATTTAAGGTAGATCAGAGTAGATCGAGAGGTAGATGGAGAACGAATGCTAATCCAGGGTCAGTTATTATGAAAACTTGTGAGGGCGGCGGCCGACGGCCGACAGGCGACAAGGATAGCTGAGTCAGACTCGCGCCTTGTATATGTAACATAATGCGGAGTGTCGCCTGGTGGTTGCGATATTGTTTTGTCTTTTAATTGTTAGCGGACAAGCCATTTTTTGTTACGACATAATGCTTACGTGGTGATATCGTTTAGAAGAGTATAACAGCCTCTCTAATTGGAGAAAAAGGTGGAGGAGGAGAAAAATCATTGGTGCAGAAAGGAAAAGTCACGCCCTTAAGGTGTGGCACTTGTTTGAGAAGTAAAAGACTATTGGATGAATAAAAGAGTGATGTCAGAACGAAGGTGGCTTGACGTAATGTAGAGAGTTCCGGGTGGGATTCTCGAGGTGTACTGATTGAGACCAAGAAGCATCAGAAAAAACTACACCTATTTGATTCACCCCTCAAGAATAACTTCTAGAACAAAGATAATAGAAACGCTCTGAGAGGAGACGACGGGGGTGACACCACAACTGGATTAAAGATAGGCTCTCTGAGCGAAAACAGAGAGTTGTAATTAACGGGGCCTCATCTAGCTAGCTTGACGTTAAAAGTGGCGTACCGCAAGGATCAGTTTTGAGACCCGCTTTGTTCTTAATATATGTAAATGATCTAGACGACGGCCTCCTCTGCAAAGTATAAAAATTTGCTGATGATGCAAAAATTACCGGTAAAGTAACAACCACCAAAGAGAAAGAAACTATGTAATCTGATCTAGACAGATTATCAAGCAGGGCTAGCAAGTGGCAAATGAAATTTAACGTTAACAAATGGAAAGTCATGTACATTGGAAGTCACAATGATCATATCCAATACCAAATGAATGGCGAAATACTGGATTTAGTAACTAAAGAAAAAGATCTAGGAGTTTTTATATCAAATGACTTGAAGCCAAGTCAACATTGCTCAGAAGTTGTTAAATCAGCAAATAAATTGGTTGGCTTTATTGGAAGCCTTCCAAAATAAATCAGAAAAAAAATATTGCTAAACCTTTATAATTCCTTAGCCCGTCCCCATCTCGAATACTGTGTACAATTTTGGTCCCCATACTACCAGAAAGATATTAGTAAACTAGAAAGAGTGCAACGGAGAATGACTAAAAGGATACCAAGGCTGAGAAATCTACCGCAGGAAAAAAGACCTAAAAGTCTAAATTTATTCTCACTTTCAAAAAGGAGAATGCGAGGAGATTTAATCGAGGTTTTTAAAATGTTCAAAGGCTCTGACAACATCAATGTCGAAGAATACTTCTTATTAGACCAATCAAATACAAGAAGACTTCACGATTTTAAAGTAAATGGTAAAAGATTTTCTTCGAACGAAGGTAAGCACTTCTTCTTTAACCGGGTTGTTAATGTGTGGAATTCATTACCTTCCACTGTCGTTGAAAGTAACACAATAACATTTAAAAATCGCTTAGATAAATGTTTGGACTCTCATCAACAAATAAAATATTGCCCCTTGCAATAAAAGATCTAACAGCCCGGTATTTAATTGTAATTGGATGAGATAGTGGTAGCAGTAGTGTTAGTTCATCTTCTATTGCCTAGTTGCCCTGTTTTCCTAACTGTAGCTTAGTATAGTAAACACAAACAGCCTCGTTAGGGCCAGTAGGCCTGCCGTTGTTTGTTCTTCCTTTGTGTTCCTTTGTGTTCCTCCTCCCTTCTCTCTCCATTCCCCCTCCCCCTCCCTTCTCTCTCATTACCACTTCCTCCTCCCTTCTATCTCCCTTCCCCTTTCCTCCATCCTTCTCTCCCCCTTCTTTCTCTTCTCTCTCCCCCCCCTCCCCTTTTCTCCCCCCCTTCCCTCCTCCCTTCTCTCTCCCTTCCCCCTTCCTCCTCCTTTCCCTCTCCCTTTCCCTTTTCTCCTCCCTTCTCTTTCTCTTCCCTTTTCACCCTCCCTTCTCTCTCCCTTCCCCCTTCCTCCATCCTTCTCTCCCCCTTCCCCTTTTCTCCTCCCTTCTCTCTCCCTTTCCCCTTCCTCATCCCTTCTCTCTTCCTTCCCCCTTCCTCCTTCCTTCTCTCTCCCTCCCCCTTTCCCCCTCCCTTCTCTTTCCCTTCCTCCTCCCGTCTCTCTCCTTCCCACTTCCTCCTCCCTTCTATCTCCCTTCCCCCTTCCTCTTCCCTTCTCTCCCCCTTCGCCCTTCCTCCTTCTTTCTCTCTTCTTCCCCCTTCCTCCTCCCTTCTCTCCCCCATTCCTTCTCCCTTCTTTTTCCTTCCCCCCTTTTCCTCTCTTCTTTTTCCCTTTCCCTTTTCCTTCCTCCTTCTCTTTCCCTTCCCCCTTCCTCCTCCCTTCTCTACACCCGACACCGCCCCTCTCTTACCTTCCCCTTCCTCCTCCCTTCTTTCACCTTACCCTTTCCTCCTTCCTTCTCTTTCCCTTCCCCCTTCCTCCTCCCTTCTCCACACCTGACCCCACACTTCCCTCCCCTTCCCTTCCCTTCCCTTTCCTCCACTTCCCTTCCCTTTCCTTCCCTTCCGTTCCTTCTCCTTCCCTTCCCTTCCCTCCCCTCCCCTTCTCTTCCCTTTCCTCCACTTCCCTTCCCCACCTTGCCTTCCCTTCCCTCCCCTCCCCTTCCCTTCCCTTCTTTCCCCCTCCCCTTCCCCTCTGATTCCCATTCTCTCCCCGAGATTCCAATCTATTCCCCATCCCTCCCCAATACTATTTAATTGGCTTCTGCTCCCTATCTCCCCTTCCCTTCCTTGCTGCCCTCCCCTTCTCCAACTCCCCCAACCCCAGACTCCGTCTTTTCACTCATCCTCCAATGTTATCACCACACACACACACACACACACACACACACACACACACACACACACACACACACAGTACTCCCTATTTTTTCACTCCCTATTCCATTTTCGACTTTCCCATCCCTTCCCTTTCCCTCCCTCCCCTCCTCCTCCACTATCTCTCTCTCTCTCTCTCTCTCTCTCTCTCTCTCTCTCTCTCTCTCTCTCTCTCTCTCTCTCTCTCTCTCTCTCTCTCTCTCTCTCTCTCTCTCTCTCTCTCTCTCTCCTCCTCCTCCTCCTCCTATTCCTCCTCCTCCTCCTCCTCATCTCCCTCTACGAGTATTTCTGCCACTTCCTCCTCTCTCACCAGCCTTCCCGACTCCCCTCCCCCCCACTCCCAATCCGTCTCTCTCCTTACTCTCACCCCATTCGTCTTCTTCCTTTTCGCCTCTTCCTCCTCCTGCTCCTCCTCCTCCTGCTCCTCCTCCTCCTCTTCCTCTTCCTATTTTTCTTCCCTATGTATATATTTCTGATCGTCGTTTTCCTTCATTAATTTATCTATTTATTTTTATGTTGATTGGTTGATTTCTCTATTTATCTATTTATTAAAATAATACATTTGTTTATTTATATACTCGTACTTGTGTGGAGGAGGAATGGGGATGGTTCAAGGAGGGACTCTTAAAGTGTGCAAGGATGGTGTGTGGAACAAGAAGGACAGGGGGAAATAGAAGAAAGGGTAGTGAATGGTGGGATGATGAAACAAAGAAGGTTGTAGAAGAGAAGAAGCGAGCATTCACAGATTGGTTACAAAAGAGGACAGGGGAGTCATATGAGACGTACAAAGAAAAGAAAAGAGAAGTAAAGCAAAAGGTAAAGGAGGCAAAGAGGAGAGCAGATGTGAAATGGGGTAGGAGTATGACAGAAAATTTTGAAAGTAATAAAAAGATGTTTTGGAAAGAAATTAAGAGAGGAAGAGGAGGCGAATCAAGTAGGGAAGAAAAGGTAAAAGGTACAGATGGAGAGTTGATAATGGAAGAGATGGCCATGAGGGGAAGATGGGCAGAATATTTTAGGGAGTTGCTGAATGTGAAGGAGAATAGGGAAGGAAAGATAGCTGCAGTGGGAAATACGAAGAAAATGAGAGTGATGAGTGAGGAGAATGGAGGAGAAATAAGGAAGGATGAGGTGAAGGCAGTTGTAAAGATGATGAAAGCAGGTAAGGCACCTGGTCTGGATGCATGTCATGCAGAATGTCTGAAAAAGGGAGGTTCAGTGATGGTGGACTGGTTGGTGAGATTATTTAATGTTTGCTGGAGAGAGGGTAGAGTACCGGAGGACTGGAGTAGTGCCTGTATAGTTCCTCTTTACAAGGGAAAAGGGGACAAGTGTGAATGTAGTAATTTCAGAGGGATTAGCCTGTTGAGTGTAGTAGGGAAGGCTTATGGGAGAATCTTAATTGAGAGGATTAGGAGAGGAACAGAAGGAGTAATTGGTGAGGAACAGTGTGGATTTAGGACGGGTAGAGGTTGTGTAGATCAGATCTTTGTGGTAAGACAGATATGTGAGAAAGCTATAGGAAAGGGGAAGGATGTTTTTTGGGCTTTTATGGATCTGGAAAAGGCTTATGATAGGGTAGACAGAAAGGCACTGTGGGAGGTTATGCAGATTTATGGGATAGGAGGAAAGCTTTTGGGAGCTGTCAAGAGTTTTTATGTGAGTAGTAGAGCATGTGTTAGGATTGGAAATGGAGAGAGTGAGTGGTTTGAAGTAAAGGTGGGACTTCGTCAAGGATGCGTTATGTCGCCCTGGCTGTTCAACTTATACATGGATGGGGTGGTGCGAGAGGTGAATGCTAGGGTAGTGAGTCAGGGATTGGAGATGGTTAAAGAAAATGGAGAAAAGTGGGAGGTGAGCCAGCTGTTGTTTGCGGACGACACTGCGCTTGTGGCAGGGTCAGAGGAGGGATTGAGGAAGCTGGTGGCAGAGTTTGGGAGAGTATGTGATAGAAGAAAGCTAAAGATAAATGTGGGTAAAAGTAAGGTGATGAGATGTACAAGGGGTGAAAGTGGCAGTAGACTGGAAGTGAACATTAAGGGAGAGCGACTGGAGGAAGTGGATAGTTTTAGATACTTGGGTGCAAGTGTAGCAGGAAAAGGTGGAGTGAAGGTGGAGGTAGAATGTAGATTGAGAGAAGCGAGTAAATGCCTTGGTGGTTTAAAGAGTGTAATGAGAAATAGACATTTGGGAATGGATGCGAAGAGGAGACTGTATGAAGGAGTGATTGTGCCAACAGCACTGTATGGGGCAGAAACGTGGAACATAAGAGAAGAAGAGAGAAGGAGTTTGAATGTGTTTGAGATGAGGTGTCTGAGAATTATGGTGGGGGTTACTAGGCTAGATAGAGTGAGAAATGAGGAGGTGAGGAGGAGAACAGGGGTGAAAAAGGATTTGGGAGAGAGGGTTGATGAAAGAATATTAGGATGGTTTGGACACATGGAAAGAATGAGTGAAGAAAGACTAGTAAAAGAGGTATGGAAGGCAGATGTGGAGGGAGTGAACATGAGGGGACGTCCTAGGATGAGGTGGATGGATGGGGTGAAGGGGGCTTTGGGGAAGAGGGGAATATCTGTTGAGGAAGGAAGGGAGAGGACGGAAGACAGAGGTGAGTGGAGAATGGTTGTATATGGATGATGTTGTGACTGCATGAGGAGAAATGGGCGGGGGGGTGGGGGGTGGGGTAGTATGTGTGAGTAAATTTTGACGCAGCCCGAAGGGATTTCTCCCCGTCCTCTCCTTATATGCAAAGGGGGACGGAGAGGGGGGGTCGCCGATTAAATGAAGCGGCCTTGCTGTGGATGTGCTGTGTCTTGCGACACTGCTTCTGACCCAGGGCGGTGGGCAGGGTGCAGGGATGACCCGTCATCCAGGAGGTGCTCAGATGAGAGGAAGGGTGGGAGGGGTGTGGAGTGTATTTAGGGATGAAATGGGTGGGAGTGTTTTTATGCCTTTCCCTTTTTGGCTACCTCCCTTGGAAGGGGGAAAAAGCCTTGGTATATGTATGTATGTATGTACTTGTCTATTCATTTATTCCTATTCATTCATTCATTCATTCATTCATTCATTCATCTATTTATCTCTATATCTATTCATTTATTCATTTATCTATGTATTTATCTATATGTTTATTTATTCATTTATTTTTTGGTTGATCTATTTATTGATTTTTTTATTTTTCGTCAGTAATTCGGTGCCGATTCATCTTGTCTATCTTACGATCGTCAAGTCTTTGTGCTCGCAAGTCAAGATCGAAGCCCAACGCGCCACAGCGGAAGAATGACACAATCGAACTAAAAAAATGAAAATATATAAAAAAAAAAACACATTAAAAAAAAAAACGTAACTATTTCTACCCACCTCCATCATGCGCAGGGGGGACAAGAACACCGACACCGAGTCCCTTTTTAAGCCAAGGAAAGGGGACAACATGGGGAGCAGCGACGAGACTGGGGATTCCCCAGATTTCATTCCACGAGCAACCATGTTGGTTTTGATCCGGCTCTCCCTTCTATAAAGGGGATTAGAACTACTGGGTGTATGCATCTATGTATATATGTATACATATAATGTATGTATGTATGCATGCATTTATGTATCTTTACATGTCTGTCTGTATGTATGTATGTATGTATGTATG
>NC_134804.1:38097826-38402826 GCF_046742065.1 Oratosquilla oratoria | reverse complement strand
TATATATATATATATATATATATATATATATATATAATATATATATATATATATATTATATATATATACATATATGTATATATATATACATATATATATATAGATAGATAGATAGATAGATATGTATATATACATATATGTATATATATGTATATATATATATGTATATACATATATATGTATACATATATATATATATATATATATATATATATGTATATATATATATATATATATATATATATGTATATATGTATATATATGTATATATATAATTATATATATATATATATATATATATATATATATATATATATATATATATATATATATTTACATGTATGTATATATATGTATACAAATATACATATATACATATAGATATATATATATATAATATCATATACATATATATATATATATATATATATAATATGTATATATATGTGTATATATATATATATATATATATATATATATATATATATATATATATATATATATACATATAATATGTATATATATATATATTATATATATATATATATATATATATATATATATATATATATATATATATATATATATATATATATATATATATTATATATATATTTATATATATATTTATATATATGTATGTATATATATTTACACACAATGCAACAAGTTATGACTGAGCATAATATTAAATATGGTTTCAGGCTCTATCACAGTGCTGAACAAACAGTATCTACGTACCAGCGTGATATTTTGTGTAGGATTTTGTGCGTCGAAAAGTTGTTCTGTTATCTAGTATATTGAAATTTGTGATCATGAATATAGTATGCACATATGTGATCGTCTGTGAAAACACTTTCTTGTTTGTCTCGCTGATAGTGAACTTGTTGGTAAACATTGGAGCCTGGTTAGTTAATTAGTCCAAATATATTTACGAAACACGCTTACAAAGATTTGGCAGTTACCTCTGGAATGTTATTCGTTTCTTTTATTGTAGACTTAATGTTACAAATTTTAAATTATCATATGACGTTCGCAAACTTTATTTAGTGCTTTGTTATGGTTAAGCTTTACTAATAAGGTGTGGTTTCCTATTACGTTTACAATATGAAATTGAAACTGGTGAATTACGATTATTAAGTCGATTGATTTTAATGTTATTCATTAAACTACGTGTTTTATTAACGTTGGTAATCGTTATTCATTAATTATAAGGCCCAAGGCCAAGGCACATTGTTACTTGTATGACTCCTTGTTGTTGTGGATATATCATAGGAGCATGATATAATAATAATCAATAGTGTCTGTGAGAGGTGATTGTGATAAGTTTTAAAATGGTTATAGTGTGTTAAGAGACAATGAGCATCATATCACCTAGGACAACATACGATACGACTCATAAGCTCCATGTCACAGACTGGTCTTACCTGTGTAGAATTTTTTCCCCATGTTATGTGCTTTTGTATCTCATCAGAATTTCTTTGGTAAGTCTTCAGAACAACACAGATCATTATCTTTCATGATAGATATGTTTTCCTGATTTTGTGTGTGTAAAATAAAGGGAGTTTCCTCAATAACTGTTTCACTACAAGGTCAAGAGAAATTACTTTGCCATGAAGGTATCAGTATCGTATTTACAGATGGGACTTCCAGGATTCATGAGCCTTTGTGAACAGTTACTGTCAGTTTAATTCACTCCTTCTGTCTCATGGTCATGTCTTATTGTATGTCTCAAATCTATAATGAGACAAAACCAAACTAACCATTGGATCAAGGATCATCATACATATAGACGTGTCGCATTCCTTCATAGTATGTACACATTACATATCACTGAACATGATGTATCCTGCTGTGAATTATTAAACACACAGCCATACACATTGCTCAGTCTACATACCAGTAAATGTTTTAGTTACATGTTAAACAAAGCCTTGAGACTATATCAAGACTATTACAATCTATTCAAACTGGTTCATTTAAATCAGGTTAGGTATGGTTAGGCTAGGTAGGTGTAACCCTCGTGTCAGCCCTCACTCATTGATATGGTAACTCACTTTCTCCAGTTATAATCTTCTGTCAAGGTGAGTCAGATCTCTCTTTTCTTCTATGTCTTACTTACAGTAATTCTTATACACAACACACTCTCCAAAGTTTTTCCAAGGAATCTCCTGAGAGCACATATACAAGATTCTATGTGAGCTTTCCAGTGACATAGTGATTCCATTAGTCCAATGATCTTTATATTTAAGATCTTCCTAAAGGGCATGATCTTACATTCATGAACCAAATAAATTTTCTCCTCCACCGACCACCCTCTCACCAATCAGATTCTTTGTTCAATGTTGTGTACTTAGAATAATCTCGAGTCTCTTCATGATTCTCATGTAGGTTACAAAGAAATGTCATATCAGCAATAATTAAATATATTTTCAAGCTCCAGAGCCTAGCTATTTTATTACCTACACAAAGCAGACTCAGGCAGTGTACTTGGGCTGTTATTTACAAACAATATTTTGTTAGCTATACAAAGTGAAAAAGCAGACTCAGGCAGCTCGCTCAGGCTATTATTTACAGGTAACCTACCTCTTCTCTACCAGCCTCTTGCAGGGTTCTGGCACACTACAATTCTCATGCTGGTAAATGTTGAATTCTCTTTAATATCTTTATCCTTCTGATTACAATCAGTGATGTTAAGGCAGCAGTAATTAAGAAGAAGAAAAGAATAATTATGAAAAGAAATATACCATAGTTATTATAAAAGTTGTTTATGTTTGACCCCAGTGGATTTAACTTTCTTATATTCAAAGGTGGTGATTTTCCTGGGGAGGTAATGTTGATATATGTGAGGCTTTATCAGTTATATGTATTGTATTCAGGGTGTTAGCAATTGTGGAGAGTGTCCCTGCATGTATTTCACATTTGTCAGAAACTAAGATTGGACTTTCAACTGTTTTTAATTTAGGGCCTAATTCAGGACAGATAATAGATACTCTGGTTTTGTTTGGAAAAAATAGGAAATGTGAATTTCCTATGTTACTATGAGTTATCTGGTTTATGAATATATTTTTGTAGTGACAGTTCTGCATTACAGACATATTCTTAACTAGTGAAGCTTCTTAAGAATTTTTTAATGCTTCACAGAACATGAAAAGAAAATCATAATACAGGTATAGATTCTTGTTTATGATCTTAAAATTCTTAAGGTAATCATAAGAGATTGTACTCTCTTTTAAAATCTAAAACTATACTTATACAATGATTACCAAGGTTCCAGGTTTCACAGGATTCCAATCCCAGGCATACACCATACATATTGGTATTATAATTCCAATCTTCATCTGTAAAAATTGGTGGTATTAATATTAAGTTCATACATAATATGATCAATGTATTTCTGATATTCTTCAGAACTAAGTTTCCCCAATAGAATGTATAGAATGGTATCTTGTTTTTCTTCATCAAAAAGAGTTGTTGTCTCGCAGTCATCATTATCACAATTGTTATCATTATTAAGTTCTATCATAGTCCTTTTTAAGTCATCTGCATGTCTAACTAACACTTCCCAAGTTTTTAAGTGTAAGATCTTGTGTTTGTTTCCACCTGCAAAATCAATTATTCTATATGGACCAGAGTATCTTGGTGAAAGTTTACTACTGATTGTATGCATTGTGGCCATGACCAAATCTATTTGTAATTCTATTTTGTGTGTTATTTTATGTTGTTTCTTCATCTCTTGTGAATATTCTGTCATGTGTATAGTTTGAAATGTATGTATCCTATTTGAGATGTAATCATCTACATTATACACTGGCTTCGGTTCTGCAGTTAAGATTTCATATAGGAGAATTTTGTCTTCCCCATAGATAATATAGTGTGGAGTTTTACCTGTAGTTGTATTGATTTGGTTATTGAGTGCACATGTAACACAAGGAATCCAATTGTCTCATGTTATACTATGTGGGCTTATCAAACCTCTTAGACAATTTATAATTCTCTTATTTAACCTTTTCACAACTCCATTCCAAAAAGAAACGACCTTTTCCCTACACTCTTTTCACTACCAGGCCCATATGCACATACAAAAACCTACATCTCCCTTTCCAGTTTCACCTTCATCCTGATTAACCTTGAAGAAACATCCTTCCACTCCACCACATGTTTACCTATCTCTTCACTTACTAGTATAGCCACCCCTTCTCTCCCTCTTCCTCACTTCACTTCTGACACCCTCCCAACAACACTCCCAAACTCAAACTTGTCCCTCCATTTCAACTTAGTTTCACTCAGTGCCAACATATTCATCTTTCTTCTCACAAACATACTACCTATCTCTTCCCTTTTACTCTCACCTGTACCACATCCATGCACATAAAAAGACACAAACCTTAGGGTTTTGGTTGGAAAACTCCTAGACTATCTTATGTCTTTGCTTTATTTATATATTTATTTTGTATTTTTTCATTTTTAACATATATTTATATATATATATATATATATGGATGGAGAGGGGGGGGGGGTCACCGAATTAATGAAGCGGCCTTGCTGTGGATGTGCTGTGTCCTGAGACACTGCTTCTGACCCAGGAGGTGCCAGGATGTGAGGGAGGTAAGATGGTGGAGGGTAGTAGAGTATGTAGGGGATGGAATGGGTGGGAGTGGTTTCTATGCCTTTTTCTTTTTGGCTACCTCCTGTGTAAGGGGGAAAAAGCCTTTAGTATTTGTATTTTTTTTTTTTTTTTTTACAGGGAGAATGATACCCAGTCCTTTTGGATAGATTTAAATGACTGCATAGAGGGTTTGGTGAGAGGTGTCAGTGTGGTGGTATTGGGAGACCTTAATGATTGGGTAGGAACTGAACCAATAGATGGAGTGGTTGGGAAGTGTGGAATTCCAGGAAAAAATCATAGTAGAAAGTTTATGGTGGAGATGTGTCTAGAAAGAGAGCTGATGATAGCAAATATAGTGCTTAGGAAGAAAGTCAAGCATAAGTACACATGAGAGAGGATGGTGGATGGAAGGGTGGTAGATAAAGCATTAATGGACTACATAGTGGTAACCAGGAAAATAGTAGGAAGAGTTTTGGATGTACATGTTCTAAGGGGAGAGAGTGGGGGGAATATCAGATCATTTTTTGGTAGAAGGTAAGTTGAGAGTGGAGAGGAGAAAGAGGAAAAGGACAGAAGGTAGGGAGGTGCTTAAAGTAAACTCCTTAAATGAGAAAGAAAAGAAGGAGTACAAGAAGATGAGAAGAGAGTGGGAGGGAGTGAAGATAGAGTAGAACTAGGGGTGGAGGAGGAATGGGGATGGTTCAAGGAGGGAGTCACAAGGTGTGCAAAGATGGTGTGTGGAACAAGGAGGACAGAAGGGAATAGAAGAAAGGGTAGTGAGTGGTGGGATGAGGAAGTAAAGAAGGTTGCAGAAGATAAGATGCAAGCATTCACAGATTGGTTATAAAACAGGACATGAGAATCATATGAGAGGTACAAAGAAAAGAGAAGTAAAGGATAAGATAAGGAGGCAAAGAAGAGAGCAGATGTGAAATGGAGTAAGAGTATGACAGAAAATTTTTAAAGTAATAAAAAGGTGTTTTGGAAAGAAATTAAGAGGGAAAAAGGAGGTGAATCAAGTAGAGAAGAAAAGGTAAAAGGTGCAGATGGAGAGATGGCAGTAAGAGGAAGATGGGCAGAGTATTTTAGGGAATGGATGCTAAGAGGAGATTGTATGAAGGAGTGGTTGTGCCAACACCACTGTATGGGGCAGAAACATGGAACATAAGAGAGGAGGAGTTTGAATGTAGTTACCTAGTTGTATCTTATGGGAAGGGGAGCTATGTTTGTGGTGTCCCATCTCTAGTTTGCTCTTAAATTTGTGTGTAGTTTTTGCACACACTATATGTATTTACCTACAGTAGTTGTATTTTATGGGATGAGTGCTATGCTCGTAGTGACCCGTTTTTGTATCTCCCCGCATCCAGTTTGTTCTTAAAATCTTGTATAGTTTGGCACTCACTGTTTCCCCATTTAGTTTGTTCCACTCTGTGTGAGAACTTTTTTTTTTTTTTTCCCTCAAATCTCTTCTGTAACTGCCCTTTAGATTCGTCTCATGTTACTAGTGGGGTCCCCCAGGGCTCGGTTTTGGGTCCCTTGTTGTTCATTATGTACATAAACAATTTAGGCAACGGGATAAATAGTGATTTTAGTAAGTTTGCGGACGACACTAAAATAGGATGCCTAATTAGGTCAGGAGATGACGCAGAGATTCTGCAGGATTATCTTAACAAATTGTTCATATGGTCTGTGAAATGGCAAATGAACTTCATTATCTCTAAGTGTAGTGTGTTAAACATAGGGTTACACAACCCCAAAAATAGATACAGCTTAGATAACACGCTTTTAGAGAAAACTGAGTGTGAGAGAGACTTGAGAGTTCTAGTGAGTCCGGAACTTAAAACCAGGAAACAGTGCATTAGTGCCAGGAATAAAGCTAACAGAGCATTAGGTTTCATTGCTAGGACGGTAATGAATAGAAGTGCAGAAGTAATTATTAAACTCTATCTAGCGATAGTTAGACCCATCCTTGACTATGCGGTACAGTTTTGGTCTCTGTCCTACAGAATGGACATCAATTCACTAGAATCAGTACAGAGAAGAATGACCAAAATGATACATGGACTCAGAAATTTGCCTTACAAAGAGAGGCTTAAGCACCTTAACTTACACTCTCTGGAAAGATGCAGAGTGCAGGGTGATCTAGTAGGGGTGTACAAGTGGATCAAAGGCTTTAACAAGGGTGATGCAAACAAGGTCATCATATTAAAACAACAGGTCAGGACTCACAGTAATGGTTATAAACTGGACAAATTTAGATTTAAAAAGGAAATAGGCAAGAATTGGTTTACTAATAGGGTGGTCAACGAATGGAATAAACTTAGTAACCATGTAGTAAGTGCTGAAACTATCAGTTGTTTTAAGAAATGGTTAGACAACTTTATGGATGGGGATGACAGGTGGTAATGAATACGGAGCTGCCTAGTGTAGGCCTTATGGTCTCTTGCAGACTCCTTCATTCTTATGTTCTTATGTCTTCTTGTTTCTCTTCTGTCCCATCTTAATAAGGCATCTCTATCAAGAACTTCCATTCCTTTCATAATTCTGTAGATAGCAAATCATCTCTTTCTCTTCTCTGTTCCAGTGTTGATAGATGTAATTTATCCAATCTTTGTTCGTATGTCAAATTTGAGAGTGTAGGTGCCATTTTTGTCATTGCTATTTGAATTCTTTCCAATTTCCTTATGGTTTTTTTGTTTTGTACTAGGTGCCCATAGTGCCACAGCATACTCCAGTTTAGGTTTTATCATTGTAATTAATATTTTCTTTACCATTTCTTCATCCATGTAGTCAGAGGCCACTTTCATTAATCTTAATAAGTTAAAAGTCTCTCCAACTAGTTTATTAACATGTTTATCAGGTGTAAAATCACTTGAGATAGATAATTACTCTTAGGTCCCTTTCTGAGTCGACTTTTTTGACTTCCTTGGTACCAATTTTATATTGACCCAATATTCTATTTTTGCTTTTTCCAAATTCCATTATACTGCATTTCTTAATGTTAAAGTTCACTTCACACTTCTGACTCCATTCCCATATTTTGTCTTGGATTTCTTGTAGCGATCTGCAGTCTTCTTTTGCGCTTACTCTCTTAAGTAATATGGCATCATCAGCAAAGATGTTCATGTAACACTTCACTCCCTCATCCATATCATTTATGTATATGGCAAACATTAAAGAAGCCAATACAGAGCCCTGTGGGACACCACTTATCATATCTTCCCAGTTCAAGTTCTTGTCTCTAAGTACCACTCTTATTTTTCTCTCACTTAAGAAATCTTTCATCCATTCCAGTAGCTTACCTTACATTCCTCCTATTATTTAAATTGTTCTTATTAGCTTTTTTGTGGTACTTAGTCAAAAGCTTTCTGCAAGTCCAAGAAGGCACAATCTGCCCAGCCATCTCTTTCTTGTATTATTTCTTATAATCTTGAGTAAAAACATATTAAGTTTGTGGTACACGATCTTCCACTTCTAAAGCCAAATTGTTTAGGGTTTAGTATTTTATTCTCTTCCAAGTGTTTGATCCATTTGTTCCTGATAACCTTTTCACATATTTTTGCTACTGTGCTTGTAAGGGATACCGGTCTGAAGTTTGTAGGATTTTCTTTGTTTCCTCCTTTATATATTGGTATGATGTTTGCATTTTTCCAATCTTGTGGCACCTTTCCTTCTTTGAGTGAGAAATCTATTATCTTGTATAATTTGTCCATTAGTTCATCTATACACTCTTTCAATATCCAATTTGCAATTCCATCTGGTCCATGTGTTTTCCTAACATCTAGGTTTTTTATTTGCTCTCTTATTTCTTCTGTGTTACCTTTATTTCTTTCATTTTGGGGGATCTTTCTCGTCCATCTTCCCAAATTTGTGAGCTCTCAATTATAAAAACAGACCTGAAATTTTTCATAACTTCAGCCATTTCTATGTTTGAGGTGAGGTGCCTGAAAAGTATGGTAGGGGTTCCTAGGCTGGATAGAGTGAGAAACGAGGAGGTGAGGAGGAGAGCAGAAGTGGAAAGGGAGTTGGGAGATAGGATTGATGAAAGAGTATTGGGATCGTTTGGACATATGGAAAGAACAAGAGAAGAAAGATCAGTAAAAGAGGTGTGGAAGGCAGAGGTGAAAGGAGTGAACATGAGGGGGTGACCAAGGATGAGATGGATAGATGTGGTAAAAGGGGCATTGGGAAAGAGGGGAATGTCTGTTGAGGAAGGATGGGAGAAGACAGAAGATAGGGGTGAATGAAGAATGGTTGTATGGATGATGCTGTGATGCATGGGAGTGGGTGGGAGATGGGGTTGGGAGGAAGTTTGTGTGAATGATAATTTCATGCAGCCTGAAGGGATTTCTCCCGATCTTTGTCTGTATGAGAGGACAGATTGGGGGGTCAACGATTTAATGAAGTGGCCTTGCTGTGGATGTGCTGTGCCTTGCTAGACTGCTTCTGACCCAAGGCAGTGGACAAGATGCAGGGATGACCCGTCATCCAGGAGGAGCCAAGATAAGAGGGAGGGAGGGGGTGAATGGGAGTGGAGTATGTAGGGATGAAATGGGTGGGAGTGATTTTTATGACTTTGTTTTTTGGCTACCTCCCTTGTAAAGGGGAAAAAGCCTTTGGTATATGTATGTATGTAGAACTCCATTGCTCTGAGGATGATTGACTTGAATATTAATTTTGTTTATCTTAACTCCTTACCTGGCAAGGATGAGTAAACACGTTTTCACCCAGTTTTTCTTTTTCAGTGTGCAACAAGTAAACTCGTCCAAACATAATGTTTCAAAAACAGACACAGATGAGTATAATCATTGTATTAGGGCCCTTCTCAGCCATCAAAAAAGTATACTCTGTGAATTGTACATCTGGTAACTGTGTCTCTTCTGCCTCAGGATGTATTTGTTAGTGATAAGATATCAGTCAAATGAAGCACTCATCGCTTTTGAGCTCATACATTCATTTTTTTTTTTTTTTTTTATGAATTATATCCAGATGTTTAGCTCAGAAGATGAGAATGAATTTGAAACTTTAATTAGAAGCTTGGTTTACTAATAGGGTGGTCGATGAATGGAATAAACTTAGTAACCATGTAGTAAGCGCTGAAACTATCAGTTGTTTTAAAAAACGATTAGACAACTTTATGGATGGGGATGACAGGTGGTGATGGATACGGAGCTGCCTAGTTTAGGCCTTATGGTCTCTTGCAGTCTCCTTTATTCTTATGTTCTTATGTTGGATACATCAGATGAAAGTGTGAGTTCATTTGATGATGGCTATTCTCTCTCAGGTGAGGAGGAGGATTTACGACATTGGTGTCGACATGATGTGTTTGAACAAAACACGCTTCCTCCACCACCATGCTTCCCATTCACTGGAAATCCCGGATTATCAATTGTAAAATAAGATATAAAAATGAGTAAAATAAGTGTGTGATTTCCCTTTACTTTTGATTCTAAAGTTGGGAAAAAGACAATAAAAAAAGGGAAGATGAGTTGTCCTGTTTTTGCCAGAAATGGTATTTTCAAAATAGAATTTCAAGTGAAATATTGGTAATAGATAAAAAAAAAAATTCCATAATCAGTATGAAAAAACTATAAAAATGGACAATAAAAAATTTGTCTTAAAATTAAACATTTCCTCAAAAAAAAAAAAAACTTGGGAGTAGTGAAATTACAGATTTGTTCATATATTACTGAAGCAATTGTTTCAGCTCTCTTATTTGGAGTAGGTTGTAAAATACAAAATCTTGAATGATAATCGATGGCAACAAATACATATTTATATCCATTTTCAGACATGGGTATCTAAATGAACTCTTTCCCAAGGTTTCTGTAGTATGGGATATGATAGCATAGGAGCAGGCTTATGTGTATTTCCTTTTACCTCGGCTTATGTCAAGCAATTATCAAAAGTGAAGTAAATATCTCTCTTCATGCCTGGTTAAAAGTATTTAATTTGCGCTTGTCTATGTGTTTTATCTTTTCCTGGATGAGAACTATAATCACTATCATGAAGTAATTTTAATACCTTTGGTACCAGAGTTTATGGAATTACCAACTGACTTACTGGGCCCCTAGAAATATCCTTCCCACTTTGACTGTTTTTCTATACAAAAGTCCATTGATTAACCTTTTCAATATTTACCTAGTTGTATTTAGCTAGTTGTAATATACAGGAGGGGAGCTATGCTCGTAGTGAC
Source organism: Oratosquilla oratoria (assembly GCF_046742065.1). Taxonomy (NCBI): domain Eukaryota; kingdom Metazoa; phylum Arthropoda; class Malacostraca; order Stomatopoda; family Squillidae; genus Oratosquilla; species Oratosquilla oratoria. Next base: position 38,392,021 of record NC_134804.1, on the reverse strand, counting down.
CCGTCTTTGTATCTCTCTGCATCAAGTTTTATCTTAAAATATTGTATAGTGTTTGCACATACTGTTTTGTTGTCTAATTTGTTCCATGTATTTATCACTCTGTGTGGGAAACTGTTCCTTTTCAAGTTTTTTCTATAACTATCCTTTTCTAGTTTTTTTCCTTGTCCTCTCGTTTTACCATTGTCCCACACTAACAAGTCATTCCTGTCTAAAACTTCCATTCCTTTCATTATTCTGTATATAGTCAGCAAATCTCCTCTTTCTCTTCTTTGTTTCAGAGTTGGTAGATTCAATTTGGACAGTCTTTGCTCATATGTTAGCTCGGCGAGAGTCGGTGCTAGTTTGGTTGTCGCTCTTTGTAATCTTTCTAGTTTCTTGATATTCTTTTTGGTACTAGGTATCCAAAGTGATGCTGCGTACTCAAGTTTTGGTCTTATTAGTGTAGTTAGTATTTTCTTTATCATTTCTTCATCCATATGAGTCAAATATCATGTGCACATCTGGTTGCCTGATGTACAATTTAGCATCACAGTACATGCATTACAAAATATAAAGATACTGATGTTATACATGTTCTCTTAAACCCTAAATAAATATAACATCACAGGAAACATGATCAAGCCTGTTCACAGAATACGGGGGGTCACTCAGCTACTACAAAACATATAATCAGGAAGCCGACACTGGCATCCTCATATACCCCACTCGTGGCTCATAATGCATACATAATGAAATATTTGGAGGAATACCTTTTGGGTTCATCAAGTACTGTACCACTTTTCCCAAGTCTGATCTCTTCTTTGTTCCCTTATGATCAATTCATCATCTAATGTTACTAGTTCATTAATACTGCAGATAAAATTGATCAACCCTGTCATTGGTTGGCTAATACTCCTAGATAGTCCATCTGCTGCAATCTTCTTCCTACCTGGAATGTATTCAAATTTATCATAACATTCTTCTTCTTTTCCTGTTGACTTTTCCCATGGGGAGGGTTGGCGTCAGGATGGGCATCCGGCCATTAAAACACCCTGCCAAATCCAATGGATAGGAGTCAAGAGAGTATCGAAGAAACTTATCATAACATTGAAGTGTAGTAAACCACCTGGCCAATCTGCCTCTAAGATTCTTATGCTTGAATAAGTTCTGAATAGCTGTATGATCAGTCCATACTCTGGATATCCCAGTATCATATCTCTCAAACTCTCCAGTGAATATATCACTGCTAATGTTTCCCTTTCAGTAGTGGAATAGTTTCTGCATTGTTACAAAATCTCAAAATGAAAGCTATCGGTTGCAATTTTCCATCTCTTTCTTGTATCAGTATGCCTCTTAACCCTATGTCTGACACAGCAGTACAAAAAATGAACTCTTTATCATAATTAGGAAAAATGAGAACTGGAAAACTAGTAAGTTTATCTTTCAACTTGTCAAAAGCTTGTTTGTTCAGGTCCCCAAATGAACTTTGAATCTTTTCTAAACAAAGAATTTAATGGATTAACTATGTCTGCATATCCCTTAATAAACTTCCTATAATATCCTCAGTCCCAAGAAACTTCTAACATTCTCTACACTGTTCGGTACTGGGTAGTTCTTTACTGCTTCTACATTTGAGTTCACTGTACCAAGTCCATGTCTATCTTATCTCCCAAATGAATGACACTCGCAAAAACTGACATTTTTCAAGTTTCACTTTAAACCCTGGTTCGTCTAGTCTTAAGAATACCAAATCCAATTTCTTAAAGTGCTCCGTTGCTGTTTGGGAAAATGTTAAAAAAAAGATCTAGAAATACACTGGCTGTGTTTCCTAACAGCCCACCTAGTAGTGTATTCATTAATTTCATATAAGTTAATGGACTGATACATAACTCAAATGGCATTCACTTGAACACATAGTGTCCCATTGTTGTACAAAATGCTGTATAATCTCAAGAATCTTTATGCATCTCTGCCAGAAAGCTGATTTGATATCTAGTGCTAAAACATCAATTCTCAGTTCCCAAACTACAAAGTATATCTGCTGTTAATGATAATGATAGTTGATCAGGTATTGTCTGTTTATTCAATTCCCTATAGTCAACAACTGGATACATGTTACCATCTGATATTGGCATCAAAATCAGTGGGAAGTTCTATTCAATTTGAATAGGTTCTATGACATCCTGCAATGACATTTCAGTGATCAGTTTACAATGGCTAGCTTGGAATGTGGTAGTGTGTAGGCTGGTATATAAATAGGTTGAGTCCCTGGTTTTAATTTGATGTGATATATATATGTGATATGCTTTATAGTGTTTTGGCCTAGGATACTAGCATAGAGTAGAGCTCCGTAGTGTTGTGGCGTGCCCCGACCATTGGTGACGCTTCCAGTACAAGGACTATGTTATGGCCGACAAGGCCTCATACGTGTACTAGACGTGGCATCGTCTTCGCTCAGCGTAGCAGGAGACAGTTCCCCTCAAGACAGTTCATACCCGTCTGTCATACTGTGAGCATATGGCGCTTCATGTACACATAAGCCACAATAAACGTGTCAATCGTCACCCCCCCCCCCGCGTTTCAATTAGCTGCAATCATAACATGGTGCAGTGAGTAGGATGCTTGCAACAGTGAAACATGAGACAATACGCGAATCGGTGGCGCGCACGTGAACGAAGCACTGACGGAACTAGATGAATAGGCAACAGTGTACATGCTGGATTGTGAGTGCAGTGCCAGCAACAGTGTGTATGCTGGATGGTGAAATGCCGTGCGATAGTGTGGCGCGCCTTCGTGGACACGTAGTGATGCGAACAAAGACGCCTTTCATCCCACTGAGCCTCTCGGCCGCCGTCCTACTCGACGAACCGCAACCCGTGCACGGAGCCCATCCGACTCAGACAGGCTACGTGAACAACAGGGGCTTTTCATCCTGCTTTGCCCTGCCCGCCGCTATTGCAACTCCGCGCGGAGCCCAGCTGACCCACGCAGGCCACGCCCACCCAGCCTAAGAACTGGTACAACGCCTCTGCTCCCTCGCTGCAGTTATGTCACTGCAGGAGGTAGCAACCAACTGCCGTCCACACGAGGCATTTATGGTAACAGTTTTGGACGTCAAGGAGGACCCACACGCATGTGCCGTGTCGGCATGCAAAGGGTTCCACGCCAGACGCATGCACCCCCGCCTCAGCGACCCCCCCCCCCTCCATATAATCGAGGGTAACAGTCTCTGATATCAAGGAGGACCCGCGCGCATGCGCCGTGTCGGCATGCCTAAGGGTTACCCGCCAGGCGCACGCACCCCCTCCTCAGCGCCCCCCGCCCCCGCACCTTCTCCCGGGAAGGCTAGCACCTGCCGCCCCTGTGCCTGACAGTCCTGATCGCCCTGTCGTCATACGCATCCATATGCTGTGTGACACAGGTGTGGACGTCACGGCGATAAGCACTCGGCACCTAGGCAGGTTGGGGATATCAAGAGCCCTACAGCCGCCGCTCTCGGCACCGACGTACGCGGCCGACATATCTCACATGCCCCCCGCAACGCCGCCATACGGATTCATGGGGATGTCCAAACACCCTCTCCTTCGGCTCGGCCATAGTCCCACCCAACTTCCTGAAATCTGTCCCGGCAGTGACATAAGCGAACAGGTGCGCCTAGCTAACATTACCCATTAACAGCTCACCGGCCGCCGCTCGTGACTACTTCCTACGGGAAATGAGCAACGTGCTGGTCTCCAAGGATGACCTCTGCACCGCCCCCCTAGGGAAGATGGTGGGTCTCTCCCCCCCCCCCATGAGAATGTACCTGCAAACTGACGCGACGCCCCTCGTCGTCCACACGCCCAGGTCGATACCGTACGCACTTCAGGTTCAAGTGAAGGAAGAACTTGACTCATTGGTGCAGCAAAGTATCACCACGCCCTCCTCCAAGACCACGGTCAGGGGCACTTATGCCTCGCCCAGTGTGGCTCGCGGTTTCTGACGGACGCCGAAACCCAATATGTCATTATCACTGGAGATGATTGCTGTCACCTGGGCCGCATCCAAATGCAAACCATATAAGTTTGGATTCCCCCACTTCTCGTTGATGACGGACCATCGTCTGCCCATCCCCATCCTCACGTCAAGAGCATCGTCACCAGAAACGCCGGCGCTTCGCGGGGACGACCCGTCACCCGACGCCGACGCCGATAGGACGCTTTCAAGACTCCGGATTGCGGCATGGATAAACCCCGCCTACGGCCACCCGCTTACCTGCGTGTCCTCTGGGTTCCCGCCCGACCGCCTCGCCCTACCCAACTCCATCCCTCCGTATTGGAAGCTCCGGGCCGCCCTCTCCGCCTACGGGGAACTGGCGCTGTACGACCAGCGCGTCGTCGTTCCCGCCACCCTACGAAAGCGCCCACCGGCCTCCGAAGACGCCGCCTCATCGCGTCCCGTCTCCTCGTGCGCGGATCCCCCGACTCCGCCCCCGCCAGTCGCCTCAGCTCGCGAATAAGCATACCTCTCGCAATGGTCCTGCGAGCGTGGTGGTGGGGGGGGGATAGTGCTTTGGCCTAGGATACTAGCATAGAGCAGGGTACCATAGTATTGTGGCATGCACCAACCATTGGTGACGCTTTCAGTACAAGGACTCTTTGTTATGGCCAACGAGGCCTTATTCATATGTGTACTAGATGTGGCATTGTCTTTGCTCTGCATAGCAGTAGACGGTTGCCCTCAAGTCAGTCCATACTTGTCTATCATACTGTGAGCCCATAGCACTCCATGCACACCCACAATAAATGCATCAATCGTCGCCCCCCTCATTTCAGTTAGTTGCAATCATAAGAGTATGTATGTATGTAGGTGTGTTTTTTTTTGTTTTTGTTTTTTCTTCTTTGTTTTTTTTATGTACTTGCCATGTGTCAGAAAATGCAGGATGCACCTGAAACTGTCTCCAAAGTTTAAGTGCATAACTATAAAGTTTCAACTGCTTTACCATTGCATTCTGTTTGGTCACAATTGTTAGTTGGTCTTTGGCTTTGACCCTATTGCTACTTGATGATTTAATTGACTATCTGTTGCTCCCACAGTTGAGTGAAAGCAGGAAAGTGGCTCACAGTTGGAGCGATGGCAGGTGGTTACAAGGTGACTGTAGAGCCAGTGCTTCTGTTGCACATGTTGGCAGTCTTCATGCAGATATTCACTCTGCAAGACCTCATCTATGCCAAGGTATTTCAGTGATCAAGATACATTTTAAACTTTGATAAGCTTGCTTCAGTGAAGATTGATGTATAGATCATCCCTCATATGATGTATTTGGGTTGTAATCTTGTACTTGCCATGTAAGATATATATTGATGTGTGAAAAAATATTTACTTTGACCTTGCAAAGAACTATTGTAAAGAAGATATCTCAGAACTCAGCATTTCTATTTTTCTCAACTGAGAGCTGTTCATTTGAAATTAGAATTATTGGATTTCTTGTACAGTATTTATTTTTATAATGAAAAACACAAACAAGAATAATATAATTTATCAAACAGACAAGAAGACCATCTCTCATTTCTTCAACCATTGACAATTCTTTATACATTCCTGTCTTCTGCACTCTCTTCCATTTTTGAGTGAAATAATAAGAATAATTACTATTTCACATATAACATGCAAACATTGCAAAATATCATAATTAATAAGCATATCATGCTTTTTTATACTGGGTAACTGGTGGAAACCTTTTTAAAACTACACGAGTCTGTTTTGCACAAAACTGATAGACAACCATCCCAAGAAGTATCATGATCTCAGATATGCAGAAGTGGATGAAGTACAATAACATACAGTAACACTGCATGATTGCATCCAAACTCATTTTTCTGTTAGACATAATGCTAATACTTGTTAGATTTGTTGAACAAAACATTTTCATCTTCCCCACTTGATGTCTTTCATTTTAAACTGAGTTTTTCTACCTCACATGCATTTTTTCCCATCTTTTAAGCATAAAAAGATTTTAGGTAGGGTTTGCATTTTGTACTTACAGTACAACTTGCATTTTATGATAGTCACTGTCTTTGGTTTCGCTTCGTATTTCTTACACATCTTCCGAAGTAATGTATAATGATTGAAGGTTTTATTCTAACAGGTGTGTCTCCAAACATTCAGTGAAGATGAGTGTACTGATATTTATGACACTAGCAATGCAGAAGTTTTGAATAGAGTACAAACAAAAGCTTCCCACTGGGTGTTGAGTTCTACGCTGAGTATGGCCCTTCCATCCATCATTGCTGCTCAGTTTATTGGATCATGGAGTGATACTTATGGTCGTAAAATTCCTCTGATTTTGCCATCTTTAGGTATGGGTTACATAGTTATATATGTTATTACTATAGAGAGTATTTACTTTTTTCAATATTTATATTCCACCTTGCCATGATTAGTTGGATTTTATGTAGTTTTGTTACCTTTTTTCTGTATTTAGTTCTTTTTTTTAACGAGATTAGTAATTTTTTCTCTGTGTGCTCATTTGCGTTACTAATAGTTTTATTTGGTTACCCTTATAGGTGGCATTTTTTCTAGTCTGGTGTATATCATTATGAGTGTGTACTTGTCTCATGTACCTGTGGCGTATGTGATTTTGGCATCCGTCATCAGTGGAACCTTTGGTGGATTTGCAGCCTGCATCATGACCTGCATGAGCTACATTGCACAGGTCAGTCAGTCATGATTTTATACGACCAGAGGCAACAGTGAGTAAAAGATACTCTGGTCTGTGAATGAAAAAGTGCGTGCACATACAGCACTCTGTTTCAATTCTAGGTTTCCAGCATGCGGGCAAGGACAATGCGAGTTGGAGTCATCGAGAGCATGGTATTTGTTGGTGGGACAATGGGACCCTTCATGGGAGGCTGGTTGCAAGATGCAGGGGGAAGACAAGTTGTTTTCACAGTAATCCTAGCCTTGCATGCAGCCAATGTCATCTATATAATCTTTGTTGTCAAGAATATACAACCAAGGTAAGTGATCTGTATGTTTAGAAATTAGTTGTTTAGCCCTTAGTATTTGGTCTGTTTCTGTTGTTACTTTCCTCATAGTCCTGTGGTGGGAGATAAAAATGTTGCTACCATATTCCCTTATATGCCATAAAGAACAAGTAAATGGGGCAAAGCAAGGGGATTGGGGATTCCCCATTTTGTATTTTTCTCATGTGAGGAGTCAAGGCATGATTTGACTTGGCCTAAAGGGCCATAAGTACATTCATATACTGTATGTTTGAATGATGAAAAATACACTCACTGTATCTTTGTGTTTGTTACTCTTTAATGTACTGGAAGATTATGTTTCCCTAATGTATATATCTAATCTTTCAGACATCCTCCTCAAACAAAATGGTGGCAAGCTGGCTTTAGTTTCCGGCATTTACGCGACTCTCTTTCAACAATCATCAAATCTAGACAGGAGAATCGAAGGACATATCTCTTATGTCTTCTCCTTGCTGCTTCCTTTGTCATGATCTGCTCTTCAGGTCAGAATTACATAGTTTATATACATTACATTACTTTTTTTCCCATAGGATAAGAATGTAGTAGTTTAAGAGGGATCAGTTTATTGAGTGTAGATAGGAAGGGGTATGGGCATGTTGATTGAGAGGATTAAGATGCAAACAGTGATTGGGGAAGAGTAATGTAGGTATAGGAGAGGAAGAGGATACATGTACTATGTGTGGTAAGACAGGTGTGTAGAAAATAATGATAATATTATCATGATCTGAGTGTGATTTACTATCTGTGACCAGAGACAAAGATATTTATTTTGGCCTTGATGTGAGAATAATCAAGACAAGATATCCAGCTGAGGGATTGAGGAAGTTGGTGACAGAGTTTGGGAGAGTATGTGATAGAAGAAAGCTAAAGATAATGTGGGTAAAAGTAAGGTGATGAGATGTACAAGGGGTGAAAGTGGCAGCAGACTGGAAGTGAACATTAAGGGAGAGCAACTGGAGGAAGTGAATAGTTTTAGATACTTGGGTGCAAATGTGGCAGGAAAGGGTGGAGTGAAGGTGGAGGTAGAATGTAGATTGAGAGAAGCGAGTAAATGCCTTGGTGGATTGAAGAGTGTAATAAGGAATAGACATTTGGGAATGGATGCTAAGAGGAGACTGTATGAAGGAGTGATTGTGCCAACAGCACTGTATGGGGCAGAAACATGGAACATAAGAGAGGAAGAGAGAAGGATTTTGAATGTGTTTGAGATGAGGTGTCTGAGAAGTATGATGGGGGTTACTAGGCTAGATAGAGTGAGAAATGAGGAGGTGAGGAGAAGAATGGGGGTGGAAAGGGAGTTGGGAGATAGGGTTTATGAAAGAGTATTAGGATGGTTTGGACACATGGAAAGAATGAGTGAAGAAAGACTAGTAAAAGAGGTATGGAAGGCAGATGTGGAGGGAGTGAACATGAGCGGACGTCCTAGGATGGGGTGGATGGATGGGGTGAAGGGGGCTTTGGGGACGAGGGGAATGTCTGTTGAGGAAGGACGGGAGAGGACAGGAGACAGGGGTGAATGGAGAATGGTTGTATATGGATGATGTTGTGATTGCATGAGGTGGAATGGGCGGGTGGATGGGGGGTGAGGTAGTATGTGTGAACAAAATTTGACGCAGCCCAAAGGGATTTCTCCCCGTCTTCTCCTTTTATGCATGGGGGGACGGAGAGGGGGGGTCGCCGATTTAATGAAGCGGCCTTGCTGTGGATGTGCTGTGTCTTGTGACACTGCCTCTGACCCAGGGCAGTGGACAAGGTGCAGGGATAACCCATCATCCAGGAGGTGCTAAGATAAGAGGGAGAGTGGAGGGGTGTGGAGTGTATTCAGGGATGGAATGGGTGGGAATGATTTTATGCCTTTCCTTTTTGGCTACCTCCCTTGTAAGGGGAAAAAGCCTTGGTATATGTATGTATGTATGTACTTATTTTTAGACTGATATTGATAAAAAAGAAAATGGAGATTTGTTTATTTCATCAAATCTTCTCAGTAAAATGATACCTAAACTACAACATTAATATTCCCTATTCTAAACACACAAAATAACCCTTATGATAGATATAGTATGATGGATATTTGTCAGTATCACCATTAATAAATCACTTAATCCTTCAAGTAGATTAAGTAAACTTTGCCAAATAATGATCACCCATATGTTCATCAAAGATTTGTCTTCCTCAATCTGGAAATGGTTTAAGATTCTTTACTTTTGTCACTGAAAATATTTTCTTTGATCTGGAGCATATAAAAATTTAATTTTCTATCAGATTGAGTATGACTTGGAGTTCTTACCACTATTTACTAGATGATGGCAGAGGTGGAAGGAGTGAATATGAGGGGGCATCCTAGGATGAGATGGATGGATGGGGTGAAAGGGGCATTACAAAAGAGAGGAATGTCTGTGAAGGAAGGACGGGAGAGGACAGAAGATAAGGGTGAATGGAGAAGGGTTGTGTATGGATGATGATGTGATGCATGAGGGGGAGTGGGTAGGGGGTAGGGGGTGAGGAAGTATGTATGGGAAAAATTTGACACAGCCCGAAGGGATTTCTCCCTGTCTTCTCCTTTTCTGCATGAGGGGATGGAGAGGGAGGGTCGCCAAATTTATGAATCAGCCTTGTTGTGGATGTGCTGCGTCTTGCGACACTGCTTCTGACCCAGGGCAGTGGACAGAATGCAGGAATGACCTGTCATCCAGGAGGTGCCAAGATAAGAGGGAGGGAGGAGGGTGGAGGGGAGTGGAATATATAGGAAATGGAATGGGTGAGAGTGGTTTCTATGCCTTTTTCTTTTTGGCTACCCCCCGTGTAAGGGGGAAAAAGCCTTTGGTATATGTATGTACTAGACGAAGGATTTTGTTTAGAAAGCTTGAGAGTGAGTATTTTCACTTTAGATTGAGTAGAACATTTGAAAACAAGATGTTATTTCTTTCTTGCTCCTAGTATCAGTCTAATTTCTGTCTTCGCTGCTTCTTGAAAGATAGTTTTGAGGCTTAGATATATAAATTCTTGAGGCTTGTAAGATTTAGGCAGACTTGATTAGTTATATGAAGTGGCGCAATGATTTTTAGATAAATAGCTAATATTTCGGCAAAGCCCAACTAATGAGTTAATTCTTTTCTTGAGTCTAGCTGAGAAGTCATAGATCATTGGTACATACATATACCAAAGGCTTTTTCCCCCTTACACGGGGGGGTAGCCAAAAAGAAAAAGGCATAGAAACCACTCCCACCCATTCCATTTCCTATATATTCCACTCCCCTCCACCCTCCTCCCTCCCTCTTATCTTGGCACCTCCTGGATGACGGTCATCCCTGCATCCTGTCCACTGCCCTGGGTCAGAAGCAGTGTCGCAAGACACAGCACATCCACAGCAAGGCCGCTTCATAAATTCGGCGACCCCCCCTCTCCGTCCCCTCATGCAGAAAAGGAGAAGACGGGGAGAAATCCCTTAGGGCTGCGTCAATTTTTTTTCATACATACTTCCTCACCCCCATCCCCCACCCACTCCCCCTCATGCATCATAGCATCATCTATGCAAAAGATCATTGGTAGACCATGCCTATTTTCAAAAAGTATTTAAGAATTTGATAACATCAATGAAATGCACAATAATCTCATGTTAATTCAATTTTTAGAACCTGACATCACATACACTTCAGTACAAGTCAAATTCTTGTACACAGCATCAACTGCCTTAGGAATGATCCATCGCACTACTCGCATTATAAAATATAAAGTCACTGCTGTATTACTTGTTCCCTTTTACTCTGAGTAATAATAAACACAGAAAACATGATCAAACCAGTTCACAGAATCTGGGGGTAACTCATGTACAACTACAAAAAAATATATAATCAAGACGCCGACACTGGCATCCTCAAGTACCCACTTGCACCTCATGACACCTATGTAGTTGTCATTGTACCGAAGTGGTTAATATAAAATGCAGAAACTAGTGACATCATGTCGTCATTACTTACGCCCTGTCACCTCCAAGCTATGCAACACTACACATCACCATGAAATTAAAGTTTTGCCTTCCTTTACATGGATATTCAAAATATAAAATATTATGCATGGATTATGGCAATATTCACAAATTTTGTAATGTGCTGTAGTAATATTGATTCATAGAGCCTGTGTTAGAATTAGAAATGGAGAGAGCGAGTGGTTTGACACAAAGGAGGGACTGCTAGGGATGTGTCATGTCACCCTGGCTGTTCAATATGTATATGGATGAGGTATTACAGGAGGTAAATGCAAGGGTAATGGGCAGGGGATTCAAGATGGTTAAAGAAAATGGAGAATAGTGGGAGGTAAGGCAATTGTTGTTTGCTGACAATAGTGCACTTGTGGCAGGACCAGAAGGGGAACTAAAGAGGTTAGTGATGGAGTTTGGAGGGTGTGCCAGAGGAGAAAGTTGAAGGTAAATGTGGGTAAAAGTAAAGTGATGAGATGTACAAAGGAAGAGGTTGGCAGCAATTTGTGAGTGAGTATTAAAAGAGAGAGACTTGAGGAAGTAGATAGCTTTAGATACTTGGGGTTGGGTTACATGTGGCAGGAAAGGGAGTAATGGAGATGAAAGTAGATTGTAGATTGAGAGGAGCAAGTAAGTGTCTTGGAGGATTAAGAAGTGTAATGAGAAATAGACATTTGGGAATGAATGCTAAGAGGAGGTTGTATGAAGGGGTCATTGTGCCGACAGCACTATACGGGGTGGAGACATGGAACATAAAAGAGGAAGATAGGAGAAGTTTAAATGTGTTTGAGATGAAATGTCTGAGAAGTATGGTAGGGGTTACAAGGTTGGGTTGATTGAGAAACAAAAAGTTGAGGAGGAGAACAGGGGTGGAAAAGGAGTTGGGAGATAGGGTTGATGAAGGAATGTTGGGATGTTTTGGACACATGGAAAGAATGAGGGAAGAATAATTGTTAAAAGAAGTGTGGAAAGCCGAGGTAAATGGAGTGAACATGAGGGGATGACCAAGGATGAGATGGATGGATAGGGTGAAAGGGGCATTGAGGAAGGAAGGGAGAAAGCAGAAGATATGGGTGAGTGGAGAATGACTGTGTATGGATGATACTGTAATGCATGGAAGAGTGGGGGTGGGGGGCTTAGGGAATGGTTATGTGTAAATAATACTTTGATGCAGCATGAAAGGATTTTACCCCATCTTCTCTTTTTCTGCATGTAGGGACAGAGAAAGGGGGTCACCAGTTAAATGAAGCGGCCTTGCTGTAGATGTGCTATATCTTGTTACATTGCCTCTGACCCAGGGAGGTGGGCGAGATGCAGGGATGACCTGTCATCCAGAAGGGGCCAAGATGAGAGGGAAGGAGGGGTGGTGAATGAGAGATGAATGGGTGGGGATGAAATGGGTGGGAGTGAAATTATCCCTTTAGACTTTGGCTGTCTCCCTTGTAAGGGGGAAAAAACCATTGGTATATCTATATATATAATATTGGTTTATTGAAAGTGTAAGATTTTGAATACTAGTATTTGTTTTATATATTCAAATTGTGTAAAGTATATCATATTTTAAGTTTTTGTAGTTTACAATATATGTTTCATTTACAGGAGAGATGGAAATTTCATATCTCTTCGTAAAGGACAAGCCTTTACAATGGACGCTGGACAAGTACACATGGTTTATATCATTGAAGTATGCCCTTGGTGCAATGTCTCTCCTTGCCATCCTGCCTCTGTGCCGAAAATTCTCAGACACAAAGATTCTTTTCATTGGTCTTCTCGGCAAGATGTTTGGTCTTATCTTACTTGGATTTGCACAAACAGACACAATGGTTTATTTTGGTAAGAAAAGTAAAATTATTTATATTTGTCCTTCAACCCTCCTCCTGTCATTCTCTTATTTTTTTTACTTCTTTTTATGTTATTATATTATTATTTCTTTCTTTGAAAGATGAGATGGATGGATGGGGTGAAAGGGGTTTTACAAAAGAGAGGAATGCCTGTAGAGGAAGGATGGGAGAGGACAGAAGATAGGGGTGAATGGAGAAGGGTTGTGTATAGATGAGGCTGTGATGCATGAGGCGGAGGAAGTATGTATGAGAAAAATTTGACACAGCCCGAAGGGATTTCTCCCTGTCTTCTCCTTTCCTGCATGAGGGGACAGAGAGGGAGGTCGCCGAATTTATGAGGCGGCCTTGCTGTGGATGTGCTGTGTCTTGCAACACTGCTTCTGACCCAGGGCAGTGGACAGGATGCAGGGATGACCCGTCATCCAGGAGGTGCCAAGATAGGAGGGAGGGTGGAGGGGAGTGGTATATATGGGAAATGAAATGGGTGGGAGTGATTTATATGCCTTTTTCTTTTTGGCTACCCCCCATGTAAGGGGGAAAAAGCCTTTGGTATATGTATGTATATGTATATTATTATTTTCATCTATCAATTTAGAAATGAGTATTAAAGGAGAGGCTGGAGGAAGTGGAGAGAGCTTTAGACACTAGAGGTCACATGGAGCAGGAAAAGGAGTAGTGGAGGTGGAAGTAGATTGTAGATTGAGAGAAGCAAGTAAGTGCCTTGGGGGATTAAAAATTGTAATGAGAAATAGGCATTTGGGAATGGATGCTAAGAGAAGATTGTATGAAGGGGTGATTGTGCTGACAACACTGTATGGGGCATAACATGGAACATAAGAGAGGAAGAGTTTAAATGTCTTGGAGATCAAATGTCTGAGAAGTGTGGTAGGAGTTACAAGGTTGGATAGAGTGAGAAATGAGGTGAGGAGGAGAGCAGGGGTGGAAAAGGAGATATCAGATAGGATTGATTAAAGATTATTGGGGTGATTTGGACATATGGAAAGAATGAGTGAAGAAAGATTGGTAAAAGAAGTGCAGAAAGCAGAGGTAGACATGAGGGGGCGACTGAAGATGAGATGTATGGATGAGGTGAAAGGGGCATTAAGCCAGAGGGGGATGTTTGTTGAGGAAGGAAGGGAGAAGGCAGAAGATAGGGATGAGTGGAGAATGGCTGTGTATAGATGATACTGTGATGCATGGAAGGGAGTGGGTAGGGATAGATGGGGGTTAAGGAGTGGTCATATGTGAATGATTCTTTGACGCAGCACAAAAGGATTTCTCCCTGTCTTCAATGTTTCTGCATGAGGGGATGGAGAGTGGGGGTCACCAATGAAATGAAGTGGCCTTGCCATGAATGTGCTGTGTCTTGTTGCATTGCCTCTGACCCAGGGCAGTGGGCAAGATGCAGGGATGACATCTCATCCAGGAGGAGCCAAGATGAGAGGAAGAGAGGAATGGTGAATGGGAGTGGAATGGATGGCTAATTCCTTTGTAAGGAATAAAAAGCCCTTGGTATATTTATGTACTTTTTCCATCTATATACCAAGGGCTTTTTCCTATTACTTTTATGAAAATGTTTAATGTTTTTTTCCATTGAAATCTCTTCCGTAATAGATGCCAGCAGTTTCTGTACTCATAATAACAATTTTTTCAACCCTTACAGGATGAAAGCAGAAGGGGTAGTTGTCAGGACTCCTTTACGTGAAAAGGTGGATGAAAATCTTGAAGTTCATAAAGATTTTGGGATCCAGTGTTCAAATAATTAGATTGTCTACATATGGGTATTTTGAAAGATATTGTATATAAAGGCATTAGACAGTATTGAAGACACCATTCTACCCAGTTGGATGCCATTTTATACTATCTTCATTTTAGAGATGTATAGTTTTATGTCACTGCATTATCTGCTTTTTGGGTTTCATGAGCCAATGCTTGTTGTTGTGTATTCTTGTTTTTATGATAGAGACAATATCAAATACTTTTTTTTATATATTTAGCTGCCAGTACTGTGCTTTCAGGTGGTGTTTTTTGTTAATTCTGTTTTGGGTATGTTGGACTAGATTTGTGGTTAATGTGGTTAGGTTTCCTGTGTAAAGGTGTGCAAAGGATGGATACCAATATCAGAGATTAATTGATCTCTCTCCTCTGAGCTTGTACCTCTGTGGAAAAAAGCTCAAAAGGTTGTACTTGACACAGTTTAAAAAAAAAAAAAAAAAAAAACATAGATTAAATAATGATGAATGTGTTTGAGATGAGGTGTCTGAAAAGTATGATAGGGGGTTACTAGGCTGGATAGAGTGAGAAATGAGGAGGTGAGGAGGAGAACAGGGGTGGATGAAAGAGTATTGCGATGGTTTGGACACATGGAAAGAATGAGTGAAGAGGGACTAGTAAAAGAGGTGTGGAAGAGTGAACATGAGTGGGTGATCTAGGATGAGATGGATGGATGGGGTAAAAGGGGCTTTGGGGAAGAGGGGAATGTCTGTTGAGGAAGTACAGGAGAGGACAGAAGATGGGTGAATGGTTGTATATGGATGATGTTATGATCCATGAGGTGGGGGATGGGGGGTGAGGGAGTATGTGTGAGAAAGTTTTGACGCAGCCCAAAGGGATTTCTCCATATCTCCTTTTTTGCATGAGGGGACAGAGAGGGGGGATCACCGATTTAACGAAATTACCTTACTGTGGATGGGCTGTGTCTTGTGGCACTGCTTCTGACCCAGGGCCGTGGACAAGATGCAGGGATGACCTGTCATCCAGGAGGTGCCAAGATAAGAGGGAGGGAAGAAGATAGAGTAGAGTGGAGTGTGATAGGGATGGAATGGGTGGGAATGGTTTTTATGCCTTTGATTTTTGGCTACCTCCCTTGTAAGGGGGAGAAAAGCCTTTGGTATATGTATGTGTAATAATAATACATATATATATATATACCAAGGGTTTTTCCCCTTCTTATAAGGAAGGTAGCCAAAAAACAAAGGCATAAAATCCACTCCCACCCATTCCATCCCCACATACTCCACTCCTATTCACCACCCTCCCTCCCTCTTATCTTGGCTCCTCCTGGATGATGGGTCATCCCTGCATCTTGCCCACTGCCCTGGGTCAGAAGCAGTATTGCAAGACAGCACATCCTCAGCAAGGCCACTTCATTTAATCTGCACCCCCCCCCCCCTCTGTCCCCTCATGCAGAGAAAGAGAAGATGGGGAGAGATCCCTTTGGGCTGAATCAGATTATTTTTCACACATATTCCCTATCCTCCATCCCCTACCCACTCCCTTTCATGCACCACAGCATCATCCATACAAAACTATTCTCCATTCTACCCTATCTTCTGTCCTTACTGATCCCTCTTTAACAGACATTCTCCTTTTTGCTTATGTCCCTTTTACTCCATCCATCTATCTCATCCTTGGTTACCCCCTCATGTTCACTCCTTCCACCTCTGCCTTCCGCACCTCTTTTACTAATCTTTCTTCACTCATTCTTTCCATGTGAAAAAACCATCCCAATACTCTTTCATCAACCCTATCTCCCAACTCCTTTTCCACCCCCATTCTCCTCCTCACCTTGTTTCTCACTCTATCCAGCCTGGTAACCCCTATCATACTTCTCAGACACCTCATCTCAAACACATTCAAACTCCTCTCTTACTCTCTTATGTTCCATTTTTCTGCCCCATACAGTGCTGTCAGCACAATCACTCCTTCATACAATCTCCTTGTAGCATCCACTCCCAAATGTCTATTTCTCATTACACATTTTAATCCCCCATGGCATTTACTTGTTTCTCTCAATCTACATTCTACCTCCACCTCCACTCCTCCCTTTCCTACCACATTCACACCCAAGTATCTAAAACTATCCACTTCCTCCAGTCTCTCTCCCTTAATAATCACTTCCAGTCTGCTGCCACTTTCTCCTCTTGTACATTTCATCACCTTTTACTCACATTTATCTTCAACTTCCTTCACACATCTTCCCAGACTCTGTCACTAACCTCCTTAATCACTCCTCTGATCCTGCCACAAGCACAGTGTCATCAGCAAACAACTGGCTTGTTTCCCACTTTTCTCCATTTTCTCTAACCATCTCCAATTCCCAACTCATTACCCTTGCATTTACCTCTCACACCAATCCATCCATGTATAAATTGAACAGCCAAGGCATCATAACACATCTCTGGTGAAGTCCCACCTTTACCTCAAACCACTCACTCTCTTCATTTCTAATTCTAACACAAACTCTACTACTCTCGTAAAAACTCTTGACTGCTCTTAACAACTTTCCTCCTAGCTCATGAGTGTGCAATACTTCCCACAGTGCTTTCCTGTCTACCCTGTCATAGACCTTTTCCAAACCTATAAAGTCCCAAAAAATCCTTACCTTTTCCTAAAACTTTCTCACATATCTGCCTTACCACAAAAATCTGATCCAAGTAACTCCTACCTGTCCTAAACTCACACTGTTCCTCACCAATTACTCCCTCTGCTCCTCTCCTAATCCTATCAATTAAAACACTTCCATAAGCCTTTCCAAATACAATTAACAAACTAATCCCTCTGAAACTACTTCAGTCATACTTGTCCCCATTTCCCTTGTAAAGTGGAACTATACAGGCACTCCTCCAGTCCTGCAGCACTCTACCCTCTTTTAAACAAACATTAAATAACCTCTCCAGCCAGTCCACCATCACTGTACCTCCCTTTTTTAGACATTCTGCATGACACCCATCCAACCACCCGGGCACCTCACTTGCTCTCATCATCCTCATTTCTTCTCCATTTTCTTCACTCATCACTGTCATTTTCTTTGTGCTTCCCACTGGAACTACCTTTCCCTCCCTATCCTCCTTCACATCTAGCAACTCTCTAAAATACTCTTCCCATCTTCCTCTTACTGCCATCTGTTCCATTATCATCTCTCCAACTGCACCTTTTACCTTTTCTTCTCTACATGATTCACATCCTCTTTCTCTCTTAATTTCTCTCTAAAACATCCTTTATTACTTTCACATCTCTCCTCTTTGTGTCCTTTATCTTATGCTTTACTTCTCTTTTCTTTGTACCTCATATGATTCTCTCATCCTATTTTGTAACCAATCTCTGAATACCTGCTTATTTTCTACAACCTTCTTTGGTTCCTCATCCCACCACTCACTACTCTTCCTTCCATTTCCTCCCATCCTCCTTGTCCCACACACCATCTTTGCACACCTTGTGACTCCCTTCTTGAACCATCCCCATTCCTCCTCCACTCCTATTTCTACTGTATCCTTCACTCCCTCCCACTCTTCTCTCAGCCTCTTCTTGTACTCCATCACCTTTTCTTTCTCATTTAAGCAGTTTACTTTCATCACCTCCCTACCTTTTGTCCTTTTCCTCTTTCTCCATCTATCCTCCACTCTCAACTTACCTTCCACCAAAAAAATTATCTAAATGTCCCCTACTCTCTCCCCTTAGAACATATATATCCTTAATTCTTCCTACTATTCTTCTGGTTACCACACTATAGTCCATTAACCCCCTACCACCCTTCCATACACCACCCTCTCCCATGTGTACTTATGCTTGACTTTCTTCATAAACACTGTATTTGTTATCAGCTCTCTAGGCACATCTCCACCATCAACTCTCCACTACAATTTTTTCCTGGAACTCCACGCTTCCCAACCACTCCGTCTATTGGTTCATTTCCTACCCTAGCATTAATGTCTCCCAATACCACTACATTGACATTTCTCCAGAAACCCTCTATTAACTCATTTAAATCTATCCAAAAAGCCTCCCTTTCCTCCACACACTTCTCACTACCAGGCCCATATGCATATACAAAAACCCACATCTCCCTTCCCAGTTTCGCCTTCATCCACATTAACCTTGAAGAAACCTCCCACTCCACCACACATTTACCTATCTCTTCACTCACTGGTATAGCCACATCTTCTCTTCCTCTTCACTCCTGAAACCCTCCCATCAACACTCCCAAACTCAGGGAGAAGGATGCCTAGTCCTATCCCTGTCCCTTTTTTGTCGCCTTTTATTACTCAAGTGGGAACACTTGGTGGCAGTATTCTTTTCCCCCACCACAGGGTTCAACAAAATAAGAAAATGAATATTCAGAGAAGTGGTACAAGACAGTAACAAGAGTGGGGGACAGCATAATGGAGGGACAGTCACAGTATAATAAAGTATCATCATTTCTCTATGAATAGAGATTTCCTCTACCACAGACAAAATGATGTGTGGCTCTGGTCCATAGGGGTGACCCATATAGACCCTAAAGTATCAGCTGCATGCTACTGAGCAGCTTTTAACCCTACAATAACATGCACCCAATACCCCAGACAGGGATACTAATAATAAGATAGAATAAACTACAACAACCTAGCAAGGAGGAAAAGGCCATTGAACTATATATATATAATATACATACAAATTTATTATATTGTAATGATTTTTGAGATACTTGATATTGATTCTTAACATGCTATATGTGTCTTGTGTTCAACAGTTGCCGTTGTTTCAATGAGTAGCACTTGGTGTTTGCCTGCCATTCGATCAAGCATGTCAAAGCTTGTTGAGCCTCATGAACAAGGTAAGTTAGTCTTAGGTTTTCTGCTTTGTGTTAACTGAGCAGTGTAGTTTCATAATGGTATCAACTTGATTTGGTATCACTAAACCTACCCAGAAAGGACAAGGACTTTTGTATGTCTTTAAAGTACGTAATTTCCATTGACTTATTTTATCCATAGTCCACCGAAAGCCTTGAAAACTTTTGTCTGGTCTGTGCCATACACAGAAAAAGAAAAGAAAATACAAAATGGATTTAATGAATATTCCATACATTTAAATAAAATTTTGCAGGTAAAATGTTTGCAAGTATTGCTACAGTAGAAGTGGCATGTGTGCTAGTGGCATCAGGGTTGTTCAACAGTGTTTATCCAGCCACTCGACACATCATGCATGGACTTACCTTCGAGATTGCTGCTGCTTCACTTGTTGTGCCACTCATCCTCACTTTGTAAGTTTAGTCTCTTTCTCTCTCCTCTCTCTTACTCTCTTTCCCCCCCTTCCTCCAAAAGGCCAATACATACCCATCTAAAAACACATTCATTACCCCTCCCACCTTAGCACCATGTAGATGAAGGGTCATCCCTGTCCTCCATCACACTGCTCAGATAAGAGGTGATAGCAAGACATGGCACTTTCACAGCAGAACCCAACAGCCAAAGCTGGTTTACCTTCACTGGCCTCATTATATAGTAACCCTCCTTATCCATTCCCTCTACCTGTTGCACACTCTCTATCTTGCTTGGTAGATGCTCTTGCATCCAGTGCCCCCTTCATCGCATCTAACCACTTCTTTCATGGTCTTTCCCTCAAGTTCCCTTCACCCACTTCTTCTTTCCACACTCCCCCTTTTTTTTTTTTTTTTTTTTTTTTTTTTTTTTTTTTTTTTTTTTTTCATTCATTTCTTCCATATGCCCAAACCATTGTTGTATTCTTTGATCACAGATAATCCAATAAAACTGTTTCAAAGCTGTCCAGTTCTCTTTTAAGAAAATATGTCTTGTTTAGTTTTATGTCATTGAATTTTAATTAATCTCCCAGTACAGGTGTAGATGATTTAGTACATACATATACCAAGGGCTTTTCCCCCCATACAAGGGAGGTAACTAAAGTCAAAGGCATAAATCCACTCCTACCCATTCCATCCCCACATACTCCTCTCCCATTCATCACCCCTACCTCCCTCCCCTCTTTTCTTGGCCCTCCTGGATGAGGGGATCATCCCTGCATTTCGCCCACTGTCCTGGGTTAGAAGTAATGCAGCAAGACACAGCCCATCCATAGCAAGGCCACTTCATTCAATAGGTGACCCCCACCCCCTCTGTCCCCTCATGCAGAAAAGGAGAAGATGGGGTGAAATCCCTACAGACTGCATTAGTGTAACATTCATATATACTCACTAACCCCCCTACATCCCCCACCCACTCCCTTCCAAGCATCATAGTATCATCCATACACAACCATTCTCCACTCACCCCTATCTTCTCTCTTCTCACTTCCTCAACAGACATCCCCCTCTTTCCCAACACCCCTTTTACCCTATCCATCTCATCCTTGGTCGCCCCCTCATGTTCACTCCATCCACCTCTGCTTTCCACACTTCTTTTACTAATCTTTCTTCACTCATTCTTTCCATGTGTCCAAACCATCCCAGTACTCTTTCATCAACCCTATCTCCTAACTCCTTTTCCACTCTTGCTTTCTTCCTCACCTCATTCCTCAATCTAGCCAGCTTAGTAACCCCTACCATACTTCTCATACATTTCATCTCAAACATATTATAACTCTTCCTCTCTTATGTTCCATGTTTCTGCCCCATACAATGCTGCCAACACAATCACTCCTTCATACAATCTCCTCTTAGCATCCATTCTCAAATATCTGTTTCTCATTACACTTTTTAATCCCCCAAGGCATTTACTTACTTTTCTCAATCTACATTTTAACTCCACCTCCACTCCTTTTCCCACCACATTCACACCCAGTATCTAAAGCTATCCATTTCCTCCAGTCTCTCTCTCTTAATACTCGCTTCCAATTTGCTGACATTTTCTCCCCTTGTACATCTCATTACCTTGCTTTTATCTACATTTACCTTCAACTTCCTTCTTACACACACCTTCCCAAACTCCATCACAAACTTCCTTAATCCCTCTTCTGATCCTGCTACACAGTTCAGTCAACAAACAATAACTGGCTTATCTCCCATTTTTCTCCAATATCTTTAACCATCTCCAGTCCCCAGTCCATTACCCTTGCATTTACCTCTCACACCACCCCATCCATGTATAAATTGAACAACCAAGGTATCATAACACCTTTACCTCAAACCACTCATTCTCTCCATTTCTAATTCTAACACAGGCTCTACTACTCTTGTAACAACTTTTGACTGCTATTAACAGGTTTCCTCCAATCTGATATATCTGCATTACTTCCCACAGTGCCTTCATGTCTACTGTCATAAACATTTTCCAAATCCATAAAGGCCCAAAAAATATAATTACCTTTTCCTAAAGCTTTCTCACATGCTTGCCTTACCACAAAAATCTGATCCATGCAACCCCTATCTGTCCTAAACCCATGCTGTTCCTCACCCATTTTTCCCTCTGTTCCTCTCCTAATCCTCTCAATCAAAACCCTCCCATAAGCCTTCCCAATTACACTAAAACTGATCCCTCAGAAACTACTACACTCACAATTGTCCCCCTTTCCCTTGTAAAGTGGAACTATACAGGCACTTCTCCAGTCCTCCAGCACTCTACCTTCTTTTCGACAAAAATTAAACCTCACCAGCCAGTCCACCATCACTGTACCTCCCTTTTTTAGACACTGCATGACACCCATCGAACCCAGGTGCCTTACCTGCTCTCATCATTTTAATAACTGATTTCACCTCATGTCTCCTTATTTCTCCTCCATTTTCCTCATTCATAACTGTCATTTTCTTAGCGCTTACCATTGCAACTAACCTTTCCTTTCCTATCCTCCTTCACATTTAGCAACTCCCTAAAATACTCTGCCCATCTTTCTTTTACTGCCATCTCTTCCATTATTATCTCTCCATCTGCCCCTTTTACCTTTTCTTCTCTACTTGATTTGCCTCCTCTTCCTCTTTTAATTTCTGTCCAAAACATCTTTTTATTACTTTCAAGATTTTCTGTCATACTCGTACCCTATTTCACATCTGCTGTCCTCTTTGCCTCCTTTATCTTATGCTTTACTTTTCTTCTCTTTTCTTTGTACCTCTCATATGATTCTTTTGTCCTATTTTGCAACCAGTCTGTGAATGCTCATTTCTTCTCTTCTAAGTTATCTGTAGATGGTACATACATATACCAAGGCTTTTTCCCCCTTTCAAGGGAGGTAGCCAAAAAGGAAAGGCATAAAACACTCCCACCCATTTCATCCCTAAATACACTCCCGTGGTGGGGGAAAAGAATACTGCCACCAAGTATCCCACTTGGATCGTAAGAGGCGAGAAGAAAGGGACGGCGAGTGGGACTAGGCATCCTTCTCCCTGTAGCCCCACGGGGCATATATCCTAAAAACAAAATTGAAGGCATCTGTAGATGGTGATTTAGTAAAATACCTTATATTCCAAAAACACTGGCTAACTTCCTTGGAAAGGAGATGTAACCCTTGGTATATAGATAGATACATACATATACCAATGGTTTTTTCCCCCTTACAAGGGAGGTAGCCAAAGTCAGAGGCATAAATCCACTCCTACCCATTTCATCCACACATACTCCACTCCCATTCACCACCCCTCCTTCCCTCTTTTCTTGGCTCCTCCTGGATGACAGGTTATCCCTGCATTTCACCCACTGCCCTGGGTCAGAAGCTGTGTAGCAAGACACAGCACATCCACAGCAAGGCTACTTCATTTAATTGGTGACCCCACGTAGTCTTTCTATCTATCATAGACTATATATTCATTTCCCAACATTTTAACAACCCTTAGATCATTTCCATTTTTGTTGTCTTAGTTGGTTTAATCTTGAATACTCCTTTATTCTTTAGGGTGCTGCATAAATCCTTAGAAGTGTTCCGGCAGTATGAAAATGTTGAAACAGGTGAAGAGGCTAACGAAGAATCTTGTGTTGACGCACCCACTCAGCTCACTCCAGAGACACCCCAGTTGTCTGAACCGGATGAACCCATTTATCCAGGTTCTGAAACCACAGAGGACCAGACTCAGAGGAAGGAATCGTATTAGTTCCTTGTAGCTTTTGCTTGACCCTTTGATTGCATATTGGGTTTTGCTTTGCAGAAAAAAATTATGTGATGGCAATATAAGATGTAAATATTTGGAGAAAAGTTATAATGATAATAGCTTTTAGCCTTTTGACTTTGATATCCTTCAGCCTTAATATAAAGTAAGTCTTAATACTTTGGCTACTAGAGACCTCTTGCTACCAGCGTAAAATACATAGGATATATACGAGCAGTCCTTGATTTTTTTTAAAGTACTAACATTTGT
Source organism: Oratosquilla oratoria (assembly GCF_046742065.1). NCBI lineage: Eukaryota > Metazoa > Arthropoda > Malacostraca > Stomatopoda > Squillidae > Oratosquilla > Oratosquilla oratoria. The sequence continues at coordinate 38,368,144 of NC_134804.1, read as the reverse complement.
AAGCTTGCAGAGGAAAATAAAGAGTGGATGGGCAAAAATATAGTACCTAATATGACATTTTCAACCATTTATGTTAAGGTTATTTGGCACCACTTATGATGTTAATAGTATCAAATAACTTAGGACTTTGAAATTAATAATGGTAATGATTAGTCAGCCCATCTGTGGAAATTCCATTGTAATTGCAAAATTCAGGGTAATACAGTCTGCTTCGTGTTTCCTGTTTTACAAAACAGATCCTTCAGGATGATTTTTCCTGACATCCATCTTGCAGGACCACCACAAGCAGGTACTTGTCATTGGTCCCCTGAATATGGTTAATTCTCACCATGTAATGACTGCCTCCATATCGCTGGGCAAATCAGCACATGGATGTTATAAACAGGAGTAATATCATTGTGATATTTACCATTACCCTATAATTTGGCTTGGAAACATAAGCATAGTAATTGTGCATGTCTCAGTAATCTCATATGAATAAAGTGCCTGCAAGAACAAGTTTGAATTTGAAAAATAGATCTCTTAACTTATAAAGGACTTTCAGGAACCAATGAATTTCACAAGTAGAGGGCTGCTTGTATATTAGTAAGAGAGTCAAGGCAATATAGTTGTTACTTAAGTTCACTATTTTTTATATAATTTGCATGTTCCTACAGCTTATGTAAACAAGTTTATATATTTCTCTGCTTGTCCATAAGTATACATCCATATTTTTCTCACATAATTCTTAAGACAGTTTTAAAGAAGTTCATGATATAGTGTTTTATCTCATGATAGGGACCACATCCAGCAAAAGAAATTTTCTTTATATTTTTTAATCTTGCACTTTTGTTTTCATTGCTTCCATACCTTTTTATATAATTCCAGATTTGGATGATTTCTATTCATTCACCATGTATATTTTTTTTTTATATTTTCATTATCTCAGAAGAAATATATCTTTTTCCTTTGTTAGTAAGCTTTGACTTGTTTTCATTATTGTGTGTATGTTTTCCCTAATTGTAGTATACTGGAAAGAAGCAACTATAGTTGGGTCCATCTCTTATTCTCTCATATATCCTTGATTTCCAATGATCATATTTAGATTTGAACTCGTGTATTGTTTGAGTTCATATCTAAATATGATAATAGTTTGTGTGTGTGTGTGTGTGTGTGTATGTACACATATTCACTACATTTTACTTTTATAACAGCCCATTTGGACTAAGATGCAGTAATCTTTTATCAGAGGACAAAATAAAGCACATTCATACTTGAAAAAGTGAATTATCGCCAGATTTTAATTTTATATTCATTTGAGAGTGGTCAGCATCATGAGAAATAGAAATGCTACACTTCTTTAATCTTGTCTGTTGTATTCCTTATTGCTGTAGCAGTTAAAAATATTTCAGCCAAACATTCCACTATACTCAGGCCTACATGTAATGGCAAACGCTTGCACAATCTTCACACTTAGGGCCAGATCCAGAGGCACAAAAGAATTTTCACCTCATCACACTGATGATCAAATTTGCACTTTATGAGACAGTATAAGAATGAACACAGTGCAAGGTAAGATGTCACCATTTACATAAGCAAATGATGACAATGTCTCAGCTAAGGGTAGATTACAAGGGATGAATAGCAATGATAATATTAACTGTTGCTACAAATTTCCTGGAATGCTTGTTGGCGGAGCAGGTTAGAGCATTGTAATAAGGGCATACTAAAAAAAAAATCCCCCAGAAAAAGACTAGCTCCCACTGAGATGGGGAGTTTGTGACATTAAATTGAATCACAAATCTCGTGATCAGAAACTTGCAGTGTTAGCAGGCTGGACACATCATCTTATGCAAATAGTTCCTAGATCCATTAGAGTTCAGCAGTGGCAAATTGCTGCTGAATGATAATGTTGAGATGAATTGAGTTTTACCTAGATCTGGCTCTTTGTATTATTTTAGTTGAGTGCCTCAGTTGGGTTCTTTAGTGAGGCTGTTTAAGGTTGTGGTATTTAATTTGGTTATCAGTTACCTAAACAAATCCTTTACTATGCAGTAAGGTTCCCACACATATAAATAAAATCCATTCACAGAAGTGAAAAGAAACTTTGGAAAGTTCTCTTGAATGGTTTAATTGAAAATTGTTGAACCTTTCACAAAGCATAGAGAATCAGTGGAAATACCACTCAATAAAGGATTTTTTTGTTTTACCTGATTTCAAGGAAATTTTATTGTACATTTTTTTTATCCTTTTACTGTAGATTGTTGTCCAGGGTTTGCCTCTTGATTTATGGAATGGGTAAGACAAGGAACAAAAATTTCCTGTGTTGGATTAAATTGGAATATTGAGGGAAAATAATTAGTTTTTAAAATGAGGGTTGAAATTAAGGTTTTACTTAAGAATTACTTTAACATACAAAACCCTAATAATTCATTATATATTTTTTTGCATAACAATGAAATCTTGAGTTTTGTGTGTTCAGTATTTTCTTACCTTTTTATGTGGTAATGTAAATTGTAATATGGAGTAGGTATCATTCAAGTTCTTCAGTGCTGAGGCATCTCTTTGCAAATACTAGTTTGATTTATAAGGGCAGATCAACGTTTGACCACCTGCTAAATGAAATTGTCTAGAATTTGTGCTGAGAAAAGCTGTACACTTCAAAGTGCAGCAGTACTGAAGAGTTTGAGAGAGCATGCCATGAGCCTGGCAAAAGTGAAAGAACATATTCATGGGATTAAAACACGGTTCACACAAGTAATGTAATGTACTCGGCACCAAGTTCCCATTTTCTCGGAAGCTTTTTCCTGCTTTGCTCATATGAACCATGGTTCACACAAGCATAGCTGGAAAAAGTCAAGAAAATAGGAACTTGGTGCTGAAATATTGCTCTTGTGAACTGTACTTAAAGCTTGTGAGGGATTTTGTTCAAGATTACCATAGCACATAATTTTATGGTACAATATGCCCTGATTCAGTTTCAAGTATTTAGGGAATGTTTTACTGTCATACAAGTTAATGTGTGGTATGTGGCATATGCAGAAGATATGCCATCAGGGTATGATACATTTTGGTGATCACTCATCCAGGTGATACATTGAGTATTGTGTTGTATAGGTATGACGCACTTGATTTCCTGTTTGTAGACATGTCAAAATGTGTGGATATATTTTCCAATTTTTCTAACATATATATGTATGTAAACATGTGGCTATAACTATTTGAATGTTCCTTTTCATCAGTTGTTTTTATGACCTTTCTGTTACTCTTATACTGGTACCTGACAGGAAGCAAGTTTATAAAGGTGCCTTTATGCATTGAATTCCCTAATTTGAACAATTTCTCAAGAAGACACCATACTGAGAAGAGAGTTCATGACATTAAACCAAATCAATAGTTCTCAGATGGTGTAAACATTACTGGAGGATCAGCCAATGGAAAGATCCGTAGATCCAATGTGGGTAAGGACTCAAAAAGCAATGCAAAAATGCTCAATCCCAGAAAACCTCCACCCACAGGTCCTCTGGGTAGCCATGTCTCCTGTAAGAGACCTGGAGCAATAGTGTATGATTGATACAAAGAGGGGTGTTCACCTACCCTAACCACAGTGTACAAATAATTTGAATGAACCACAACTGACTGTGTTTTCACAGTAGGATTCTCAGCAATTAGGAAGGTAAACAAGCATCCTAGACAGTATACACTATCTAAGTACCAAGAACACCCCTTCCTCCCTCTCATCTTACTTGTAGCTCCTCATGAATGAAGGGTTATCCCTGTATCCTGCCCACTGACCTGGGTCAGAAGCAATGTAGCAAGAGGTGTTAATATTTAAACAATATTCCCCTAGTACATAATTTTATTAGTTACATTTTATATATACATTTTTTTACAGACCACCACTCTTTCCTCCCTCTCATTGTAACTCCTCATGGATGAAGGGCCATCCAAGTCTGCCCACTCCCCTGGGTCAGAACCTATACAGCAAGGCACAGTACATCCACAGAATGGAATGTGTGGGAGTGAGTGTGTGTCTGTTGACTTGGCTACCTCCCTTATATGGGGGGAAAAACCCTTGGTATGTAGATAGACATTCTATATCTCATATTCAACAATTAAAAACACTATATGTATGGCTTACAATTTAAAGAACAAGAAAAATTTTGGTGAAGAAATATACTACTTTTCAGCAGAGATATAGATAAATATAGAACAGTACTTCATAAAATGTAGGCTTAAATGCCTAGTTGTAAATCATCCTCTAAATCTAAGTATTTTGATTCCACTGAATGTCTCTTAGCAAGGAAAGTCTGCTTAATCCGAGACACTGGAGGTTTGTCAGGTTTCATCATACTTGTAGATTGTTCAACATTTCTCTTTGGCCTTTCTCTTTCTTGATTACTAGTTAAACACAAACTGAATGATTCTGATTTACTGAGTGACCTATCTGTAAAGTTAGAATAACTTTGCCCATAAGCCTCATGGCCAACTCTTTTGTTGCTGCAGAGACTGGGTACTTTTCCAAATCTTTTTTCTTCTGTTGCTACACTTTCCAACAAATATTCATTCTCAAGGGCTTCTTCCATGCTGCCACCAACCTTTCTGTCTCTATTAACATACATGGTATTTTCATTTTCCTCTTCTTCCTCACTTTCACTTTCTTCTTTGTCCACATATCTGTTCCATCTGCTTGCTTGTACTACCCCACTGCTCTTGACAACACTTTTATTCTCCTTCAAGTTTTGTTTCTTCTCAGTTGTTTGTATTTCATCACTTTTACTATTCTCTGGCTTTACAGAATTGAATATTCTTGGTCTGTGTATAGGTCTTGTTTGAGAAGATGAGGTAGACATAGGTGAAGAATGTGTCTTTTCATAATCAATACAGTGACCTTGCAATGTCCCCATAGTGTTAGAAACCACTGGGTTGAAGATGTGTTCATTTGCGTGCATCACAGTAGAATACCCATCTTCTGCATGCTCCTTTAATGAATATTCATCATTTATATGGTTTTTGGAAGTGGTCATGTCAGTGCACAAGAGTGAAGTCTTGTCTGACTGCCATGTATGACTAGAACCAGCCTTGAAGTGATACATGTCTTGACATGAGGTTAGTTGGCTGTAAGAAGATCTAAAGTTGCCTGCTTCATCTCCATGTGTGGCTTTGTGGTTCTTTTTTATCTTGACCTGATTTGCCCTTCCTCTGTCAGAAAGAGAAAAAAATGTGAGAAAGTTTATGCATGACCATAAGATTGACAAAAACTCAACTGAATAATGAAAATAAAATTTGAAGGCATTTTTAGAGAAATGAGTTCTAACTTGGTTTGCAAAGTGTTAGAAATGGGTAAAAATACAAAGACCAATCTGTAGTTCTAGTTCTCTCTTGGAGAGGACCCACAACCCCTAGGAAGCTGGCTATGGCTCAATACCTCACAATATATTCATACAAAAACACATAAAGTACACACTCAAATCACAAAACAAGCACTTCAAAATAGGCTTCCAAATTCTATACTTCACCAGATTCCCTCAGAAATCGGCCAAGTAGAGAAATCACCCCCAAGACGAGCAAGAATTTTACCAGCACAACTATGTTCTGGTTGCTACCCCACATTAAAACAGAACCAACACAGAATTTGCCAAGCAGCAGACACCAGTGTCCCAAATGCAACTATTACACAAAGGACACAGAGCACCTTATATTTTAATGTCCTAAACTCACTTTTTTCTACACTATGTCTATATACCAAAGGCTTTTTCCCCCTTACAAAGGAGGTAGCCAAGTCAAAAGGCATGTACCCACTCCCAACCACCACCCTTTCCTCCCTCTCACCTTAGTTTCTTATGGATGATAGGTTATCCCTGTATCCTGCCCATTGCCATGGGTCAGAAGCAATGTAGCAAGACACAGTACATCCACTGCATAGGCTGCTTCATAAGTGACTTATGTGGTAAATGGATGATGAAATAATGTGGCTTAAAGTGATTTCTTCTTGACTGCTCTATATTTCTTGAGTGGATTAGAGGAAGATAGGGGGGGGGTGTCACCATGCAATGAAGCAGTGGGTGTAAACAAGCTTCAGCTGTCAGGCCATGTAATAAAAGTGCTGTCTTTTTGTATCACCTCTTACCTGAGCACTGAAGCTGCAGACAGGGATGACCTTTCATCCCCAGGAAGGTACAACAAATGGGTGGAGAGCAGGTATATGCTTTGACTCAGCCAACCCCTTTATAATTCAATACAATCTCAACCTCTTACCTCCTCCTTTTTGCTCCTGTTACTGTTGTGTATACATATTCATCATCATCACTTTCACCTTCCTGTTCCTCTTTCAAAGAGCTTTCTAAATAAGTGTCCCACTTACTTGCTCTTGTGTCATTTTCATTTTGTGCCATGATATGGTCAACCTTGTGGTTAGATCCTGAAAGAAAAGATTGAGAAAACTACATTCCGTACTTCTCTCAGTTTCATCTGGTATTTTTTCTTTTTCTTTTTATTTAATTTGGTCACCTTCAGTACCTCTTTCCCTCCCATACTGTTTCTTTCTACACTCAATATCCACATCCAGTTTCCCTCCTACCACACAATGATCTAATAATCCATTGTCCTCTCTCCTGAAAAGGCGGTGGATTGTCATATCATTATTTTAGTCTTGTTCTTACCAAAGTGAACTGATCCCTCATTTTCAGATTCCTCTGATACCCAGTCTTGATAGATACTACTGTTCTGCATAAGTTTCTCTTCTTTTACCACTTCTATATCCTGTCTTAAACTATTGAGTTTTTGCACATGAAGTCTGCAATCCTTGCCTGACCCACGTCCATACTCCTGAAAAGAATATTTCAATGTAGGTGCTATTGTTTTTATGAGTGAGTTGGGTAGAAAGGCCAGTAAAAGATGGGCAATTGTTAATGGACAAGAGAGTTGTGAGAAGGAAATGGACAAACTACATCAAGTTGTTGTTAAATGTGGCTATGTATCAGTTCTGAAGAATTCAAGAATCCAGAAATGACTGTTGCTGTAGCTACACAATGTGGTTTGTGACTGAATAATCTGGATTCCATGCAGATTCAAGGTTTGATTTAAATGATGATTCTGGAACACAGCCTAAGCATCGACATTTTGATACGTTCTTAGTATTGTTAGAAATTGTGGTAAAATCGAAAATTTATCCATTTGATCTGTCATGCATCACAACATCATCCATATACAACCATTCTCTATTCACCGCTGTCTTCTGTCCTCTCCCATCCTTCCTTAACAGACATTCCCCTCTTCCCCAAAGCCCCCTTCACCCCATCCATCCACCTCATCCTGGGACGTCCCTTCATGTTCACTCCCTCCACATCTGCCCCCCATACCTCTTTTACTAGTCTTTCTTCACTCATTCTTTCCATGTGTCCAAACCATCCTAATACTCTTTCATCAACCCTATCTCCCAACTCCCTTTCCACCTCGTTCTCCTCCTCACCTCCTCATTTCTCACTCTATCTACCTAGTAACCCCTATCATATTTCTCAGACATTTCATCTCAAACACATTCAATCTCCTTCTCTCTTCCTCTCTCATGTTCCATGTTTCTGCCCCGTACATTGCTGTTGGCACAATCACTCCTTCATATAACATCCTCTTAGCATCAATTCCCAGATGTCTATTTCTCATTACACTTTTTAATCCACCAAGGCATTTACTCGCTTCTCTCAATCTACATTCTACCTCCACCCCACTCCTCCCTTTCCTGTCACATTCACACCCAAGTATCTAAAACTATCCACTTCCTCCAGTTTCTCACTCTTAATGCTCACTTCCAGCCTACTGTCACTCTCTCCCCTTGTACATCTCATCACCTTACTTTTGCCCACATTTATCTTCAGCTTCCTTCTTTCACACACCTTCTCAAACTCTGTTCACCTCCCACTTTTCTCCATTTTCTTTAAACATCTCCAACCCCTGCATTCACCTCTTGCACCACCCCATCCATATAAAGATTGAACAGCCAGGGCAACATAACACATCCTTGACGAAGTTCCACCTTTACCTCAAACCATTCACTCTCTCCATTTCTAATCCTAATGTAAGCTCTACTACTCTCATAAAAACTCTTGACAGCTCTTAACACCTTTCCTCCTATCCCATATATCTGCAGTACCTCCCACAATGTCTTCCTGTCTACCCTATTGTAAGCTTTTTCCAGATCCATAAAAGCCCAAAAAAACATCCTTACCTTTTCCTATAGCTTTCTCACATATCTGCCTTACCACAAAAATCTGATCTACACATCCCCTACCTGTCCTAAAACCACACTGTTCCTCACCAATTACTCCCTCTGTTCCTCTCCTAATCCTCTCAATCAAGACCCTCCCATAAGCCTTCCCAACTACACTCAACAAGCTGATCCCTCTGTAACTACTACTCGTACACTCACACTTGTCCCCCTTTCCTTTGTAAAGCGGAACTATACAGGCACTCCTCCAGTCCTCCGGCACTCTACCCTCTCTTAAACAAACATTAAATAACCTCACCAGCCAGTCCACCATAACTGTACCTCCTTTCTTCAGACATTCTGCATGGCATCCATCCAACCCAGGTGCCTTACCTGCTCTCATCATCTTAACGGCTGCTTTCACTTCATCCTTCCCTATTTCTCCTCCATTTTCCTCACTCATCACTCTCATTTTCTTAGCGCTTCCCACTGCAACTACCTTTCCCTCCCTATCCTCCTTCACATTTAGCAACTCCCTAAAATACTCTGCCCACCTTACTTTCACTGCCTTCTCTTCCATTATCATCTCTCCATCTGCACCTTTTACCTTTTCTTCTCTATTTGATTCACCTCCTCTTCCTCTTTTAATTTCCTTCCAAAACATCTTTTTATTACTTTCAAAATTTTCTGTCATACTTTTTCCCCATTTCACATCTGCTCTCCTCTTTGCTTCCTTTATTGTATGCTTAGCTTCCTTTCTCTTTGCTTTGTACCTCTCATACAATTCCCTCGTCCTAATTTGTAGCCAATCTATGAATGCCTGCTTCTTCTCTTTTACATCCTTCTTTGCTTCCTCATCCCACCACTCACTACCCTTCCTTCTATTTCCTCCTGCCCTCCTTGTTCCACACACCATCTTTGCACACCTTATGACTCCCTCCTTGAACCATCCCCATTCCTCCTCCTCTCCTAGTTCTACTCTATCCTCTCTCAACTTCTTATACTCATTCTCCTTTTTTCTCTTCATTTAAGCAGTTCACTCTAAGTACCTTCTGCCCTTTTCCTCTTTCTCCACTCTCAACTTACCTTCCACCAGGAAATGATCTGATATTCCCCCACTCTCTCCCCTTAGAACATGTACATCCTTAACTCTTCCTACCATACTCCTGGTCACCACTATATAGTCCATTAAAACTCTATCTGCCACCCTTCCATCCACCACCCTCTCCCATGTGTACTTATGATTGACTTTCCTCTTAAACACTATATTTGCTATCATCAACTCTGTTTCAAGACACATCTCCACCATCAATTCTCCACTACGATTTTTACCTGGAACTCCATACTTCCCAATCACTCTGTCAATTGGTTCATTTCCTACCCTAGCATTTAGGTCTCCCAATACAACTACATTGACATTTCTCCCTAATCCCTCTATGCACTCATTAATATCTACCCAAAACTCTACGTTTCTTTCCTAATCCCTCTACACACTTACAAAAACCCACATCTCCTTTCCCAGCTTCACCTTCATCCACATCAACCTTGATGACACCTCCTTCCACTCCACTACCCACTTATTTATCTCTTCACTTACTAGTATAGCCACCCCTTTTCTCCCTCGTTCCCTCTTCACTCCTGAGTACCTCCCAGCTTTCCCAAACTCACAGTTGCCCTTTCCTTTCATTTTAGTTTCACTCAAAGCCAGTACATCCATCTTTCTTCTCACAAACATACTGCCTATCTCTTCCCTTTTACTCTCATCTGTACCACATCCATGCACATTAAAAGACCCAAACCTTAGGGCACTGGTTGGAAAGCTCCCAGACCCTCTTATGCCTTTACTTTCTTTTTTAGGAATATCCCCTTTTGGGGCTACAGGTAGTATGCCTCCTAATCCCATCCCCTGTCCCTTTTTTGTCGCCTTTTACAACTCAAGTGGAAATACTTGGTGGCAGTATTCTTTTGCCCCCACCATAGGGTAGGTAGGTGAAAAAAAGGAAATGAATATTCAGAGAAATGGTACAGGACAGTAACAAGGGGTTGGGGGACAGCATAATGGAGGGACAGTCGTAGTGTAAAAGTGTCATCATTTCTCTATGTACAGAGTTTTCCTCTATCACAGACAAAATGATGTGTGGCTCTGGTCCATAGGGGCACCTCATATAGACCCTAAAGTATCAACTGCATGCTACTCTGCCACAATAACATGCAGCCAATACCCCAGACAGCAGAACATAATTTCCATATAAAGAAAGGTAAAACTGTTTTGAATGCAAGATCTATTAGTATCTAGGTTACCACATTATCTGGTGAGGGAATTAAACCTTCAGCAAAGAGAGTAAAAGCTATTCCTGATTGTCCATGTCCTATTTCTATAAAAGAATTGCAATCTTTTCTAGGGATGATAACCTATCATTCCAAGTTTGTAAGAAATTCTTTTCAGCACCTCCCCATTGTATGATTTGTTAAAGAAATATGTAAAATTTGGATGGAATGCAATCCATAATTTGCTGAATCTATAGTTTTGGGTGATTTTGATGGAGAATCCTTTAATTGTAGAAATAGTTGCATCTTCGATTGGAGTTGGATATGTGTTGTTACAAAAGGTAGGTGATACAGAAAAACCCATTTCCTTTGCAAATAAGAATTTATCAAAAGCTGAGCTGAATTATTCTCAACTGGATAAAGAGGAATTAGCTCTTGTGTTTGTTATTAAAATATTCAGGTATTTTTTACTTGGTAGAAGATTTGTTGCTAGAACAGATCATAAACTCTTGTTAGGCTGGTTTGGAAGAGAAAAGCAGATTCCTTGTAATACTAATGCTAGAGGACAATGTTGGGCTTTATCAAGGATGATGAATTGCAGTCTATTACACCTGCTGAATATTATATAATTAGTAGAGATAATTGATTTTGATGCTATTTCTTTTCAGGTGATTAGAAAGATGACCGATAAAGCTCCTGTATTGGCTCAGTTAAAGAATTGTTTAAAACTGGGATGGTCAAAAAACATAATGAGTCTTTACTAGAATATTTTGCTGTAAAAGAACTGTCTCTGTATAACAATGTAATTTTGTATAGAAACTGAGTATCGATTCCTGAAGATTTAAGAGTTAAAGTGTTGAACCATTCACATGGTGGTCATAATGTTATCAGTGCAATGAAAGCAGGAGCTAGGAATTGGGTATGGAGGCCAAAGATAGATCAAGACATTTGGAGAAATCACTAAGAATTGTAGTATTTGTTTTAAAAACTTTAAGAATCCTAAAGCTCCAATATTGTTTTGGCCTAACACTGGTAAACCATGGTCAAGATTACATATAGACTATGCTGGACCTATTGAAGGGAAATATTTCCTTATGATTGTAGATTCCCACAGTAAGTTCTTGAATGTTTATTTTGCTACTGTAACTTCAACAGTAACTACAGTATAAGACATTTAAGAGTTATTTGCTAACTATGGGATTACAGATGTTATAGTGTCTGATAATGCCCCTAATCTGGTTTCAAATTAAATGGAGGAGTTTCTACGAAAAAATGGCATTAGACATGTAACATCAGCACCTTATCATCCACCCACCCCATCTGGGGTATTGGCTGCATGTTATTGTGGCAAAGTAGCATGTAGTTGATACTTTAGGGTCTATATGGGGCGCCCCTATGGACCAGAGCCACACATCATTTTGTCTGTGATAGGACTCTGTTCACAGAGAAATGATGACACTTTTATTATACTGCAACTGTCCCTCCGTTATGCTGTCCCCCAACCCCTTGTTACTGTCCTGTACCATTTCTCTGAATATTCATTCCCTTTTTTCGCCTACCCTGTAGTGGAGGATAGAATGCTGCCACCAAGTATTCCCACTTGAATCATAAGAGGTAAGAAAAACAGGATGGAGTTTAGGACTAGGTATCCTTTTCCCTGTAGCCCCACAGGGGACATTACTAAAAAAAAAAAAGTAAAGGCATAAGAGGGTCTAGGAGTTTTCCAACCAGTATCCTAAGGTTTGGGTCTTTTAATGTGCGTGGATGTAGTACAGATGAGAATAAGATGGAAGAGATATGCAGTATGTTTATGAGAAGATGCATGTGTTGGCTTTGAGTGAAATTAAGTTGAGAAGGAGGGGCGAGTGAAGTTGGGAGGTTCTCAGGAGTGAAGAGAGGGCAAGGGAGAGAAGGGGTGGCTATACTTGTAAGTGAAGAGATAGGTAAATGTGTAGTGGAGTGGAAGGAGGTTTCTTCAAGGTTAATGTGGATGAAGGTGAAAATGGGAAAGAAAATGTGGGTTTTTGTAAGTGCCTGGTAGTGAGAAGAGTGTAGAAGAAAGGGAGGCTTTTTGGATAGAGTGCATAGAGGAATTAGGGAGGAACGTCAATGTAGTAGTATTGGGAGGCCTTAATGCTAGGGTAGGAAATGAATCAGTTGATGCAGTGGTTGGGAAATGTGGAGTTCCAGGAAAGAATCATAGTGGAGAGTTAATGGTGGAGATGTGTCTAGAGAGTTGATGATAGCAAATACAGTGGGAAGAAACTCAAGCATAAGTACACATGGGGGAGGGTGGTGGATGGAAGGGTGGTAGAGCATTAATGGACTATGTACTGGTAGATGGGAGTACAATAGGAAGAGTTAAGGATGTACTGTCCTAAGGGGAGAGAATGGGGGAATATTAAATCATTTTCTGGTGGAAGGTAAGTTGAGAGTGGAGGATAGATGGAGAAAGAGGAAAAGGACATGAGGTAGGGAGGTGCTTAGAGTGAGCTGAAATGAGAAAGAAAAGGAGAAGGAGTACAAGAAGAAGCTGAGAGAGGAATGGGAGTGAAGGATAGAGTAGAACTAGGAGTGGAGGAGGAATGGGGATGGTTCAAGGAGGGAGTCACAAGGTGTGCAAAGATGGTGTGTGGAACAAGGAGGATAGGAGGAAATAGAAGGAAGGGTAGTGAGTGGTGGGATGAGGAAGCAAAAAAGGTTGTAGAAAAGAAGATGTGAGCTTTCACAGATTGGTTACAAAATAGGATGAGGGAATCATATGAGAGATACAAAGAAAAGAGAAGTAAAGCATAAGATAAAGGAGGCAAAGAGGAAAGCAGATGTGAAATGGGGTAAGAGTATGACAGAAAATTTTGAAAGTAATAAAAAGATGTTTTGGAAAGAAATTAAGAGAGGAAGAGGAGGCGAATCAAGTAGAGAAGAAAAGGTAAAAGGTGCAGATGGAGAGATGATAATGGGAGAAACGGCAGTAAGAGGAAGATGGGCAGAGTATTTTAGAGAGTTGCTCAATGTGAGGGAAGATAGGAAGGGAAGGGTAATTGCAGTGGGAAGTGCTAAGAAAATTACCATGATGAGTGAGGAAAATGGAGGAGAAATAAGGAAGGATGAAGTGAAAGCAGTTGTTAAGATGATTAGAACAGGTAAGGCACCTGATCTGGATGGATGTCATGCAGAATGTCTGAAAAAAGGAGGTAGTGATGGTGGGCTGGCTGGCGAGGTTATTTAATGTTTGTTTAAGAGAGGGTAGAGTGCCAGAGGACTGGAGGAGTGCCTATATAATTACACTTTACAAGGGAAAAGGGGACAAGTGTGAGTGTAGTAGTTTCAGAGGGATTAGCTTGTTGAGTGTGGTTGGGAAGGCTTATTGGAGGGTCTTGATTGAGAGGATTAAGAGAGGAACAGAGGGAGTAATTGGTGAGGAACAGTGTGGGTTTAGGACAAGTAAAGGTTGTGTAGATCAGATTTTTGTGGTAAGACAGATATATGAGAAAGCTATAGGAAAAGGTAAGGATGTTTTTTGGGCTTTTATGGATTTGGAAAAGGCATATGACAGTAGACAGGAAGGCATTGTGGGAGGTATTGCAGATATACGGGATAGGAGAAAAGCTTTTAGGAGCTGTCAAGAGTTTTTACGAGAGTAGTAGAGCGTGTGTCAGGATTACAAATGGAGAGAGTGAGTGGTTTGAAGCAAAGGTGAGACTACGTCAGGGGTGTGTTATGTCACCCTGGCAGTTCAATTTATACATGGATAGGGTGGTGCAAGAGGTAAATGCAAGGGTGGTGGGTCAGGGATTGGAGATGGTTGAAAAAAATGGAGAAAAGTGGGAGATAAGCCAGCTGTTGTTTGCGGATGACACTACACTTGTAGCAGGATCAGAGGAGGGATTGAGGAAGTTGGTGACAGAGTTTGGGAAAGTGTGTGAAAAAAGGAAGTTAAAGATATATGTGGGTAAAAGTAAGGTGATGAGATGTACAAGCAGAGAGAGTGGCAGCAGATTGGAAGTGAGTATTAAGGGAGAGAGACTGGAGGAAGTAGATAGTTTTAGATACTTGGGTGCGAATGTGGCAGGAAAGTGAGGAGTGGAGGTGGAGGTAGAATGTAGACTGAGAGAAGTGAATAAATGCCTTGGTGGATTAAACAGTGTAATGAGAAATAGACATTTGGGAATGGATGCTAAGGGAAGATTGTATAAAGGAGTGATGTGCCATCAGCATTGTATGGGGCAGAAACATAGAACATAAGAGAGGAAGAGAGAAGGAGTTTGAATGTGTTTGAGATGAGGTGTCTGAGAAGTATGAGAGGGGTTACTAGGCTGGATGGAGTGAGAAATGAGGAGGTGAGGAGGAGAATGGGGTTGGAAAGGGAGTTGGGAGATAGGGTGGATGAAAGAGTATTGGGATGGTTTGGACACATGGAAAGAATGAGTGAAGAAAGACTAGTAATCAAGGTGTGGAAGGAGTGAACATGAGTGGGCGACCTAGGATGAGATGGATGGATGGGGTAAAAGGGGCTTTGGGGAAGAGGGGAATGTCTGTTGAGGAAGGACAGGAGAAGACAGAAGACAGGGGTGAATGGAGAATGGTTGTATATGGATGATGTTGTGATCCATGATGTGGAATGGTTGGGGGATGGGGGGGTGAGGGAGTATGTGTGAGAATAATATGATGCAGCCCAAAGGGATTTCTCCCCATCTCCTTTTCTGCATAAGGGGACGGAGAGGGGGGTTGCCGATTTAATTAAGCAGCTTTGCTGTGTATTAGCTGTGTCTTGCAGCACTGCTTCTGTCCCAGGGCAGTGGACAAGATGCAGAGATGACCCGTCATCCAGGAGGTGCAAATATATGAGGGAAGGAAGAGGGTGGAGGGGAGTGGAGTGTGATAGGGATGGAATGGGTGGGAGTGGTTTTTATGCCTTTTATTTTTTGGCTACCTCCCTTATAAGGGGGAAAAAAGCCTCTGGTATATGCAGGTGTATGTATGTATGATATGCATACCAGAGTGTGTAGATTCCTATATAATTACTGAAGAACCATCAATTCTTCCACTGGTAAGTCTCCAGCAGATTTAATGTTTCATAGGAAATTAATATTTAGAGAAGTAGTACAGAAGAGTATTAAGAGTTGGGGGACATCATAACAGAGGGACAATCACAGCATAGTAAAGTAGCATCATTCCTCTATGAATACAGATTTCCTCTATCACAGATAAAATTATGTGTGGCTCTGGTCCATAGGGGCACCCCATACTGACCCTAAAGTATCAGCTGCATGATACTGAGTAGTTTTTAACCCCACAATAACATGCAGCCAATACCCCAGACAGTTGGATTTGTAACTATATAAATTATGTTTATTAAAAGGGGAGAAATGTAGTGTTTAGTGACCCTGCTGCGACTGGATGAATGATATTGTCGCAGTCATCTAAGATAATGTTTTGTTTTGCAGTTACATCCCGAGGTCATACTAAAGATAAGCTAAATACCTATCGGCTGTTATTAAACACTCTCCATCAACACCCAGAATATAATAGAGAACATTAAGAAAGGGAGATTCTAGGAAAATTACTGTGATGGGTGAGAAGAACGATAAGGCATTTATGAGAGGGAAGAATCAGACAGCACCTAAAGAAGAAAGCTGGTAAGGCACCAGGATTTGATGGATATCGTATGGAATGTCTAGCAAAGAGTGGAGTGGGAGTAGTTGATGAGGCTGTTGAATGTGTGTTTGGGAAGAAAGTATCACAATTTATTGCAAGAGTACATGAATAGCATAAATATAGTAGTTTTAGTAGGATTACAGAGATGTAACCAAGATTAGTATAATTCTAAATTCTTATTATTTCACACATTAAGTCAACAAATATTTTTCTTTCATAACTGTCATAATAAATTACCTTCTTCACTGATTGCTTGGCATTACATAATTTGCAAACAAATTTGTTCACTTTCTTAACTTGATGTACCTGGAATGTTTCACAAGAGTAGCATCGTACAACGTGAAACTCCTGGCCCATCTTTGGTTCAAGTTAAGACAACTACTGAAAAAAAAAAATTATTTAGGTTTACATGATTCTCAGTACAGCCAGATTTTAATAACCTGGTAAACAGAAAACAATATCGATGTTGAAACCAAATAAATCGCCAGACCATTTAGACTCTTTAGCAACCTTTTCACCAACTTCAACTTAAAGGCAATTAACTTGGTTTTCTTCTTATTAACAAGTCAAGGGTGGGTGGGTAGGTCTAGGTACAACCCCTGGATACAAAGTTCAGGTATACAAGGTCAGATAGACCGATTAATAGTGAAGAACCCCACACAAAATCCCAAAGTCAAACCAGATCCCTATTACTGTATCCAAGGTATTATGCATGTGATTATGCCATTTTTGGCTACCTCCCTGGTATGGGGTAAAAAGTTCATGGTATATAAATAGATAATGCCATCTTAATTTGGTGATAATATCTAGTTCTACCAATGTTGAAATCTTACCCATAACACAACCAGCACCACAGAATAGGGATATATTTCAAACAAGTTTTTCTTTTTTTTCCAAAAACAATTTCAAAATATCACAGTGGGATATATCATCATACCCATAAATTGAGGTCAAACAAATCCTGACTTTCTGTTTAGGTGGTGCAATATGATATTTCCCACAAGGATGAAAATGCTACTAAACTATAGGCCGTGGTCAACTGATTGATGACCTGAAGACAGTGGCAATTCTAGGGGGGGGGGAGGCTGGGAGGGCCATGCCCCCCCCCCAGTTTTTCAGCTGGCCCCCAGGTTGGCCCCCCAGTTTTTTTGCATATCCTATTTTTAAATTATATATATATATATATATATATATATATATATATATATATATATATATATATATATATATATATATATATATATACAGTATATATATATATATATATATATACATATATATATATACATTCCTGAACTCCCCCACCCATGAAGGTTCATTTATGATTTTGCTTGCAACTAATCTCCTATGCCCTTCACATCTATGTTGGCCCTCCCACTTTCATAGTCCTAGAATCGCCACTGCCTGTAGAAAATAAATCATTCCATTGCCTGCCCTATGTCCTATGGCTCTTGCAGACGACCTGCTGTAGGAAGTGGGGTTATGTCCGTTTGACATTGGCGGTGGAACTTGGGTTTTTATTTGTTTATTTCAATGTGAAATATACACTGCAGTACTATGATAATGCTTTTACAATTGACCAGCTTCCCATACTTTCATAATGATAATATATGTCAAACAAACCCTCAGGTTCCGCTTTGGCAAATTCGCTTTTCAGTTCAACCCCACTAACTAGTAACTGGTTCGACTTTGTAGTATTCAGGCATTATCAAAGAAAAAAACAGTAATGGTTCCTGAACGAAGTGCATGTTTAAAATACACACCCGTAAAATTCTTGTGTGAAATTGGGTGGGCGACTGGTTATATTATACTACCTGTGGACGGTTGTTACAGTCGAAAAATGTTAATATTCGCGCCTTTAGTTTGTTTACTTCTGCTAGGTTGCAATGTTGCTAGCATTTATTTGGGAATAACCAAAATTCGTAACTCATGTATTACTTTCGTTGACCTCGTCGATTTGCATCTTAATTTCAGCATAACAGTACAGATTTCATTGTGTGAATAATGAGTTAGAGCAAGTTTGTGTTTATATAAACAAATGAGTAAAAATCTTAGAATTTTGAGCACTATATAATTTCATTCTTAACAGATGCTAAATTCATTTATATTTTCTCAAAGGAAAATGTTTGGCTTGTTGATACAATTAAATTTTATAAACAAGTCTGGTATATAAACCATTACCTAATCATATTTGCTACACTTGATCTTTTTCTTTTTCTACACTTATCTTTTCTTGATCATTATGAATTATGATATAATCTTTTCTGCGACGTATTACCAGTTATTACATTATGATTATTGCTATCGGAAATTAGTTAAAGTGTTATATTTTTACATAAGGCTTCCCCTCCACTAATTTCGCGCGTAATCTGGACAAGAAAAGTAAAGAGCTGACAAGGAAGTTGTTTACCTTCGTGTGAAGAGAAATTTAACCATGGGAATATTGGGTTTATCTAAACTTATCGCTGATGTTGCTCCAGGAGCAATAAAAGAAAATGAGATGAAGAACTATTTTGGTAAGTGAAACTAAGTAGTTATTTTGTTATTCGGTATACGTAACATGACAACAAGGATATAACTAATGCAGAGACATTGGGACAAATTATGGGAAAGGTGGAGGGGGAAACACGGGTCTTTATCTGATTATCGAGTTTATTCCTGACCGGTTTCGCTTACAATAGCTTCTGAAGAAGCTATTGTAAGAGAAACCGGGCAGGAATAAAATCAATAATCAGATAAAGACCCGTGTTTCCCCCTCCACCTTTCCCATATAACTAATGCAGACATGGCACATTGACGCATGTATTGACCAGCATTATTATTATATTCTTATGCTTGAAATGTTAACGTTTCATTGATAACAGATAGTAGGCTTAAATATTTTAGGAAGAGGGATTATGTATGCACAGTATGGTGTATTTCTAGAGCTGGACATGGATTTAACTAAACCCATAGATAGGCGGATCCAGGGGTGGTGGGGGGCTGAATCCCCCCCCAAATTTGTTTTTCCATGACCTGATTGTAGAGGTCGAGAAACCAACTACGTGTACACTGGTATATAGCAGAAAACTAGTCCAGTGGCAGAAGTATATTCAACATATTGACTCTTGAGGGTAAGTCTTTAAAATAAAAAATGTAAGATTAAAATTGTGCCCATTATTCTGAAAAAAAGATTACAAGTGAGAAGATATGCTTCAATTTATATTCAAAATTATCGTATTCATGCTACAGAGTACATCTATTTAAAAGTGTCATCTATATCTACATAGTTCAGGTTAGCCCCCCCCTCCCAAAAAAAAAAAAAAAAAAGTCATCCACATTTACAAATTTCAGGTTAATCCCCCCCTCCCCATTTTGAACCTGGATCTGCCACTGGGATGTGTTATGCTTTGAATTTGGCTACTGTTAGGACCTTATTTATTTATTATATATATATAATATATATATATATTAATTATATATATAATATATATATATATATATATATATTTTTTTTTTTTTTTCTGTGACATCCCCTTCAGTGGCAAAAGGTCAAGTGAGATAGCCAAGAACTGTCATCTTAATTAACCAATTTTGTTCTGAATGGTACAAAAATAATGTGTTAAATGAGGCCTCTGCCTCTTATGTAACAACCACTTAGTAGGAAACGGGCTGAACAGGAACTGTTCTGCAGTGAACACTTGTAAAATATGCATCCCCAAAGACTGGGCAAACCACAGATGTATTAATAACTTTAATTGTTTCCGTCTGGGGTATTGGCTGCTTGTTATTGTGGCAAAGTAGCATGCAGTTGATACTTTAGGGTCTATATGGGGTGCCCCTACGGACCAGAGCCACACATCATTTTGTCTAAGATAGAGGAAAACTCTGTTCATAGAGGAATGATGACACATACTACGACTGTCCCTCCGTTATGCTGTCCCCCAAGCCCTTGTTGCTGTCCTGTACCAATTCTCTGAGTATTCTTTTTCTGTGGTGAGAGAAAAGAATACTGCCACCAAGTATTCCCACTTGGATCGTAAGAGGCGAGAAGAAAGGGACGGGGATTGGGACTAGGCATCCTTCTCCTTGTAGCCCCACAGGGGACATTCCTAAATGAAAAAGAAAAGGCATAAGAGGTCCTGGGAGTTTTTGGACCAGCACCCTAAGGTTTGGGTCTTTTAATGTGCATGGATGTGGTACAGGTGAGAGTAAAAGGGAAGAGATAGGTAGTATGTTTGTGAGAAGAAAGATGGATGTGTTGGCTTTGAGTGAAACTAAGTTGAAAGGGAAGGGTGAGTGTAAGTTTGGGAGATTATCAGGAGTGAAGAGATAGGTAAATGTGTAGTGGAGTGGAAGGAGGTTTCCTCAAGGATAATGTGGATGAAGGTGAAACTGGGAGAGGAGATGTGGGTCTTTGCAAGTACATATGGGCCTGGCAGTGAGAAGAGTGTAGAAGAAAGGATAGATTTAAATGAGTGCATAGAGGATTTAGGAAGAAATGTCAATTTAATAGTACTGGGAGACCTTAATGCTAGGGTAGGAAATGGTCCAATTGATGGAGTGGTTGGGAAATGTGGAGTTCTAGGAAAGAATCGTAGTTGAGAGTTGATGGTGGAAATGTGTCTAGAAAGAGTTGATGATAGGAAATACAGTGTTTCGGAAGAAAGTCAAGCATAAGTACACATGGGAGAGGGTGGTGGAGGGAAGGGTGGTAGATAGAGCACTAATGGATTATGTAGTGGTAAATAGGATTATGATAGGAAGAGTTAAGGATGTACATGTGCCAAGGGGAGAGGGTGGGGGAATATCAGATCATTTTTTGGTGGAAGGTAAGTTGAGAGTGGAGGATAGATGGAGAAAGAGGAAAGGGACAAAAGGTAGGGAGGTGCTTAGAATGAACTCTTTGAATGAAAAGGAAAAGGAGTACGAAAAGAAGCTGAAGGAGTGGGAGGGAATGAAGGATAGAGTAGAGCTGGGTGTGGAGGAGGAATGGGGATGGTTCAAGGAGGGAGTCATAAAGTGTGCAAGGATGGTGTGTGGAACAAGAAGGACAGGAGGAAATAGAAGAAAGGGTAGTGAATGGTGGGATGAGGAAACAAAGAAGGTTGTAGAAGAGAAGATGCGAGCTTTCACAGATTGGTTACAAAATAGGACGAGGGAGTCATATGAGAGGTTCAAAGAAAAGAGAAGTAAAGCAAAAGGTAAAGGAGGCAAAGAGGAGAGCAGATGTGAAATGGGGTAAGAGTATGACAGAAAATTTTAAAAGTAATAAAAAGATGTTTTGGAAAGAAATAAAGAGAGGAAGAGGAGGCGAATCAAGTAGAGAAGAAAAGGTAAAAGGTGCAGATGGAGAGATGATAATGGAAGAGAAGGCAGTAAGGGGAAGATGGGCAGAATATTTTAGGGAGTTGCTAAATGTGAAGGAGGATAGGGAGGGAAAGATAGTTGCAGTGGGAAATGCGAAGAAAATGAGAGTGATGAGTGAGGAGAAATATGGAAGGATGAAGTGAAGGCAGTTGTTAAGATGATGAAAACAGGTAAGGCACCTGGTCTGGATGGATGCCATGCAGAATGTCTGAAAAAGGGAGGTACAGTGATGGTGGACTGGCTGGTGAGATTATTTAATGATTGCTGGAGAGAGGGTAGAGTGCCGGAGGACTGGAGGAGTGCCTGTATAGTTCCTCTTTACAAGGGAAAAGGGGACAAGTGTGAATGTAGTAGTTTCAGAGGGATTAGCTTGTTAAGTGTAGTTGGGAAGGCTTATGGGAGGATCTTGATTGAGAGGATTAGGAGAGGAACAGAAGGAGTAATCAGTGAGGAACATTGTGGATTTAGGACAGGTAGAGGTTGTGTAGATCAGATCTTTGTGGTAAGACAAATATGTGAGAAAGCTATAGGAAAGGGGAAGGATGTTTTTGGGCTTTTATGGATCTGGAAAAGGCTTATGATAGGGCAGACAGAAAGCCACTGTGGGAGGTATTGCAGATATACGGGATAGGAGGAAAGCTTCTAGGAGCTGTCAAGAGTTTTTATGAGAGTAGTAGAGCTTGTGTCAGGATTGGAAATGGAGAGAGTGAGTGGTTCGAGGTAAAGGTGGGACTTCGTCAAGGATGCGTTATGTCACCCTGGCTGTTCAACTTATACATAGATGGGGTGGTGCGAGAGGTAAATGCAAGGGTAGTGGGTCAGGGATTGGAGAAGGTTAAAGAAAATGGAGAAAAGTGGGAGGTGAGCCAGCTGTTGTTTGCGGACGACACTGTGCTTGTGGCAGGATCGGAGGAGGGATTGAGGAAGTTGATGGCAGAGTTTGGGAGAGTATGTGATAGAAGAAAGCTAAAGATAAATGTGGGTAAAAGTAAGGTGATGAGATGTACAAGGGGTGAAAGTGGCAGTAGACTGGAAGAGAGCATTAAGGGAGAGCGACTGGAGGAAGTGGATAGTTTTAGATACTTGGGTGCAAATGTGGCAGGAAAAGGTGGAGTGAAGGTGAAGGTAGAATGTAGATTGAGAGAAGCGAGTAAATGCCTTGGTGGATTAAAGAGTGTAATGAGGAATAGACATTTGGGAATGGATGCTAAGAGTAGACTGTATGAAGGAGTGATTGTGCCAACAGCACTGTATGGGGCAGAAACATGGAACATAAGAGAAGAAGAGAGAAGGAGTTTGAATGTGTTTGAGATGAGGTGTCTGAGAAGTATGATGGTGGTTACTAGGCTAGATGGAGTGAGAAATGAGGAGGTGAGGAGGAGAACAGGGGTGAAAAGGGAGTTGGGAGATAGGGTTGATGAAAGAATATTAGGATGGTTTGGACACATGGAAAGAATGAGTGAAGAAAGACTATTAAAAGAGGTATGGAAGGCAGATGTGGAGGGAGTGAACATGAGGGGATGTCCTAGGATGAGGTGGATGGATGGGGTGAAGGGGGCTTTGGGGAAGAGGGGAATGTCTGTTGAGGAAGGATGGGAGAGGAAAGAAGACAGGGGTGAGTGGAGAATGGTTGTACTGTATATGGATGATGTTGTGATGCATGAGGTGGAATGGGGGTGAGGTAGTATGTGTGAGCAAAATTTGACGCAGCCCAAAGGGATTTCTCCCCGTCTTCTCCTTTTATGCAATGGGGGGACAGAGAGGGGGGGGTTGCCGATTTAATGAAGCGGCCTTGCTATGGATGTGCTGTGTCTTGCGACACTGCTTCTGACCCAGGGCAGTGGACAAGGTGCAGGGATGACCCGTCATCCAGGAGGTGCTAAGATAAGAGGGAGGGTGGAGGGGTGTGGAGTGTATTTCAGGGATGGAATGGGTGGAAATTATTTTATGCATTTTCCTTTTTGGCTACCTCCCTTGTAAGGGGGAAATTTAAGCCTTGGTATATGTATGTATGTATGTTTCCATTGAAGAATGATTACATCCAAATCAATTGTTTGGACAGAAAAGGTATCACTGCACTAACTGTACTCCAAGTAAATTAACAATTTTTGCAGCAGCTATTTTACTTTAGAAGAGGCCAGTGTGGAGGTGAATATTATAGTTTGATGATACTAAGATCAGTCAGTAGGTTCATTCCGTCCTTAGGTCCTTGGTCTCCAGGAATTTAGCAAGGGAAGATGGGGCTGTGACATCGACAAGGTCTGTGTATATGGATGGGGAGGTAAATGCAAGGATGCTAAGCAGGGGTTTGGAATTAGTGAGAATGGAAAAAATTGGGACATAAGCCAATTGTTTGCAGATAACTTTATACTTGAAGCTGAAACAGTGGCAGAGTTTGAGAGGGTATGTGAGAAGAGAAAGCTGAAACTAAATATGGGCAGGGAAGTATGAAGGCAAGAGATAGATGTGAATTGAGGATGGTTACGAATTGATACGGCCCAAAGGGATTTGCCCTCATCTCTATTTTTGCATAGGGGGACAAAGAGGGAGGGTTGCCTTGTATATGAAGCAGTGGGGCCCTGCAGTGGATGTGCTGTGTCTTGTTGCATTGCTTTTGACCTAAGCAGTGGGTGGGAGACAGAGATGACCCTTCATCCAAAAAGAGCTATGATAAAAGGGAGACAAATCTGTGTAGGGTGAGTGCATGCCTTGCCTAGCTGCCTCCCTTACATACCACTTCCATACGGTGACACCTACGTAGGTGTCATGAGGAGCAAGTGGGTATGCGATGATGCCGACGTCGGCGTCTTGATTATATTTATTGTAGTCGTACCTACGTAACCTCCATTCTCTCTTAAACTGGCTTCATCATATTTTCTATGGTTATCAAAATTCACGGGTGAAAGAGAACAAACGATTGAGCACTGACTTTATTTTTTATAATGCGATTATTATGACGCAGTATCGCACGTCGGGCAGCTAATGCTGCCAGATGTGCGATGTGCCCCGGAGTGAAGAGGTTAAAATAGATAAATATCTGGAGAAAATTGGAAGCTTGAAAGGGCAGGGCACAGATGAACCTTTATCTACAAGGTACTGAGATGGGAGGGACACTAGATTATTTGCATGTGTGTAGGGTGGATGTATGCTTTGACTTGGCCTTCCCATATAAAGGGGGAAATGCCTTGTGATATATGTATTGTACTGGTGGATGGAATGAACTTGAGGGGATGGCACAGGCTGAGGTGAATAGATGGGGTGAAAGAGGTATTAAGCAAGAGGGGAATATCTATTCAGCAGGAAAGGGAGAAGGCAGAAGATAGGAGTGAATGGAGGAAGGCTGTGTATAGATGATACTGTGGTACAAGGATGGGAAGGGGTGGGGAGTAGGGAGTGGTTATGTGTGAATGATATTTTGACAGCCCAAAGGGATTTCTCCCCATCTTCTCTTTTTCTGTGAAAGGGTACTGAAAGGGGGGTTGTCAAATAAGTAAAACAGCCTTGCTGTGGATGTACTGTATCATACTGCATTGGTTCTGACCCAGGGCAGTGGACAGGATACAGAGATAACCTGTCATCTACAAGGAAGTAAGACAAGAGGGAGGAAAGGGTGGTGGATGTGAATGGGTATGTGCCTTTTGACTTGGCTACCTTCCTTTTAAAGGGGGGTAAAGCAATTGGAGTATAAATATATTTCTCCCCGTCTTCTCCTTTTCTGTATGAGGGGATGGAGAGGGGGCGTTGCCGAATTTATGAAGCGGCCTTGCTGTGGATGTGCTGTGTCTTGTGACACTGCTTCTGACCCAGGGCAGTGGACAGGATGCAGGGATGACCCGTCATCTGGGAGGTGCCAAGATGGGAGGGAGGGAGGAGGATGGAAGGGAGTGGAATATATAGGAAATGGAATGGGTGGGAGTGGTTTCTATGCCTTTTTCTGGCTACCCCCCATGTAGGGGGGAAAAGCCTTTGATATATGTATGTATGATGTATGTACTTTGTTTTGAGAGCACTGCTTATTTTGTGATTGGTGTGTAAGTTTCTTTAATGAAGGGAGAATAGTGAAAGATACACTAGTAGCATTCATTGGGTCTTGGCTTGTTACATTTCATGGGTGGTAGTTTGATATGAAATGGATGTTTCTGTATGAAGGCTTTCGAATAGGTCAGTCATATTCATATACTAGTCAGTCATATTCATATACTACTGTGAGAGTAAGCATTTTTCCTTTATTCAAGTTGTTATTATTCAGTGCTGTGGTATTGGGAGATCTCAATGCTAGGGTAGGAGACGAACCCATAGACAGAGTGGTTGGGAAGTGTGGAGTTCCAGGAAAAAATTATAGTGGAGAGATGATGGTGATGTATCTAGATAGAGAGTTGATGATAGAAATACAGTGATTAGAAAGAAAGTCAAGCATAAGTACACATGGGAGAGGGTGGTGAATGAAAGAGTGGTAGATAGGGCTTCAGTAAATTAAATAGTGGTAACCAGAAGAAGAGTAGGAAGAGTTTTGAATGTATGTGTTCCAAGGGGAGAGAGTGAGGGAATATCACATCATTTTTTGGTGAAAAGTAAGTTATGAGTGGAGGATAGATGGTGAAAGAGGAAAAGGATGGAAGTTAGGGAGGTGCTTAGAGTAAACTGTTTAACCCCTTCCATACGGTGCCGCACACGTAGGCGTCATGGGGAGCGAGTGTATTCGCGAGGCTGCCATATCGGCGTCTTGATTATATTTATTGTAGTCGCCCCTCCATAATGACATTCTTTCTAATTCTTTTGTAATCGCATTTTCTATGGTTATCAAAATTCACGGGTGAAGAGAGAACGATCGATATAAGCGGTGACTATATTTTATGATGCGAGTATTATTACGACACGTCGTACGGCTGGCATTGGCTGCTGCCACCGAGATCCAAGTCCATGACGCCTACGTGTGCGGCACCGTATGGAAGGGGTTAAATGAGAAAGAAAATGAGTACAAGAAGCTGAGAAAAGAGTAGGAGGGAATGAAGGGTAGAGTAGAACTAGGAGAGGAGGAGGAATGGAGATGTTTCAAGGATGGAGTCACAAGGTGTGCAAAGATGGTGTGTGAAACAAGGAGGATGGGAGGAAACAGAAAGAATGGTAGTGAGTGGTGGGATGAGGAAGCAAAGAAGGCTGTAAAAGAGAAGAAATGGGCATTCACAGATTGGTTACAAAATAGGACAAGAGAATCATATGAAAGGTACAAAGAAAAGGTAAGACAAGTAAAGCATAAGATAAAGGAGAGCAGATATGAAATGTGGTAAGATTATGACATAAAATTTAGAAGAGACAGCAGTAAGAGGAAGACGGGCAGAGTATTTTAGGGAGTTGCTAAATGTGAAGGAGGATAGGGAGAGAAAGGCAGTTGCAGTGAGAAGTGATAAGAAAATGATAGTGGTGGATGAGGAAAATAAAGGAGAAATAAGGAAAGATGAGGTGAAAGCAGTTATTAAAATGATGAGAGCAGGTAAAGCACCTGGGTCAGATGGGTGTCATCCAGAGTGTATAAAGAAAAGCAAGGTGCAAAGATAGTGGACGGGCTGGTGAGGTTTAATGCTTGTCTAAGAGTGAGTAGAGTGCTGAAGGACTGGAGGAGTGCCTTTATAGTTCCACTTTGCAAGGGAAAGGGGGACAAGTGTGAATGTAGTAGTTTCAGAGGGATAAATTTGTTGAGTGTAGTTGGAAAGACTTATGGAAGGGTCTTGATTGAGAGGATTAGGAGAGGAACAGAGGGAGTAAATGGTGAGGAACAATGTGTGTTTAGGACAGGTAGGGGTTGCATGAATCAGATTTTTGTGGTAAGGTAGATATGTGAGAAAGCTTTAGGAAATGGAAAAGGCTTATGACTGGGTATACAGGAAGGAACTGTTGGAGGTATTGCAGACATGTGGGATAGAAGGAAAGCTGTTAACAGCAGTCAATATTTTTTACAAGAGTAGTAGAGCCTGTGTTAGAATTAGAAAAGGAGAGAGTGGGTGGTTTGAGGTAAAGGAGGGACTTCACCAGGGATGCATTACAAGTATGTTACCTTGGCTGTTCAATTTATACATGAGCTGATGTAAGAGGTAAGCACAAGGGTAATGGGCCAGGGATTGGAGATGGTTAAAGAAAATGGGATATAAGCCAGTTGTTGTTTGCAGACAACACTGCACTTGTAACTGGATCAGAGGAGGGATTGATGAAGTTTGGGAAGGTGTGTGAAAGGAGAACAAAGATAAATGTGGGTAAAAGTAAGGTGATGATATGTACAAGGGGAGATGATGGCAGCAAATTGGAAGTGAGAGACTGGAGGAAATGGATAGCTTTAGATACTTGGGTGCAAATGTGACAGGAAAGGAGTGGAGGTAGAAGTAGAATGTAGATTGAAAGAAGCAAATAAATGCCTTTGGGGTTTAAAAAGTGTAATGAGAAATGGACATTTGGGAATGGATGGTAAGAGGAGATTGTATGAAGGGGTGATTGTGCCAACAGCACTATATGGGGAAACATAAGAAAGGGAGAGCTTAAATGTGTTTGAGATGAAATGCCTAAGAAATATGGTAGGGGTTACGAGGCTGGATAGAGTGAGAAATGAGGTGAGGAGGAGGACATAGGTTTGCTGAAAGAATATTGGGATAGTTTGGACACATGGAAAGAATGAGTGAAGAGAGATCAGTAAAAGAGATGGGGACTGAACATGAGGGGGTGACCAAGGGTGAGATGGATGGATAAGGTAAATGGGCATTGGGAAAGAGGGGAATGCCTGTTGAGGAAGGAAGGGAGAAGACAAAATAGAGGTGTGTGGAGAATGGCTGTGTATGGATGATGCTGTGATGCATGGAAGGGAGTGGGTAGGGGATGGGGGGGATTGAGGGAGCAAGTGTGAATGATATTTTGGTGCAGCCCAAAAGGATTTCTCCCCATCTTCTCTTTTTCTGCATGAGGGGACAGAGTGGGGTCACCAATTAAATAAAGCTGCCTTGATGTGGATGTATTGTGTCTTGCTACATTGCTTCTGACCCAGGGCAGTGGGCAAGATTCAGGGATGACCCATCATCCAAGAAAAGGGGGAGGGTGGGGTGGTGAATGGGAGTGGAGCATGTGGAGATGAAATTGGTGGGAGTGGATTTATGCCTTTGATTTTGGCTACCTCCCTTGTTATTAATAATTTCTCATACCTTGTTGACTTATTGAGTGTCTTCTTTCACAGGTCGCAAAGTTGCTGTTGACGCATCTATGAGTCTATACCAGTTTCTGATTGCTGTGCGTCAGGAAGGCAATATGTTGACTACGGCTGATGGAGAGACAACCAGGTTCAGTTTGTTAAATTTGTTAAATTGTTTATTTTTTGTATCATAAACATTCTTGACTTCTTGAAAGTGGATAATATTTTGTGTATTACTAGAAAGAATGAGTAAAGAAACTTAGCAAAAAAAAGTGTGATAGGCAGAGGTGGAGTAAATTTGAAAGGGACACAGAGATTGAGGTGGATGGACAATGTGAAAGGAACATTGGGTGCAAAAGGAATGTCTTGAGTTGAAATCAGAGAAGACAAGAAATACCAGGTAGGTATGAGTGGAGAGTGGATGTGAATAGATGAGAAAATGACACATCAGAAGGAATTTCTTGTCTAGATTCTTGAGTAGATAAGGGGGAGGGTCACCATATAATAAAGCTGAAGAGGTAAATCAGCTTTAGTTGTCAGGCCCTGCTGTGGTGCGGTTTCTCACACACACATACACACATGAAGAAATGGTAAAGAAAATAGTAATTACACTGATAAGACCTAAATTGGAGTATACTGCGTCATTATGGGCACCTAGTAAAAAAAAGAAATAAGGAAATTAGAAAGAATTCAAAGAGCAGCAACAAAAATGGCACCTACACTCTCAGAGTTGATATACGAACAAAGATTGGATAAATTACATCTATCAGCACTAGAACAGAGAAGAGAAAGAGGTGATTTGGTGACTACAGAATTATGAAAGAGATGGAAGTTCTTGATAGAGACGACTTATATAAATGGGACAGAAGAGAAACAAGAGGACATGAAAAGAAGGACAGTTACAGAAGAGATTTGAAAAAGAATAGCTTCCCACACAGAGTGATTGATGTCTGGAACAAACTAAACGGGGAAATGGTGAGTGCCAAAACTATACAAGATTTTAAGAACAAACTGGATGCGGAGAGATATAAAAACGGGTCACTACGAGCATAGCGCGCATCCCATAAAATACAACTAGGTATATACAATTAGGTAAATACACACAAACACAAAAGAATATAAAGAAATTAGAAAGAATCCAAAGAGCAATGACAAAGGTGGCACCAACACTTTCAAAATTGACTTATGAACAAATATTGGCCAAACTGGAACCAACAACTCTGGAACAAAGAAGAGAAAGAGGAGATCTACTGGCCATTTACAGAATCATGAAAGGTATGGAAGTCCTTGACAGAGAAGATTTATTAAAGTGGGAAAGAAGAAAAATAAGAGGACACGAAATGAAACTCAAAAAGGATAGTTATAGAAGTGATTTGTAAAAGAATAGTTTTCCACACAGAGTGATAGATGTCTGGAAGAAATTGGACAGAAAAATAGTAGGTGCAAAAACCATACAAGAATTTAAGAACAAACTAGATGCTGAGAGATACAAAAACACTATGAGCATAGCTCCCTTCCTGTATAATACAACTAGGTAAATACATACACTCGGAACTCACACAGAGAGAGATTGTCAAAACTGGAGTTACCAACCCTGGAACAAAGAGGAGACTTGTTAACCACCTTCACTCCACCTTTTCCTGCCACATTTGCACCCAAGTATCTAAAACTATCCACTTCCTCCAGTCGCTCTCCCTTAATGCTCACTTCCAGTCTTCTGCCACTTTCACCCCTTGTACATCTCATCACCTTACTTTTACCCACATTTATCTTTAGCTTTCTTCTATCACATGCTCTCCCAAACTCTGTCACCAACTTCCTCAATCCCTCCTCCGATCCTGCCACAAGCGCAGTGTCGTCCGCAAACAACAGCTGGCTCACCTCCCACTTTTCTCCATTTTCTTTAATCATCTCCAATCCCTGACCCACTACCCTTGCATTTACCTCTTGCACTACCCCATCTATGTATAAGTTGAACAGCCAGGGCGACATAACGCAACCTTGACGAAGTCCCACCTTTACCTCGAACCACTCACTCTCTCCATTTCTAATCCTGACACAAGCTCTACCACTCTCATAAAATCTTGACAGCTCCCAGAAGCTTTCCTCCTATCCCGTATATCTGCATAACCTCCCACAGTGGCTTTCTGTCTACCCTATCGTAAGCCTTTTCCAGATCCATAAAAGCCCAAAAAACATCCTTCCCCTTTCCTATAGCTTTCTCACATATCTGTCTTACCACAAAGATCTGATCTACACAACCTTTACCCGTTCTAAATCCACACTGTTCCTCACCAATTACTCCTTCTGTTCCTCTCCTAATCCTCTCAATCAAGATCCTCCCATAAGCCTTCCCAACTACACTTAACAAGCTAATTCCTCTGAAACTACTACATTCACACTTGTACCCTTTTCCCTTGTAAAGAGGAACTATACAGGCAGTCCTCCGGTACTCTACCCTCTCTCCAGCAAACATTAAATAACTTCACCAGCCAGTCAACCATCACTGTACCTCCTTTCTTCAGACATTCTGCATGGCATCCATCCAGACCAGGTGCCTTACCTGCTTTCATCATCTTAACAACTGCCTTCACTTCATCCTTCCTTATTTCTCCTCCATTTTCCTCACTCATCACGGTCATTTTCTTCGCATTTCCCACTGCAGCTATCTTTCCCTCCCTATCCTCCTTCACATTTAGCAACTCCCTAAAATATTCTGCCCATCTTCCCCTTACTGCCTTCTCTTCCATTATCATCTCTCCATCTGCACCTTTTACCTTTTCTTCTCTACTTGATTTGCCTCCTCTTCCTCTCTTAATTTCTTTCCAAAACATCTTTTCATTACTTTCAAAATTTTCTGTCTTACTCTTACCCCATTTCACATCTGCTCTCCTCTTTGCCTCCTTTACCTTTTGCTTTACTTCTCTTTTCTCTTCTTTGTACCTCTCATATGACTCCCTCGTCCTATTTTGTAACCAACCTGTGAAAGCTTGCTTCTTCTCTTCTACAACCTTCTTTGTTTCCTCATCCCACCATTCACTACCCTTCCTTCTATTTCCTCCTGTCCTTCTTGTTCCACACACCATCTTTGCACACTTTGTGACTCCCTCCTTGAACCATCCCCACTCCTCCTCCACACCTAGCTCTACTCTATCTTTCACTCTCTCCCACTCCTCCTTCAGCTTCTTTTTGTACTCCTTCTCCTTTTCCTTTTCATTCAAAGAGTTCACTCTAAGAACCTCCCTACCTTTTGTCCCTTTCCTCTTTCTCCATCTATCCTCCACTCTCAACTTACCTTCCACCAAAAAATGATCTGATATTCCCCCACCCTCTCCCCTTAGCACATGTACATCCTTAACTCTTCCTATCATAATAGTAATGCAAATTTTTTTACTTTCCAACAGTCATCTAATGGGATTCTTTTACCGCACCATTCGTATGGTTGATAATGGGATTAAACCAGTATATGTATTTGATGGCAAGCCACCCACCATGAAGAGTGGAGAGCTTGCCAAGAGAAGAGAAAGGCGAGAAGAGGCACAGAAGGCCCTTGAGCAGGCTGAAGAAGCAGGTGAGGATTTCAAATCATGATGGTTTACTGATAGTATTGTACAATTAATTGGAATTATACACATATATGCATACATATACCAAGGTTCCCCCACCCCCTACAAGGGAGATAGCCACCCTGCCCT
The DNA here is from genome assembly GCF_046742065.1 of Oratosquilla oratoria. NCBI lineage: Eukaryota > Metazoa > Arthropoda > Malacostraca > Stomatopoda > Squillidae > Oratosquilla > Oratosquilla oratoria. The sequence continues at coordinate 38,335,824 of NC_134804.1, read as the reverse complement.
CCCTCTTTTCTTGGTTCCTCCTGGATGGTTGGTCATCTCTGCATCTCACCCACTGCCCTGGGTCAGAAGCAATGCAGCAAGGCCGCTGAGTCAAAGCATACACACACCCTTTCATTGGCCCTCGAGGACTATCTTAGCACCTGTTTGATAGAGGGCCATCCCAGACCCCTGCCACAAAGGCAAAGCAGCCAGAAACAACATTTAACAGGGCCTAACAGCCAGAACTGGTTTATTCACCACTGTTTCATGATATGATGACATCTCCCCCCACCCTCTTCCACACAAGAAATTTATATAACCCTGAGAACATCTTTTCAGGCTGCATCATGTCTTTATCCATTTAGAACCACTCTTTATTTACTCCTATCTTTTGTACACTCCTCTTGCATTCTTGGCCTCTTTGCCCCAACCATCCACCTCATGCATTGGTCTTCCCTACAGGGTCCCTCTATCCAGTTCCTCTTCCTCCACCCCACTCTTCCACTCTTCTCTCTCTCTCTTTTTTTTTTTTTTTTTTTTTTTTAACATCTTTGCATTCTTTGATTAACCCATTCTGCCAGCTCTTTCCATCTTTCAATCTCTGCCTCACATTCACATTTCTCACTGTCCACCCTTGTAACCCACACCATAGCACTTAACACTTTGTCTCAAACATGTTTAGGCTCCTTTATGCCCCCTTTAAATTCCAAGGCCATTCTTGATACAGTGCTATGAGCACAACCACTCCTTCATACAGTCTTCTTACATTTATCCCTAAATACCTGTTTCTCGTAACACTTTCCATTCCCCCCCAGACATTACTTACTCTACAATTTACTCCCACTCCAACTCCTCCGTTTACTACTACAGTGACCCTAAATACCTCATCCATGTGAACACACAACCTCAAGACAGTAGGTTCATTTCTTAGTTTACAGGATATACACGTGTGTTGAGAAAAAAAATCAATTGATGCATCCACATGAAGAGAAAATCTATGTACCCAGGGCTTCTTCCCCTTTATTAAGGGAGATAGGCAAGTCACTGGCATGCACCCATTCCACTCCCATCCACCCCCCTTGTTTTCCTCTCATCTTAGCTCCTCATGGATGAAGGGATATCATTCTCCTGCCCACTGCCCAGGTCAGAGGCAATGCAGGAAGACAGCATCCACAGCAAGGCCACTTCATTTATTCAGCAACCCCTCCTCTCTGTCCCCTTCATGTGGAAAATAGAGAATAACCCTTCAGGCTGCATCAAAATATCATCCACACAATCATTCCCCATCCCCTGCCTGCCCTTCCCTGCTTGACATAGAAACAAGAAAAGACAGGGAGAAAAAATATCTAAATACCAAGAGGTATTTGGCAAGTACCCTCTCCCACCCATTCTTCTCCCATCCTCCACCTTTTCCTCCTTCTCATCTTAAGCTCCTCGTGGATGACAGGTCATCCCCATATAGCCTACTGCCCTAGGTCAGAAGCAAGGGAGCAAGACACAGCACATTCATAGCAAAGCTGCTTCACATAATCAGTAACTCCTCTCCTCTTTGTCCCCTCACGCAGAAAAGATAAGATGGAGAGAAATCCCTCAGACTCCATCAAAATATCATTCATACATAACCACTCCCACCTTCCACCCCAATCCCCTCCCTTGCATCATGGTATCATCTATACACAGCCATTCTCCACTCATCCCTCTCTCCTTCCTTGAAATCTTTCAGGTAATCAGGAGGATGTAGAAAAGTTCAGTCGCCGTCTTGTTAAGGTGACAAGGCAGCATGGAGAAGAAGCAAAGACCCTTCTCAGTCTCATGGGTATTCCTTTCGTTGATGCTCCCTGTGAAGCTGAGGCACAGTGTGCAGCTCTCGCCAAAGCAGGCAAAGTAAGTGTGGGTTTGAAAAAAAAAAAATGAAAAAAAAAATGAAAAAAAAAATATGTGCATGATAGCACAAGTATACAAGTGCATTCTAAATACATGATAAATATTGAAGACCTGAAATGGAGTGTATGGAAAGAAAGAAAAGATAGGGATAATATTATCCCATTGTATTAATACTTGTAATGGGGTACTGACTGGATGGTGATGCAGACCAGAGCCACAAATCATGTACATGAGAGTAAAGACTACTTGTAAAGGAATGATGAGATGCATACAAATGTCCCTCCTTCAGGCCCCCTTGAACGTATTCTTTACTATTTTTATGACCATTTCTTCACTCTCCAATCCCCTTGTGGAGGGGAAGGAGAATAATGCTGCCTCCATTTTCCATGCAAGTATCTCCGAAAATTATGATAACAGATAAGGCTCCTGGATTAGATGGGTGTCATACAGAGTGTCTGAAGAAGGGAGGTACAGTAATTGTGGACTGGCTGGTGAGGGTAGAGGGCTGGAGGAGTGCTTATATAGTTCCACTTTACAAGGAAAAAAGAGGACAAATATGTCGTAGTTTCAGAGGAATCAGTTTGTTGAGTGTAGTTGGGAAGGCTTATGGGAAGGTTTTGATTGAGAGGATTAGGAGAGGAACTGTGGGTTTAGGAAAGGTAGGAGTTGCATAGTTCAGATTTTAGTGGTAAGGCAGAGGTGTAAAAAAGCTTTCAGAAAAGGTAAGGATGTTTTTTTTTGGGCCTTTATGAATTTGGAAAAGGCTTATGACAGGTAGACTGGAAGGCAGGGCTGTGGAGTCGGAGTCGAAAGCAATTATGGTCACTGGAGTCCGAGTCGGTAAAAATATACTGACTCCGACTCCAGTTATATTTACACTTTATAATGCTTTCGTTTAGTCTATAGAGTTATGCAGTGCACACTCCTTATAAATAGATTATATAATAAAAAAGAAATTATGAAATGTAATAAATTTCATCGTCTTATCTTCGTGGTCATTCCACTAAACCCCCAAAACGTCCTTGTGCAACGCTGGCTTTCAAATTTATACATGGAACAATAAACATCCAAAGTATTACTTGAATAAATTAGATAAACACCTCCATTTTACACCTGTTGTCACATAGTCACGGGAGCTGTAATATTCCTGTCAAGTTCCATATGCGTCGTTTCCATCACTCCATCAGTTTGGTGGTTTCTCCCACTGCTGTGTTGCCAAACAGTAGGATAATTATGATTTCAACTGTAGACTAACGCAATAATACTATCTCTTCTCTCCTTTCCCCTTCTTTGTCCCCTCTATACTTAACATTGAATTATTGAAATAAGGATATTTAAAGTTGAAAAAAAAAAGTTTCACATTTCAAACATGTTCAGCAGTATCTTGTATTGTACTCGTATAGATAAGATCGGTTCCAGAACCAGAGTAATGTCCATTGCAATAATCGCATAGCAGTACCAGTATGTAGTAAAATCAAGAGGTACATTATAGAATCTTTATTTTACTGAATTTTCTTCAATATCCTTTCAAAAAATCTCTACTTCAATAATAAAGTATTAATGAAGAGGTCAAACATAGGAAAGCCACACTATAACATATATCTCTTCTTTGATATAAACCAGTTATAATGATATAAGTCTACTCAAGATTGGAGCATATGTGTGTTGTATAGGCTTTATGAAATATGTAGGCCATAACCAGTTAGTTACATGAAGAGGAGTCGGTGGTGCCAAAAATAGAGGAGTCGGAATCGGAGGTTTTGTGTTCCGACTCCACAGCTCTGCTGGAAGGCACAGTGGGAGGTTTTGCAGATATATGGGATAGGATGAAAGCTGTTAAGGGCAGTCAAGAGTTTTTATGAGAGTAGTAGAGCTTGTGTTAGAATGGAAAATGGAGAGAACAAGTGGTTTGAGGCAAAGGTGGGATTGTGTCAGGGCTGTGTCATGTCACCATGGCTTTTCAATATGTATATGGATGGGGTGGTGCAGAAAGTAAAGATGAGGGCAATGGGCAGGGGACTGGAGATTGTTAAAGAGAAAAGTAGGAGGTGAGCCAGTTATTGTTTGCTGACAACTCTGCACCTGTTGTAGAGTCAGAGGATGAGATGGATGGATGGCATGAAGGGGTTGTTGAACAAGGAAGGAAGAAGGCAGGAGATAGGGATGAGTGGAGAATGACTGTTCATGGATGATACTGTTATGCAAGGAAGGGAGGGAGGTGGGTAGAGGGTGCTTATATGTGAATGATACTTTGACACAGCCTGAAGAGATTTCTCCCAGTCTTCTCATTTTCCACATGAGAGGATGGAGGGGGGAGGTCGGCGATTAAACGAAGCAGCCTTGCTGTGTCTTGCTGCATTGTGTTTGACCCAGGGCAGTTAGTCAATTCAGGGATGACCCATCATCCATGAGGAGCTGAGATGGTACGGTTGGAAAGGGTGATGGAGGGGAGTGAAATGGGTGGCAATAGGTACGTGCCTCTGAGATTGCAACCTTCCTTATAAGGGGAAAAGGCTCTTGAGATATAGATAGATTTTTTCCTGCACATCATAGAGGGAAACTAAATGGAGTGGGATCAAGGGTCTCCACTCATTTCTTGTGTGAAAAGTGAAGGCAACCTCATTTATAAGGTAAAAAGGGCCTTTTGGTATCTATTGGAGTACATTTATAAGTCATGGAAATAGAAGAGTTCATGTTATTTGAAAATCTTGAAGTAAAGAAAATCTTATTTATTGTTGTGATCCAAGACCTGCTGAAAATGCTGGAATGATGTCTTAGAAAATTGCCCTCCATAGGTTTATGCTGTAGCCACTGAAGATATGGATGCTCTTACCTTTGGAACCCCTGTGTTACTTCGCCATATGACTTTCAGTGAAGCCAGGAAAATGCCCATCAAGGAATTCCACTATGACAAAATACTGGGTGAAACTGAACTAACACGAGAAGAAGTGAGTGTCGTCTCTGAGCATGCTATTCTCCATATGATAGTAGAATTAGATTAAAGGTTGGTTTTATTATAATCTGCTTTCTTTGTTCAACAGGAAGTTTATCAATAACACATTGTTGATACCATATTGTACCTCCTTATCTACATCAGGAGATACACAAACACTTGGTCTCTGGACTCTGTCAACTCCAACTGTATTTTGTACACCTTTAAAGAGGGTAGAGTAAATGCCTTGGTGGATTAAAAAGTGTAATGAGGAATAGACATTTGGGAATGGATGCTAAGAGGTGACTATACGAAGGAGTGATTGTGCCAACAGCACTGTATGGGGCAGAAACATGGAACATGAGAGAGGAAGAGAGAAGGAGTTTGAATGTGTTTGAGATGAGGTGTCTGAGAAGTATGATGGGGGTTACTAGGCTAGATAGAGTGAGAAATGAGGAGGTGAGGAGGAGAACAGGGGTGGGAAGGGGGTTGGGAGATAGGGTTGATGAGAGAGTTTTAGGATGGTTTGGACACATGGAAAGAATGAGTGAAGAAAGACTAGTAAAAGAGGTATGGAAGGCAGATGTGGAGGGAGTGAACATTAAGGGACATCCTAGGATGAGGTGGATGGATGGGGTGAAGGGGGCTTTGGGGAAGAGGGGAATGTCTGTTGAGGAAGGACGGGAGAGGACAGAAGACAGGGGTGAATGGAGAATGGTTGTATATGGAAAATGTTGTGATGCATGAGGTGGGATGGGGGTTGAGGTAGTATGTGTGAGCAAATTGTGACGCAGCCCAAAGGGATATCTCCCTGTCTTCTCCATTATGCATGGGGGGTCGCCGATTTAATGAAGCGGCCTTGCTGTGGATGTGCTGTGTCTTGCGACACTGCTTCTGACCCAGGGCAGTGGACAAGGTGTAGGGATGACCCTTCATCCGGGAGGTGCTAAGATGAGAGGGAGGGTGGAGGGGTGTGGAGTGTATTCAGGGATGGAATGGGTGGGAATGATTTTATGCCTTTTCCTTTTTGGCTACCTCCCTGGTAAGGGGGAAAAAGCCTTGGTGTATGTATGTAGAGTGTTGGTGGACTGGAGTAGTGCCTGTATAGTTCCACTTTACAAGGAGAAAGGGGACAAGTGTGAGTGTAGAAGTTTCAGAGGGATCAGTTTGTTGAGTGTAGCTGGGAGGGCTTATGGGAAGGTTCTGATTGAGAGGATTAGGAGAGAACAGAGGGAGTAATTGGTGAGGAACAGTGTGGGTTTAGGACAGGTAGGGGTTGTGTGGATCAGATTTTTGTGGTAAAGTAGATATGTGAAAAAGCTTCAGGAAAAGGTAAGGATGTTATTTGGGCCTTTATGGATTTGGAAAATGTTTATGGCAGGGTAGACAGTAAGGCACTGTGGAAAGCATTGCAGATATATGGGATTGGAGGAAAGCTGTTAAGAGCCGTCATGAGTTTTTCCAAGAGTAGTAGAGCCTGTGTTAGAATTAGAAATGGAGAGAGTGAGTGGTTTGAGGTAAAGGTGGGACTTCACCAGGGATACATCATGTTGCCTTGGCTGTTCAATTTATACATTGATGGGGTGATAAGAGGTAAACACAAGTGTAATGGACTGGAGATTGGAGATGTTAAAGAAAATGAAAAAAAATGAGAGATAGGCTAGTTGTTTGTTGACAACACTGCACTCGTAGCAGGATCAGAGGGGGGATTAAGGAAGCTATTGACCGAGTTTGGGAAGATGTGCAAAAGAAGGTAGTTATAAATATATGTGAGTAAAAGCAAGGTGAAGAGATGGACAAGGGGAAAGGATGGTAGCAAATTGGAAGTTTATATTAAGGGAGAGAGACTGGAGGAAATGGATAGCTTTAGATACTTGGGTGCAAATGTGGTGGGAAAGGGAAGAGTGGAGGTAGAATGCAGGTTGAGAGAAGCAAGTAAATGCCTTTAGGAAATAAAAAGTGTAATGAGAAACAAACATTTGGGAATGGATGCCAAGAGGAGTTTGTATGAAGAAGTGATTGTGCTGACATCACTGTATGGGGTAGAAACATGGAACATAAAAGAGTTTAAATGTGTTTGAGATGAAATGCCTGAAGGTATGAGTTACTAGACTGGATAGAGTGAGAAATGAGGTGAGGAGGACAGTGGGGTTGGAAAGGGAATTGGGAGGTGAGGTTGATGAAGGATTATTAGGATGGTTTGGACATACGGAAAAAATGAGTGAAGAAAGATATGTAAAAGGTGTGAAAGGCAGAAATGGAGGGAGTGAACATGAGGCAACCAAAGATGAGATAGGTAAATGTGGTAAAAAGGTCATTGGGAAAGAGGGATGTCTGGTGAGGAAGGAAGGGAGAAGACAGAAGATAGCGATGAGTGGAGAAGTGTTGTGTATGGATGATGCTTTGATGCATGGAAGGGAGTGGGTGGGGGATGGGGGGATGAGGGAGTATATGTGAATGTTCTGATACAGCCTGAAGGTATTTCTCCTTGTCCTCTCTTTTTCTCTGTAAGAGAAAAAGAGAGGACAGGGAGAATCCAATATAGTGGAGTTTGTGACCTAAAACCAAATCATTAATCTCTTTTTCTGCATGAGGGGAAGGAGAGCCTATGCCTTCCACACCTATTTCACTTATTCTTTCCACGTGTCCAAACCATCCCAATACTCTTTCATCAATCCTGTCTCCCAACTCCCTTTCCACCCCTGTTGTAGTGATATGGTCCATTTTTTAATCAATATATATTTGGTGAAAATGACATTGTGTTTTTATGTCTATGATCTTCCTACGATCTAAATTTTGTATAAACACATGGAAAGAGGCATAGGTTTGAATATCCATTGACTGTTTATATGTAATACTTCCAGTTTGTGGATCTTTGTATTCTACTTGGCTGTGACTATTGTGATAGCATCAAGGGGATTGGCCCAAAACGTGCAATTGAACTGATAAAGAATAAAAAGAGCCTGGAAGAAATTCTTAATAGCCTGGATAAGAAGAAATACAGCCCTCCTGAAGATTGGCCCTATGCTGAAGCCAGGAGGCTCTTCTTGGAACCAGAAGTGACACCTGCTGATGATGTAGAGGTATGCATACATACATATACCAACAGTTTTTTCCCCATTCTAGGGAGGTAGCCCAATCAAAGGCATAAAATCCATTCCCACCCATTTCATCCCCATATACTCCACTCCCACCCATTTCATCCCCATATACTCCACTCCCACCCATTTCATCCCCATATACTCTACTCCTATTCACCACCCCTCCCTCCCTCTTTTCTTAGCTCCTGGATGACAGGTCGTCCCTGCATCTCGCCCTTCGGGCTGCGTCAAATTTTGCTCACACATACTACCTCACCCCCCCATCCCCCCGCCAATTCCACCTCATGCATCACAACATCATCCATATACAACCATTCTCCATTCACCCCTGTCCTCTGTCCTCTCCTGTCCTTCCTCAACAGACATTCCCCTCTTCCCCAAAGCCCCCTTCACCCCATCCATCCACCTCATCCTAGGACGTCCCCTCGTGTTCACTCCCTCCACATCTGCCTTCCATACCTCTTTTACTAGTCTTTCTTCACTCATTCTTTCCATGTGTCCAAACCATCCTAATACTCTTTCATCAACCCTATCTCCCAACTCCCTTCCCACCCCCGTTCTTCTCTTCACCTCATTTCTCACTCTATCTAGCCTAGTAACCCCCATCATACTTCTCAGACACCTCACCTCAAACACATTCAAACTCCTCTCTTCCTCTCTTATGTTCCATGTTTCTGCCCCATACAGTGCTGTTGGCACAATCACTCCTTCATATAGTCTCTTAGTATCCATTCCCAAATGTCTATTCCTCATTACACTCTTCAATCCACCAAGGCATTTACTCGCTTCTCTCAATCTACATTCTACCTCCACCTTCACTCCACCTTTTCCTGCCACATTTGCACCCAAGTATCTAAAACTATCCACTTCCTCCAGTCGCTCTCCCTTAATGCTCACTTCCAGTCTTCTGCCACTTTCACCCCTTGTACATCTCATCACCTTACTTTTACCCACATTTATCTTTAGCTTTCTTCTATCACATACTCTCCCAAACTCTGTCACTTCCTCAATCCCTCCTCCAATCCTGCCACAAGCGCAGTGTTGTCCGCAAACAACAGCTGGCTCACCTCCCACTTTTCTCCATTTTCTTTAACCATCTCCAATCCCTGACCCACTACCCTTGTATTTACCTCTCGCACTACCCCATCCATGTATAAGTTGAACAGCCAGGGCGACATAACGCATCCTTGACAAAGTCCCACCTTTACCTCGAACCACTCACTCTCTCCATTTCTAATCCTGACACAAGCTCTACTACTCTCATAAAATCTCTTGACAGCTCCTAGAAGCGTTCCTCCTATCCCATATATCTGCATAACCTCCCACAGTGCCTTTCTGTCTACCCTATCATAAGCCTTTTCCAGATCCATAAAGGCCCAAAAAAACATCCTTCCCCTTTCCTATAGGTTTCTCACATATTTGTCTTACCACAAAGATCTGATCTACACAACCTCTACCTGTCCTAAATCCACACTGTTCCTCACCAATTACTCCCTCTGTTCCTCTCCTAATCCTCTCAATCAAGATCCTCCCATAAGCCTCCCCAACTAAACTCAACAAGCTAATCCCTCTGAAACTACTACATTCACACTTGTCCCCTTTTCCCTTGTAAAGTGGACTATACAGGCACTCCTCCAGTCCTCCGGCACTCTACCCTCTCTCCAGCAAACATTAAATAACCTCACCAGCCAGTCCACCATCACTGTACCTCCTTTTTTTAGACATAATGCATGGCATCCATCCAGACCAGGTGCCTTACCTGCTTTCATCATCTTAACAACTGCCTTCACTTCATCCTTCCTTATTTCTCCTCCATTTTCCTCACTCATCACGGTCATTTTCTTTGCATTCCCCACTGCAGCTATCTTTCCCTCCCTATCCTCCTTCACATTTAGCAACTCCCTAAAATATTCTGCCCATCTTCCCCTTACTGCCTTCTCTTCCATTATCATCTCTCCATCTGCACCTTTTACCTTTTCTTCTCTACTTGATTCGCCTCTTAATATCTTTCCAAAACATCTTTTTATTACTTCCAAAATTTTCTGTCACACTCTTACCCCACTTCACATCTGCTCTCCTCTTTGCCTCCTTTACTTTTTGCTTTACTTCTTTTCTTTTCTTTGTACCTCTCATATGACTCCCTCGTCCTATTTTGTAACCAATCTGTGAAAGCTCGCTTCTCTTCTACAACCTTCTTTGTTTCCTCATCCTACCGTCCACTGCCCTTCCTTCTATTTCCTCCTGTCCTTCTTGTTCCACACACCATCCATGCACACTTTATGATTCCCTCCTTGAACCATCCCCATTCCTCCTCCACACCTAGCTCCACTCTATACTTCACACCCTCCCACTCCTTCAGCTTCTTTTCGTACTCCTTTTCCTTTTCATTCAAAGAGTTCATTCTAAGCACCTCCCTACCTTTTGTCCCTTTCCTCTTTCTCCATCTATCCTCCACTTTCAGCTTACCTTCCACCAAAAAATTATCTGATATTCCCCCACCCTCTCCCCTTAGCACATGTACATCCTTAACTCTTCGTATCATAGTCCTATTTACCACTACATAATCCATCAACGCTCTATTTACCACCCTTCCATCCACCACCCTCTCCCATGTGTACTTATGCTTGACTTTCTTCCAAAACACTGTATTTGCTATCAACAACTCTCTAGACACATTTCCACCATCAACTCTCTACTATGATTCTTTCCTGGAACTCCACATTTCCCAAACACTCCATCAATTGGACCATTTCCTACCCTAGCATTAAGGTCTCCCAGTACTATTACATTGTCATTTCTTCCTAAATCCTCTATGCACTCATTTAAATCTATCCAAAAGGCCTCCCTTTCTTCTACACTCTTCTCACTGCCAGGCCCATATGCACTTACAAAGACCCACATCTCCTTTCCCAGTTTCACCTTCATCCACATTATCCTTGAGGAAACCTCCTTCCACTCCACTACACGTTTACCTATCTCTTCACTTACTAGAATAGCCACCTAAAAGACCCAACTGGTCATAGGGGTGCCCCATATAGACCCTAAAGTACCAACTGCATGCTACTTTGCCACAATAACAAGAATATATATAATCAACATGTCGACAATGGTATCCTCGTGTACCCACTCACGCCTCATGACACCTACATAGGGATCATCATACTGAAGTGGTTAATCCTTCCTCTGATCCTGCCACAAGCGCAATGTCGTCAGCAAATAATAGTTGACCTATCTCCCATTTTTTCCATTTTCTTTAACCATCTCCAATCCCCAGCACATTACCCTTGTGTTTACCTCTCGCACCACCCCATCCATGCATAAATTGAACAGCCAAGGTGACATAGCACATCCCTGGCAAAGACCCACCTTTAACTTAAATCACTCACTCCTTCCATTTCTAATGCAAACAAGCTCTACTACTCTCATAAAAACTCTTGACTGCTCTTAACAGCTTTCCTCCTATCCCATATAACTGCAATACCTCCTACAGTGGCTTGCTGTCAACCCTGTCTAAGCCTTTTCTAAATCCATAAAGGCCCCAAAAAATCTTTACCTTTTCCTAAAGCTTTCTCACATATCTGCCTTACCATAAAAATCTGATCCCTACAAGCTTTAACCCACACTATTCTTCACTTCTGTTCTCTTAATCCTCTCAATCAGAACCCTCTCATAAGCCTTCCCAACTACACTGAACAAACTGATCCCTCTGAAATTACGAAACTCACACTTATCTCCTATTCCCTTGTAAAGTGGAGCTATACAGGCACTCCCTCCAGTCCTCTAGCACTCTACACTCTTTTAGACAAACATTAAACAACCTCACCAGCCAGTCCACCATCACTGTACCTCACTTTTTTAGACACTGCATGACACCCATCCAACCCAGGTGCTTTACCTGCTGTCATCATTTTAATAACCGCTTTCACCTCATCTTTCCTTATTTCTCCTTTATTTTCCTCATTCATCACTCATTTTCGTAGCATTTCCCACTGCAGCTACCTTTCCCTATCTTCCTTCATATTTAGCATACGTATACCCCATATAAGGGAGGTAGCCAAAAAACAAAGATATAAAATCCACTCCCACCCATTCCATCCCCATCACAATCCACTCCACTCCATCCCCTTCCTTCCCTCTTATCTTGGCACCTCCTGGATGATGGGTCATCCCTGCATCTCACTCACTGCCCTGGGTCAGAAGCAGTGTCGCAAGACACAGCACATCCACAGCAAGGCTGCTTCAATAAATCGGCAACCCCGCCTCTCCGTCCTCTCATGCAGAAAAGAAGAATGGGAGAAATTCCTTCGGGCTGCGTCAAATTATTTCTCATACATACTCCCTCACCCCCCATGCCCACCCATTCCACCTCATGCATCACAACATCATCCATATACTTCTCTTTTCTTTTCTTTGTACGTCTCATATGACTCCCCCGTCCTCTTTTGTAACCAATCTGTGAATGCTCGCTTCTTCTCTTCTACAACCTTCTTTGTTTCCTCATCCCACCATTCACTACCCTTTCTTCTATTTCCCCCTGTCCTTCTTGTTCCACACACCATCCTTGCACACTTTAAGACTCCCTCCTTGAACCATCCCCATTCCTCCTCCACACCCATCTCTGCTCCATCCTTTACTCCCTCCCACTCCTCCTTCAGCTTCTTTTCGTACTCCTTCTCCTTTTCCTTTTCATTCAAGGAGTTCACTCTAAGAACCTCCCTACCTTTTGTCCCTTTCCTCTTTCTCCATCTATCCTCCACTCTCAGCTCACCTTCCACCAAAAAATGATCTGATATTCCCCCACCCTCTCCCCTTAGCACATGTACATCCTTAACTCTTCCTATCATAATCCTATTTAAAACAGTTTTATTTCTTTCAAAATTTTCTGTCATGCTCTTACCCCATTTCACATTGCTCTCCTCTTTGCCTCCTTTATCTTATGCTTTACTTCTCTTCTCTTTTCTTTGTACCTCTCATATGATTCCCTCGTCCTATTTTGTAACCAAACTGTGAAAGCTCGCTTCTCTTCTACAAACTTTGCTTCCTCATCCCACCACTCACTACCCTTCTATTTTCTCACATCCTTCTTGTTCCACAAACCATCTTTGCACACCTTGTGACTCCCTCATTGAACCATCCCCATTCCTCCTTCACTCCCTCCCACTCCTCTCTCAGCTCTCTTCTTGTACTCTTTCTCCTTTTCTTTCTCATTTAAGCTGGTCACTCTAAGCACCTCCCTACATTTTGCCCTTTTCCTCTTTCTCCATCTATTCTCCCCTCTCAACTTACCCTCCACCAGAAAATGATCTGATATCCCCCCACTGTCGCCCCCCTAGAACATGTACATCCTTAACTCTTCCTATTTTAATCCTATTTACCACTACATAGTCCATTTAGCAACTCCCAAAAATGCTCTGCCCATCTTCCATTTACTGCCATCTCTTCCATTATAATCTCTCCATCTGCACCTTTTACCTTTTCTTCTCAATTTGATACACCTCCCTGTCATCTCTTAATTTCCTTCCAAAACATCTTTCTATTACTTTCAAAATTTTCTGTCATACTCTTACCCTATTTCACATCTGCTCTCCTTTTTGCTTCATTTATCTTATGCTTTACTTCTCTTCTCTTTTCTTTGTACCTCTCATATGATTCTCTTGTCCTATTTTGTAACCAATCTGTGAATACTCTTCTCTTCTACAACCTTATTTGCTTTATCATCCCACCACTCACTACACTTCCTTCTATTTCCCGCTGTCTTCTTTGTTCCTCACACCATCTTTGCACACCTTGTGACTCCCTCTTTGAACCATCCCCATTCCTCCTCCACTCCAAGTTCTACACGATTCTTTACTCCCTTGCTCTCTTCTTTCAGCTTCTTCTTGTACTCCTTTTCTTTCTCATTTAAACAGGTTTACTCTTAAGTACCTCCCTACCTTCTGTCCTTTTCCTCTCTCTCTCTCTCTCTCTCTCTCTCTCTCTCTCTCTCTCTCTCTCTCTCTCTCTCTCTCTCTCTCTCTCTTCTCTCTCTCTCTCTCTCTTCTCTCTTTTAATGCTTTTTAATTCTTTTTAGCTAAAATGGACTGAACCAAATGAGGAAGAACTGGTGAAGTTTATGTGTGAAGAAAAGGGCTTCAATGAGGACCGTATCCGTAATGGTTGCAAAAAGTTGTGTAAAGCCAGAAATGCTTCAACCCAAGGTAGACTGGACTCATTCTTTAAGGTCCTCACACCATCATCTAATATTAACAAGAGAAAAGTAAGTAATTTTTGTTTTTGTTTTATCATACAGACACCCCAAAAGAGTCCCTAAAGCATTGACTGTATGTTACTTTTTAAGTAATACTGCACAACATGCAGTCACTACCCTAGTATGGCGGGGGGGGGGGGGTTAGTTATCTATCTATATGCCAAAGGCTTTATCCCCCATGCTCGGGAGGTAGAGAAGTCAAAAGGCACGTACCCATTCCTATCCACTACCCTATCTTCCCTCTCGTCTTAGCTCCTCACAGATGACAGGTCATCCCTGTATCTCACCCACTGCCCGGAGTCAGAGCAGTGCAGCAAGACACAGTACACCCATATACATACACCAACTGCTTTTTCCCCCTTACAAAGGAGGTAGCCAAAGTCAAAGGCATAAATCCACAGCAAGGCCAAATAATGTACAGTCTCCCCCACATTAATGCAAAGGGAGATTGTACCTTACTTAAATGTTCAGATTTTTTACCTTTCAAATACATTGCAAAGGATTAAAGATTTAGTAAGATTTTATTTGTACACTCATTGTCAAAATTGCTTTTTGTATCTTTGCAGTCCATAGAGAAACCAGGCTCCAACAAGAAAGCTAAGACAGGAGGCAGTGGTGGTAAATTCAGACGTCCAAAGTAGCATGTCTTGCATATTTTTAACATTTAGGAAAATAAGGAATGAAGCTACTGGATAAATTAGAAGCTAGATCTTACTAAATGTTGTCAAACAAAAATTATGCGATGTAATTATTGGTTAAGGTTGACAAAATATGAGTTGCTTTATGCTACCTAGGCATTTTACCCTGTTGATACTCTAGGACCAATTTACACTGTACCAATAACTTAGATTGACAGCTCTCACAGGTCTAGTAATTAAAAGGTTTTACGTCTATAGACTGATTGAATGTAAAACTTGAAGCTATCATGTATAAAGGTTGTTTTATTTTCATTTTCAATAAATTTTCATAAAGTGTATCATTTCTAGAATTTATTCGTACCTCTTAATACATCACCCAAACAGCCATAAGAGCCGAAACTTATATTTTTCAACTACTGGCTAAAACGTCCCAAATACTGGAAAAGAGCTCGCATAATATCAATCTTGAAACCAAACTGACCACCTGAAAACTATACATCATATAGACCAGTCTCCCGACTATCCGCAATATCCAAGATAAAAGAAAAGCTGGTTGCAGCATGAATCAAGTCTGAAATGCCTACCACCCTCAGTTAACATGTTTTCAAGGACCACCTCCCAATGACCTAATACTCTGATATAGTAGGGGGCTTGCATGTTGTAAGGATGAATCTGTGCCAGCTAGGCCCTACCATGCTGGAGAGACCAGCCCTGAGCTTCTGGGCTAAATCTGAGCCAATGGATATTTGTTGATTACCTTGGCCTGGTTTTGACTATGAACTGGAATGCCTTGGATTTGTTTTCACCCCATAGCAGATCCTCTGGGATGCAAACCATGTCTGTTAAGAGTCAGGCCCGAGGGATCCGGTTACAAGTCCCCAGTATTTGCCGGTAATTTATTTATTTATTTTATCTTTTTATTTTTTCTGGGGGGGGTGGGTGTCTCCATGCTCTCACTGACCAGTGTTAGCCCACCTTAAGGGAGTGTTGCATCGCTTTATAGAATAGGTGATTTTTTTCAAATATGTATTTAATGAATATAGGTATAAATACCCCTTACATTAGTGTGTAATTCCTCATGCTCTCACTGACCAGTGTTAGCCCAACATGGAATCATCCATCAGAAAAAAAAAAAAAAATCTGAAAATATTTCCTCTAAAAGTGTTGCTCATTAGCTATCTCGTAGCCGAGTATGGATGTTATATCTTGATTTTTACTATCTAAAAAAAATATAATACAGTACCCCCCCACCCTACTGTGGCTGGGTCGTGTGAGTTGCGTACTGAATATCACGTTTTCTGTTGTTACATATATTTGCTAACAAAAGAAGCTGCATAATTTGCAAAATTTTTATGCTTTTATACGGTAAATAATAGCATACGATATGACAACAGAGACCTGACTGTGTAGCGTACAGTATGAATCAAACATCAGAAAATCACGAGAAAAAAAAAATGAAATTCTGAAAATATTTCCTCTAAGTGTTGCTCATTAGCTATCTCGTGACCAAGTATGGATGTTGTATCTTGATTTTTACTATCTAAAAAAATATAATACATTACCCCCCCCCCCCTGTGTGGCTGGGTCGTGTGCGCTGCTTACTGTACTGTATATCACGTTTTCTGTTGTTACATATATTTGCTAACGAAAGAAGCTGCGTATTTTGCACAATATTTATGCTTTTGTATGATAAATGATAGCATACGAAATGGCAACAGGGACCTGACTGCTTAGCGTACTGTTGTATGGTATGTGAACGTGACTTATTCATAGCTTGTCTTTCAAGTAAGTGAGATGTACCATTTTCTAGAGTTCAATTCTGTGCTCAAGTTACAGTTCTGAACCACATCTTTGGTTATGAATTTGCATATATGCCATCAGCAAGAGGGACAACAACCAGTGCTGCCATAAAACAGCTTAGGATGGCAGATAAAGATTGTCTGTCGCCAAAGATGCATCGCACCAAGAAAAGGAAAAGTGCACGCTTGGAACCTGAGCAATATAACCCTGGTGGATACTAACTGGATTCATCATATAAACCTGTAATCAATCAAAAGCTAAATAATGAATGGGGACCAGTAGCCGTCAACAAAAAACTATGACGCTCATTCCTGAAAAACTTGATTTTTGCACATTCAACTTGATTCATATCCAAAACGCCTTCACTGATTTTCAACTGGAAATTCTTTTCGGATTCAGCATAATTGGGAGAACATTTGGAGGCAGATATATGTCCTGTCAAGGATTAGTAGGATTTTTTAATATATACATTTTGTTTTTGCTTTTTTCATCAACTTTGGATTTTTTTTCTCATAACAGACTGATCAGAACATCATAATTTTGCCTCCGTTTCTTCATCTATCTTAGCCCATTATAAAGACAAAAAAATAATCAATATCCAGTCAAAGATCTATCCTCTGAATCAATTTAAAGATTTAAAAAAAATTACACCTCGAAAATAAATAAAAAAGGATAAGCATAAATTACTTAAAAACTCGGTGGTATTTTCTCTGAGACAAGACAGTTGACAAGACAGTTACTAGGAAAAAATCTCGGCCACTTTCACCACAAACAAAAAAAAGTTCGATTTTCTAATGGACGATCCCCGGGAGTGTCGCATCGCTTTATAGAATAGTTTTTTTTTTTTTTTTTTAATATGTATCTAATGAATATAGGTATAAATACCCCTTACATTAGTGTGTAATTCCTCAGGGTGTTGTGTTCCTCCTATCTATATATAAGGCATAGTGAATATTTAATGAAGATATAGTGAAGCTCTGATTACTTAATCCTTCCACATCATTCAACTCGGTATGAAATGAGAACTTAGAGTCTGGGGAACAAATTTTATTGAATACATTTTTTCAAACTAATACCTCTGATTTTTTATTTGTTTCTCTTAATAATTAAAAAATGCTGCAAAATTCAGGTTTAATAATTTTTTCTTTAATTCAATTTTCTTTTATTTTTACTGTAGAAAATAAAGAGCATGATGTTTTCTTTCAAATAAAAAAAATGACAAAAATCCACAAACAACCGAAGATATTACAACAGAAAGAACAAAAACAAACTTTACAGGATAGGGGAGTTAAATTTTCATGACCATTTGTTTGATGGTTGTAATGTATAGCAAATCTCCAATTTCCTCTTTGCTGATGAGGTGAGGGTGAGCGGTGTGATGTGGGTGGTGGTGTAAGGTGGGCGTGGCTAGTAAATGCTTTCAGAGTGCTGGGTGCAGATGTGCTGCGTTTCTCCTCTCTTTTTTCCTTCTTGTTTCTATTTCAGGCACTCACGGGCCCTCTCTATAGTCTGCCACTTCATTCTTGTTTCTTGTTAATTTTCCCATGATCACAGCAACAATACAGGGCAAGGAATCAAAATTGTTGTGTACGGTGAGAGCGACGTCACCTTACTTTGACCTTTTCAAGAGTACTGGTGCCCTATCCACTGTCTCTGTGGGGTATGCTGGTGGGTGGAGTCACCAAATATCTCCATAAATACAATTCTGTAGCAAAATACAAAATAGCTTTAGAAATGTTGATGCTATTTTAATATAAAGAATGTTTTTTATGCAATAGGGTTACCAGAGGTTGCCAATATTTTATCTTTTATGCTGTATAAAAAAATAGAAACTAAATACAGCTGTATAACTTTGTATAAGTGTTGCCACCATCATAGAGATTCTTTTGAAATGTTTACCTTAAATTCACTCGTGTAGCAGAATTTTTCGAATGATCGCTGATGACGCTCCTTCAAGGAAGGCAGCCCCTTCCTAGTAGAAGACTGGTCCCTGCTCAAACCCTTTCCATGTTAAGTCTCATTGGAGAGGAGGAATTACCCTCTGAAAGGGGTAGGGTTTTTGGCTTGCTTCAACCAAACGTGGAGTGGGATCTAAACCTCCAACTGACATCTCAAGCGAAGACCATGGACTGGATATGGAAAATTAAAAGGTAAATGATAATTTGAATGTAATTACATTGGGACCATGTATGCACATATGTACAGTGCTTGACAAGGAAGTACGAATGGTTAGCGAGAATGAGTGATGGGGAGAATGAATGAGTCATAAATCAATAAACAAAAGTTCACTTCGTACCTCTAATACATTGATGGGTGGCCTTTACGTGCAATGATCTCACGAAGGCAGTTTGGAATGGAATTGGCATACTTGGGAAGATGTGCAGGGGTTATACTAGCCCAGGATTGGCGAATGGCTGTCTCGAGCTTGGGCACAGAGCTCGTATCTTTACCCTGCAGGTCTTATTTAATGTGGTTCCACAGGTTTTCTATTGGGTTTATGTCAGGACTATTGCCTGGCCAGTCTGCTATGTAAGGTATTTGATAGTCTTTAAGCCTCTGAGTAACACTACGAGCAGTGTGGGCTGGGGCGTGATCTTGTTGAAAGATGTTAGCACCTGAGCTATTAAAAGAATCCTCCAGGGGGTTAAATGATAAGGATAAGGAATGTATATATATATATATGTATACATATATATGTATATGTATGAGAAAGGTGGAAAAAGGAGTTGTGGGTCTAGTTCTAACTTGCAAATCTATTCCTGACCGGATTCGTTCTACGCTTCTTTAGAGGTCAGGAATAAATTATGAACTAGGAACTAGACCCGTGACATTATTTCCACCCTCCTCAATTTATCACAATGTCTCAGTATATATATATATATATATATATATATACACATATATATATATATATACACACACACTTTCGTCGAATGGACGACGAGAATTGGTGTACTGAAGAAAAAGGAAAATCTACGTGGATCTCAACGTCCAGGAAGTGCCTTATTGTATTTATAGGGAAGGGGAGTGCTCGTGGTGTAGTGGGGGAGTGATAGGGAAGGAGAAGGGAAGGGATTATTGAGGGAAATGAGGAAGAGAGGGACATGGTCCAGGAGGCCAGGCGTCTTGTAAACAAGAGGCGGACCGACAATAATGATTTTGGTGACGACGGGATCAACAAAAATGTAAAGATTAGAAGTATAGATAAGAGCAGCACAGTGGAAGGTGATGATAGTAGTTTCCAGGGATTTAAAGAGGGTGGGGGGGATACCAACCTCCCCCGATTGGCAAGACTAGAGGAGAAACTTGATAAGATGACCGAACATTGGGAAAACAGGTTCGGTAACGTAGCCAAAATTGCGCAGAGAGTTGAAAAATTGGAAGAACTAGAGAAGGCGAACAAAAATTTAACTAATGAAATAGAAGAATTAAAAAGACAGTTAAAAGAAGTAAAAGAGGAGAATGAAGAATTAAAGAGGAATAATAAAGACAACAAAGAGGCCATAGTAAAAGAAGCACAGGGTTGAAAAAAAAATCCAGGAAAACAGTAAAGTTGCATTTACTGACATAATTAAACAGCAAATGAAAGAACAAACTGAAGACTCAGTTATTAAAGTGATGAGACAGAAGGAGAATATAGTAAGAGCCTTAGCAGATAAAAAGAAATGTATAATTATATTAGGAATGGAAGAGAAACATAACCTAGATAGAACTTTAAGAATCAATGAGGAAAAAGAAAAAGTAAGCAATTTACTAGAATTAGTTCAGGAAGATGAACCTGAAATCATGAAACAAATTGAAGAGATGTATAGACTCAAAAAGTATAGTACAGATAAGACCAGACCAATTAAGATTAAATTCAGGTCACAAACAACGGCAGAGAATATCTTAATAAAAACAGGGAAACTAGCAGCAAGTGAACAATATAAAAAGGTATGGCTAAAAAAGAAATGAATAAAGAGGAAAGTAGGAAAAAATGAAAAGACATGAAGCTAAGAAAAAAACGAGATGAGAACAGTCTGAAAAAGAGAAATTCTGTTGGAGAGTAGTGAATATGAAAGTAAGGAAATACGACATACTAGAGAAAAACAAAAGGGAAACAGAGAATACAATGGAAGTGCCAGAAAACTAAGAGTATCTTACACAGATATAGATGGATTAATAACAGGATTGAATGAGCTGAATGATTATCTGAAGGAAAAAGAACCGGACACAATGGGAGTTGTAGAAACGAAATTAAGAGGTCCACTACCACCCAACAGTATAGGACATGATGCATATAATTATTGGATTAGAAACAGAGAGACAGAGCAAGGGGGTGGAGTTATGTTCCTGACTAAGAAGGATATAAACGTGGTGTGTCACATATGGAAAGAATACAGTAGAGATGATTATGATCGAAGTGGAAGACAGAGATAAGAAGAGTGGAAAGTTCGTGATAAATTATGTGCCTCCAAAAACAGCCTTGTGGGAAGAGAGTGAACGTAATAGTATGGTAGAAGACACAAAGATATCGTTAAATAAGATAATGGAAGATGGAGGAAGAATAGTTATGATGGGTGACTTTAATTGCAAAGAAGTCTGCTGGGAAGAGATGACAGTAAAGGGTGGAGACTGCTCATGGGGAAATGTTCTACTCGAGATGATTATTGACCATACAATGACACAGTGGATACAGGAGAACACTAGGTATAGAAATGAAGAAGAACCATCGAGACTAGACCTAATAATCACATCTGAACTTAGAATAGTGGAAAAGATTGAATATAAAACACCAATAAGTACAGGTGACCACATATTGATTGAACTGGAACTAAATGAGGAAAAATACATGAAAAGAAATGAACAATATAGAAAAGGAAGAATGAATAAGATTTTTGGTGAAACTTATAATTTAATAAGAACAATCATAGTGGCATTTACATACCTGGATGAAGAAATGGTGAAGAACATACTAATCACTCTGATAGACCAAGATTGGAATATGCAGCAACGATGTGGTCACCAAGTACAAAAAATGTATAACAAAACTTGAAAGAATACAAAGAGCAATTACAAAATTGGCACCAACACTCAAAACTATCATATGAAGAGAGACTAGCAAAAATTGAGCTACAGACACTAGAGCAAAGAAGAGAGAGAGGAGATTTGATAACTATTTACAGAATCATGAAAGGCATAGAAATTATTGATAGAGAGGATCTAATAAAATGGGATGAAAGAAATACAAGAGGACACAGAAAGAAAATCAAGAAAGACAGTTATAGAAGAGATCTGAAAAAGGATAGCTTTCCTCACAGAGTAATAGACATTTGGAACAAGTTAGATGAGAAAGTAGAGTGTGCAATACATGAATTTAAAAATAGTTTAGATAAATGAGATATGAAGACGGGACACCATGAGCATAGCTCCCCTTCCTGTAAAATACAACTAGGTAAAATACATATACACACACATATATACATATATATACATATATATGCACACATATACATATACACATATATATACACATATATATATGCACATATACACACATACAGTATATACACACATATATACACACTTCAACGAATGGACGGCTTAGAAGACGTTCTGAAGAAAACTGAAGTCTGTGGATCCCAACGCAAAGAGAAGTGCCTAGTGTTTTTACAGGGTGGGGGGGAAATTGCTCGTGGAGTAGTGGGAAAGTAGGGAAAGAGGAAAAGGGGAGGGATTACTGAGGGAAATGGAAGGAAATGAGGGAGTAGACTTGGCCCAGGCAGACAAGCGAAAGGTAAACAAAAGACCCCCCGATCAGCTGAGCGATGATGAAATGTCTAATAAAAATGTAAAGATTAGAAGCATAGATAAGAGCAATACAGTAGAAAGTGATGAGAATATTTTCAAGGGATTTAAAGAGGGTGGGGGGACACAAACCCCCCCCCCCCCCCCCCCCCCCCCCCCCCCCCCCCGACTGACAAGACTAGAGGAGAAGGTTGATAAGGTGATCGAGGACTTGGAGAGTAGGTTAGGTCATATGAACACCATTTTACAAAGGGTTGAAAGATTGGAAGAACTAGAAAAGGCGAATAAAAACTTAACTGATGAAATAGAAGACCTAAAAAGACAGTTAAGAGAAGTAAAGGTGGAGAATGAGGAATTGAAGAAGAATAGTAAAGAAAACAGAGAGACAATAGCTAAAGAAACTAAGAATTGGAAAACAACCCAAGAAGGAAATAAGGTTTCATTTACTGACATAGTCAAACAGCAATTGAAAGAACATACTGAAGACTCAGTTATTAAAGTGATGAGACAAAAGGAGAATATAGTAAGAGATTTAGCAGACAAGAAGAAATGTATAATTATATTAGGAATGGAAGAGAAACACAACACAGATAGAACCACAAGAATCAAAGAGGAAAATGAAAAAGTAAGCCAATTACTAGAATCAGTTCAGGAAGATGAACCAGAAATTATGAAACAAATCGAAGAGAAATTTAGACTCGGAAAGTATAGCACAGACAAGACCAGACCAATTAAGATTAAATTCAAGTCACAAACAACGGCAGAGAATATCTTATCCAAAACAGGGAAACTAGCAACAAGTGAACAATATAAAAAGATATGGATAAAAAGGGAAATGAATAAAGAGGAAAGAGAGGAAGAAAAGCCGAAAAGACTGGAAGCTAAGGCAAAAAACGAGAACAGAACGGAGTCAGAGAAAGAGAGATTCTATTGGAGAGTAGTGAACATGAAACTAAGGAAGTTCGACATACAAAAGAAAAACATAAGGGAAACAGAGAACACAATGGAAGTGGCAGAAAACTAAGAGTGTCTTACACAAATATAGATGGATTAATAACAGGATTGAATGAGCTGAATGATTATTTGAAGGAAAAAGAACCGGACATAATGGGAATTGTAGAAACAAAATTAAAAGGCCCACTACCACCCAACAGTGTAGGACATGATGCATACAATTATTGGATTAGAAACAGAGAGACAGAGCAAGGGGGTGGAGTTATGTTCCTGACTAAGAAGGATATAAACGTGAAAGGTGTCATATATGGAAAGAATACAGTAGAGATGATTATGATAGAAGTGGAAGACAGAGATAAGAAGAGCAGAAAATTTGTGATAAATTATGTGCCTCCAAAAACAGCCTCATGGGAGGAGAGTGAACATAAAAGTATGTTAGAGGACACAAAGATAACATTAAATAAAATAATGGAAGATGGAGGAAGAATAGTTATGATGGGCGACTTTAATTGCAAAGAAATCTGCTGGGAAGAAATGACAGTAAAGGGTGGAGACGACTCATGGGGAAACGCTCTACTTGAGATGATTATTGACCACACAATGACACAATGGATACAGGAGAACACTAGGTATAGAAATGAAGAAGAACCATCGAGACTAGACTTATTAATTACATCTGAACCTAGAATAGTGGACAAGATTGAATATAAAACACCAATAGGTAAAAGTGACCACATATTGATTGAACTGGAACTTAATGAAGAAAAATATATCAAAAGAAATGAACAATATAGAAAAGGAAGAATGATGTATGAAAAAACAAACTTTGATAAAATAAGAGAATTCTTTCAACAAGAAAACTGGGAAGAAATATACAAAGAAGAAACATCAGTGGAAAAGAAATGGAATATTTTGACAAAGATTTACAAAAAAGGAGTGGAAAAGTATGTCCCAAGACAAAAACAAGAAAAAGAATATGTAAAATGCTGGTACAACAAAAGTTGTAGGGAGTTAAAAGACAAAAGAGACAAAGCCTGGACCAGATGGAAAAAAGACAGAAGACCTGAAAAATGGAAAATATATACCTGTTATAGAAATGAATATGTACAAACGTGCAGAGAGGAAAAGAGAAAATATGAAAAAGACGTCATAGAAAAATGTAAAGATCAACCAAAACTATTCTACAGATTTGTAAACAATAAACTGAAAAACAAACAGGACTTGGAGAAATTAAGACAAGGGGGAGTTGAATACACTGAGGAAATGGAAATGGCGGAAATTATGAACAAACATTTTAAATCGGTGTTTACAAGGGAGAACATACAACCTGAAGAGATTGAATGGAAAGAGAAAGTCCCCCCTATAGAAGAAATAGAAGTATCAAAGAATGAAATATTGATACACTTGAGTAATCTTGATGTCAGAAAATCGCATGGACCAGATGAAATAGCAAACTGGATTCTGAAAGAATGCAGGAATGAACTGGCAGACAAAATACATAGCATAATAAGCAGTTCCTTGAAAGAAGGAAAAGTTCCAGAAGATTGGAAAAAAGCAAATATAGTACCTATATATAAAGGAGGCAATAAAGAAGAACCTACCAACTATAGACCAGTCTCTCTAACAAGTACAATAGTAAAAATTTGTGAAAGAATTATAAAAAATAGATGGGTAAAATACTTGGAAAAAAACAACGTACTAAATCCAAGGCAATTTGGATTCAGACAAGGACGATCATGCGTCACCAATTTAATATGTTTATATTCAAGGCTAATAGATATAATACAAGAAAGAGATGGATGGGCTGATTGTGCATTTCTAGACCTAAAAAAAGCTTTTGACAAAGTACCACATAAGAAGTTACTTAAGAAACTAGAATCTGAAGGAGGAATACAAGGTAAATTACTAAATTGGATGGAAGACTTTTTGCAAGAAAGAAAAATGAGAGTAGTGATAAGAAACCAGCACTCAAAATGGAATGAAGTAATAAGCGGTGTCCCGCAGGGAACAGTTCTGGCCCCAATAATGTTTGCTATATATATTAATGATATGGATGAAGGAATTGAAAGCTATATGAGCTTCTTTGCAGACGATGCAAAACTACTGAACAGAGTGAAAACTGAAGAAGATTGTGAATCACTACAGAGAGATCTAAATAAAGTACAGGAATGGAGTAGGAAGTGGGAGATGGAGTTCAATACAAAAAAGTGTAGTATAATGGAATTTGGAAAAAGCAAAAACAGAATAACAGGATCATATAATTTGGGAGAAGAAGGAATAAAAAAAGTAGAAAATGAGAAGGACCTGGGAGTCATTGTTATGAATAATATGTCACCTGAGAAACATATAAATAAGATTTTTGGAGAAACTTATAATTTAATAAGAACAATCAAAGTGGCATTTACATACCTGGATGAAGAAATGGTGAGGAAAATCCTAATCACCCTGATAAGACCAAGATTGGAATATGCAGCAACGATATGGTCACCAAGTACAAAAAAATGTATAAAAAAACTTGAAAGAATACAAAGAGCAATTACAAAACTGGCACCAACACTCTCAAAACTATCATATGAAGAGAGACTACAAAAACTTGAACTACAGACACTAGAGCAAAGAAGAGAGAGAGGAGATTTGATAGCTATTTACAGAATCATGAAAGGCATAGAAATTACTGATAGAGAGAATCTGATAAAATGGGATGAAAGAAATACAAGAGGACACGGAAAGAAAATAAAAAAAGACAGCTATAGAAGAGATTTGAAAAAGAACAGCTTTCCTCACAGAGTAATAGACAGTTGGAACAAGTTAGATGAGAATGTGGTGTGTGCAAAAACAATACATGAATTTAAAAATTGTTTAGATAAAATGAGAAATGAAGACGGGACCCCACGAGCATAGCTCCCCTTCCCGTAAAATACAACTAGGTAAATACATACCTGGATGAAGAAATGGTGAAGAAAATACTAAAAACTCTGATAAGACCAAGATTGGAATATGCAGCAATGATGTGGTCACCAAGTACAAAAAAATGTATAATTTTTTTTTTTGAAAGAATACAAAGAGCAATTACAAAATTGGCACCAACACTCTCAAAACTATCATATGAAGAGAGACTAGCAAAACTTGAGCACATATACACACATATATACACACATATACACACATATAAACTTGAGCACATATACACACATATATACACACATACCTGGATGAAGAAATGGTGAAGAAAATACTAAAAACTCTGATAAGACCAAGATTGGAATATGCAGCAATGATGTGGTCACCAAGTACAAAAAAATGTACAATTTTTTTTTGAAAGAATACAAAGAGCAATTACAAAATTGGCACCAACACTCTCAAAACTATCATATGAAGAGAGACTAGCAAAACTTGAGCTACAGACACTAGAGCAAAGAAGAGAGAGAGGAGATTTGATAGCTATTTACAGAATCATGAAAGGCATAGAAATTATTGATAGAGAGGATCTAATAAAATGGGACGATAGAAATACAAGTGGACACAGAAAGAAAATCAAGAAAGACAGCTATAGAAGAGATCTGAAAAAGAACAGCTTTACTCACAGAGTAGTAGACAGTTGGAACAAGTTAGATGAGAAAGTAGTGTGTGCAAAAACAATACATGAATTTAAGAATAGTTTAGATAAAATGAGATATGAAGACGGTACACCACGAGTATAGCTCCCCTTCCTGTAAAATACAACTAGGTAAATACATATATGCACATATATACACACATATATACACACATATATACATACATATATACATACATGTATACATACATATATACACACATATATACACACATATGGGGTGTAGGGGGTGGTTTGGAGCTGTAGCACCTAGGGTAGGAAGCAGCCACATCCTAAGGGATGGCTTCGTGCACTTGGTCAGCACCTTTCACCCCAACTCTCACTTGTGGCTCCTAGTAGCTGTTAGTCTAGGACAGCGGCCACACCCCGGGCAACCATCTCGGCTGATGGGCTAAACCAAGTGAGGGGTGCCACACACTGTGGCATGGAGCAGTGCCAGCTCTACTAGATGAAGACTAGAACAGCAAGCTCAGTATATGTACTCTACTTGTCAGTGGACTTTGGTGAGTTTAGTGTGAAAGCAAGATGGGTCACACATCTAGGACGAACCAGGCATGTAAATGGCAATCGGCTAGTCACCGTAGAAAAGGTTTGGAGCCCTTGCTATGTATTTATCCAAGATTAACTATGGAGCAAAACCAAAGAGTAAATGAAGTGAACAGCGTGAATGGGAGTCTTTTTCCAGAAAGGAGGGAGACTACCTTGCTCGGTCGGGAACATAGTGTACAGCAGGCAGTTTCTGATCGTTGTCTGGCGACTGTTGTAACCAAAGAAAAGTTGAGAATGGCTACGTGGAATGTCCGAACATTACACCAAGCGGGGAAATATTATGGGGTATGGAGAGAAATGAACAGAATGAAGATAGATGTTATGGGGCTTAGTGAGGTTAGGTGGCCAGGAGTGGGAGAGGTGAAAAATGATTATGGAGTATTTGTATATTCTGGAGGAGAAGGAGCAGAAAAAGGGGTAGGAATAATGATGAACAAAAAGGTTGCTAGTACTATGAAGGGATTCTGGGCAGTGTCAGACAGAGTGCTCTTGGTAAAACTCAGGGGAAAACCTTTTGACATATGTTTAATACAGGTGTATGCTCCCATGGTAGAAGCAGAGGAAAGGATAGTAGATGATTTATATGACAAGTTAGATCAAGCAATGGAACAATGTGGAAATCAAGAGGATAAGATAGTTATGGGTGATGTAAATGCAAAAGTGGGTTCAGGTGGAGAAGAAGAGGTGGGGCCATTTGGGTTAGGAAAGAGAAATGACAGGGGAGAAAGATGGATAAGCTGGTGCATAGAACATCAACAAATAGTAATGAATACGTAGTTTAGGCAACATCCGTGAAGGCTATGGACATGGAAGGCACCAGGAGATACAGCAAGAAATCAAATAGACTTTTTTACTATCAACAGAAGATTTAGAAATGCAGTGATAAAGGTAGAAATATACCCAGGAGCAGATTGTAATAGTGATCATGTGCCAGTTGTTGCAGATATTAGAATAAAATTGAAGAAATTAAGAAAGGAGATTGGGAAACCGAGAAGAGAAGTGTGTTGAGAAAGGACGAAGACTTGAAACAGAGGTATTTGGTTACAGTAGAAAATAAATATGAAGTGCTGCGAGAAGAAGGGGATGTAAATGATCCGGGGTTTCAGTGGCAAAGGTTATGTGAAGCAATAGAAGAAGGAAATAAAAAGGTATTTCCTGGAAATAGAAGGAGGAAAAACAAATGGATAACAGAGGAAATATTCGAACTAATGGATAAGAGAAGAGAAGCTAAAAATAGGGATAGAAATGA
The DNA here is from genome assembly GCF_046742065.1 of Oratosquilla oratoria. Classification (NCBI taxonomy): domain Eukaryota; kingdom Metazoa; phylum Arthropoda; class Malacostraca; order Stomatopoda; family Squillidae; genus Oratosquilla; species Oratosquilla oratoria. The sequence goes on along the minus strand of NC_134804.1, from coordinate 38,307,088 downwards.
ATATAGAGAATTTAATAGACAAATCAAAAAGAAGTTTATAGATGCCAAGGAGAGTTGGCTTGATGAACAATATAGAGAAATTGAGGACCTTGAAAAAAGGGATTCTAAAATGATGTATGATAAGATTAGAGAAATTACCAAGAGAAAGGGGAGTAATGGGGGCAATCAAAGATAGAGAAGGAAAGGTTTTAATGGACGAGGAGGATATTAAACATAGATGGGAGGAGTATGTGAGGGACCTATTTGAGGACGACAGACAAGAAGGAGAAGAGGAAAATTATAGATATCTAGATGGGGAAGAAATAATGGAAGAGGAAGTGAAATTTGCAATGAAGAAAATGAAAAAAAGGAAAGCCATGGGTAAGGATGGTGTGATGATTGAAATGTTAGAGGCATTAGGGGATTTTGCAATAAGAAAACTCACTAGTCTAATAAACCAAATTTACGAAAAGGGTACAATAACGGAACATATGTGTAACTCAATTTTTATACCACTACCAAAGATAAACGGAACAATGGAATGTAGTAAACATCGCACAGTCAGTCTCATGAGTCAAATAACCAAAATTATATTAAGGATAGTTTTAAATAGAATAAGAAATAAAGTGAGAGAACAAGTTTCATGGGAGCAATTTGGTTTCATAGAATAGGAAAGGAACAGCAAATGCAATTTTTATAATAAGAACGATTATGGAGAGGATGATAGAAAAACAACAAAATGTATATCTTTGCTTTGTTGACTACGAGAAGGCGTTTGATAGGGTAAGACATGAGGATTTGATAAATATTTTGGAAAGAGTGGATATGAATAGCAAAGACATGAGTATCATCAGAAATTTGTATTGGAAGCAAAGAGCAGCGAGGGTACGGGGAGGAAGAACAGAATTTCAAGCTATAAAGAGGGGAGTGCGTCAAGGCTGTGTTATGTCTCCAGATTTATTTAATTTATATGGGGAGATGATCCTTAGGGAATTAGAGGGAATGGAAGGGATTAAAATTGGAGGATTTAATATAAATCATATCAGATATGCTGATGACACGGTATTGGTGGCTGACTCAGAAGATAAACTGCAACATCTATTGAATGTAACCATAAGAGCTAGTGAGGAGAAAGGTTTAAATGTAAATATGGAGAAAACTAAAATACTAGTGGCCAGTAAAACAGATCCACCAAGAGTGCAAGTACAAATAGCAGGGAGAAGAATAGAACAGGTAACCAAATTTTCGTACCTGGGAAGCGTATTGACAGAAGATTGTAGATGTGAAAAGGAAATGAAATCAAGGATAGCGATAGCTAAAAGCACGTTTCAGAAAATGAAAGGGGTTTTAACAAACAAGAAAATGTCTACAGATATAAGGAGAAGAACAGTTAAAACATTTATATGGTCAACACTATTATATGGTTCAGAAGCGTGGAAAATCAGCAAAAAAATTGCAGGAAAACTTACATACATATACCAAGGCTTTTTCCCCCTTCCAAGGGAGGTAACCAAAAAGGGAAAGGCATAAAAACACTCCCACCCATTTCATCCCTAAATACCCTCCACACCCCTCCCACCCTTCCTCTCATCTGAGCACCTCCTGGATGACGGGTCATCCCTGCACCCTGCCCACCGCCCTGGGTCAGAAGCAGTGTCGCAAGACACAGCACATCCACAGCAAGGCCGCTTCATTCAATCGGCGACCCCCCCTCTCCGTCCCCCTTTGCATATAAGGCGAGGACGGGGAGAAATCCCTTCGGGCTGCGTCAAAAATTACTCACACATACTACCCCACCCCCCACCCCCCCGCCCATTCCTCCTCATGCAGTCACAACATCATCCATATACAACCATTCTCCACTCACCTCTGTCTTCCGTCCTCTCCCTTCCTTCCTCAACAGACATTCCCCTCTTCCCCAAAGCCCCCTTCACCCCATCCATCCACCTCATCCTAGGACGTCCCCTCATGTTCACTCCCTCCACATCTGCCTTCCATACCTCTTTTACTAGTCTTTCTTCACTCATTCTTTCCATGTGTCCAAACCATCCTAATATTCTTTCATCAACCCTATCTCCCAAATCCTTTTTTACCCCTGTTCTCCTCCTCACCTCCTCATTTCTCACTCTAGCCTAGTAACCCCCACCATACTTCTCAGACACCTCATCTCAAACACATTCAAACTCCTTCTCTCTTCTTCTATTATGTTCCACGTTTCTGCCCCATACAGTGCTGTTGGCACAATCACTCCTTCATACAGTCTCCTCTTCGCATCCATTCCCAAATGTCTATTCCTCATTACACTCTTTAAACCACCAAGGCATTTACTCGCTTCTCTCAATCTACATTCTACCTCCACCTTCACTCCACCTTTTCCTGCTACACTTGCACCCAAGTATCTAAAACTATCCACTTCCTCCAGTCGCTCTCCCTTAATGTTCACTTCCAGTCTACTGCCACTTTCACCCCTTGTACATCTCATCACCTTACTTTTACCCACATTTATCTTTAGCTTTCTTCTATCACATACTCTCCCAAACTCTGTCACCAGCTTCCTCAATCCCTCCTCTGACCCTGCCACAAGCGCAGTGTCGTCCGCAAACAACAGCTGGCTCACCTCCCACTTTTCTCCATTTTCTTTAACCATCTCCAATCCCTGACTCACTACCCTAGCATTCACCTCTCGCACTACCCCATCCATGTATAAGTTGAACAGCCAGGGCGACATAACGCATCCTTGACGAAGTCCCACCTTTACTTCAAACCACTCACTCTCTCCATTTCTAATCCTAACACATGCTCTACTACTCTCATAAAAACTCTTGACAGCTCCCAAAAGCTTTCCTCCTATCCCATAAATCTGCATAACCTCCCACAGTGCTTTTCTGTCTACCCTATCATAAGCCTTTTCCAGATCCATAAAAGCCCAAAAAACATCCTTCCCCTTTCCTATAGCTTTCTCACATATCTGTCTTACCACAAAGATCTGATCTACACAACCTCTACCCGTCCTAAATCCACACTGTTCCTCACCAATTACTCCTTCTGTTCCTCTCCTAATCCTCTCAATTAAGATCCTCCCATAAGCCTTCCCTACTACACTCAACAGGCTAATCCCTCTGAAATTACTACATTCACACTTGTCCCCTTTTCCCTTGTAAAGAGGAACTATACAGGCACTACTCCAGTCCTCCGGTACTCTACCCTCTCTCCAGCAAACATTAAATAACCTCACCAACCAGTCCACCATCACTGAACCTCCCTTTTTCAGACATTCTGCATGACATCCATCCAGACCAGGTGCCTTACCTGCTTTCATCATCTTTACAACTGCCTTCACCTCATCCTTCCTTATTTCTCCTCCATTCTCCTCACTCATCACTCTCATTTTCTTCGCATTTCCCACTGCAGCTATCTTTCCTTCCCTATCTTCCTTCACATTCAGCAACTCCCTAAAATATTCTGCCCATCTTCCCCTCACTGCCATCTCTTCCATTATCATCTCTCCATCTGTACCTTTTACCTTTTCTTCCCTACTTGATTCGCCTCCTCTTCCTCTCTTAATTTCTTTCCAAAACATCTTTTTATTACTTTCAAAATTTTCTGTCATACTCCAACCCCATTTCACATCTGCTCTCCTCTTTGCCTCCTTTACCTTTTGCTTTACTTCCCTTTTCTTTTCTTTGTACGTCTCATATGACTCCCCTGTCCTCTTTTGTAACCAATCTGTGAAAGCTCGCTTCTTCTCTTCTACAACCTTCTTTGTTTCCTCATCCCACCATTCACTACCCTTTCTTCTATTTCCCCCTGTCCTTCTTGTTCCACACACCATCCTTGCACACTTTAAGACTCCCTCCTTGAACCATCCCCATTCCTCCTCCACACCCATCTCTGCTCTATCCTTTACTCCCTCCCACTCCTCCTTCAGCTTCTTTTCGTACTCCTTCTCCTTTTCCTTTTAATTCAAGGAGTTCACTCTAAGAACCTCCCTACCTTTTGTCCCTTTCCTCCTTCTCCATCTATCCTCCACTCTCAGCTTACCTTCCACCAAAAAATGATCTGATATTCCCCCACCCTCTCCCCTTAGCACATGTACATCCTTAACTCTTCCTATCATAATCCTATTTACCACTACATAATCCATTAGCGCTCTATCTACCACCCTTCCCTCCACCACCCTCTCCCATGTGTACTTATGCTTGACTTTCTTCCGAAACACTGTATTTGCTATCATCAACTCTCCACTACGATTCTTTCCTGGAACTCCACACTTCCCAACCACTCCATCGATTGGACCATTTCCCACCCTAGCATTAAGGTCTCCCAGTACTATTACATTGACATTTCTTCCTAAACCCTCTATGCACTCATTTAAATCTATCCAAAAGGCCTCCCTTTCTTCCATGCTCTTCTCACTGCCAGGCCCATATGCACTTACAAAGACCCACATCTCCTTTCCCAGTTTCACCTTCATCCACATTATCCTTGAGGAAACCTCCTTCCACTCCACTACACGTTTACCTATCTCCTCACTTACTAGAATAGCCACCCCTTCCCTCCCTCGCCCTCTCTTCACTCCTGATAACCTCCCACTTACACTCCCAAACTTACACTCACCCTTCCCTTTCAACTTAGTTTCACTCAAAGCCAACACATCCATCTTTCTTCTCACAAACATACTACCTATCTCTTCCCTTTTATCCATCTTTCTTCTCACAAACATACTACCTATCTCTTCCCTTTTACTCTCATCTGTACCACATCCACGCACATTAAAAGACCCAAACCTTAGGGTGCTGGCCCGAGGCCCTCCAGCACCCCTTATGCCTTTCCTTTTCGTTTTAGGAATCTGCCCCTTGGGGCTACAGGGAGAAGGATGCCTAGTCCCTCTCCCCGTCCCTTCTCGCCTCTTACGATCCAAGTGGGAAACTTGGTGGCAGTATTCTTTTCCCCCATCACAGAAAGAGAATACTCAGAGAAATTGTACAGGACAGCAACAAGGGGTTGGGGGACAGCATAACGGAGGGACAGTCTTAGCATAAAAGTGTCATCATTTCTCTATGAACAGAATTTCTTCTATCATAGACAAAATGATGTGTGGCTCTGGTCCGTAGGGGCGCCCCATATAGACCCTAAAGTATCGACTGCATGCTACTTTGCCACAATAACAAGCAGCCAATACCCCAGACGGGTATATATAAATGATATAGACCATGGACTAAAATCTACTGTTTCCAAATTTGCTGATGATACAAAACTGTGCGGAGTGGCAAATGATCACTCAAACCAATTAGATATTCAAGAAGATTTAGATCAATTACAGCAATGGTCTGAAAAGTGGCTAATGAAATTTAACACAAGTAAATGCAAGGTAATGCACATAGGTAAAAATAACAGTAAGTACAATTACCAGTTATTTGGAAATTCGTTAACAAAAGTGGATAGTGAAAAAGATCTCGGCGTAATTATCAGTAACGACCTCAAATCATCCAAGCAATGCATTTCAGCCTCTGAGAAAGCAAATAAGATTCTGGGACTGATTGCGCGATCTTTTGATTTCAAAAGTCCATCACTCATTAACAAGCTATATAAATCGTTAGTTCGTCCACATTTGGAATATGCTGTTTCCGTATGGTCACCGAATCTCATTAAAGACATTGACAGACTGGAAAAAGTACAACGGCAAGCCACAAAACTGATTCCATCAAAAATAAATCATAAGAAAATCGACTAAAGCACATGAATCTGTTTTCCCTAAAAAAGCGTAGACTCAGAGGTGACTTGATACAGGTCTTTAAGATTTTAAAGGGAATTGACAACATCAAAAGTGACCAAATTTTCACATTGAATGAGAATCAGACAAGAAACAATGGTCTCAAACTGTCTGGAAATAGATTCAATTTGGAAGTAGGTAGAAACAACTTTGCCAACCGTGTAGTGAATGAATGGAATAAACTTCCTGCACAGGTAGTGCAATGTAGTTCAGTTTGAAGCTTTAAGAATCGTTTAGATAAATACCTAAGTAAGATGCTGTAATGATTATAATTTATCTTATATTATTTGTTTTTGTTTTGTTATCATTTGTCTGTCTGATTTTCATTTATTAATAGTTATATGTTAATTTATTATTTACTATTTACCTGTTTGTTTATTATTCTAACTATACCTATGCATTTATTTATGTATTTTATTTGTTATTTACATTATTATAGTATTTATTTATTATTTTATTATTAATATGATTTTTTTTTTCCATCCGACCTAGATATGGATCAAAAGGTCTCCTGTCGGCATGCTCCGCCTTTGTAATCCTTTGTAATCCTTTGAAATGTGGATATGGAGACGAGTATTAAGAGTACCATGGACAGCGAAGAAAACAAATGAAGAAGTATTGAGAGAAATGGAGACAGATAGGGAATTGATGACAACAATAAGGAAAAGACAGTTGCGATTCTTAGGACATATAATGAGGAAGGAAGGGTTGGAAGAGGTGGTGATGATGGGAATGGTGGAGGGAAGGAGAGCAAGACGAAAGCAGAGGGAGAAGTATATGGACGGGCTGATGAGGGCGACGGGAAAACAACTCAAACCAGCACAGATGTTACAAGTAACTAGGGACCGTGAACGGTGGCGCTCCATGGTTGCCGAAGTCCAAGAGGATATGGCACGACAGTAAGGTAAGGTAAGGTATACACACATATATACACACATATATATGCACATATATACGCACATATATACCCACATATACACTCATATACACACATGTACACATATACATATATATACATATATATATATATATCAATGTAACTTAAAAAATAAAGTCTTTCCAGTTTTTCCCGTTTTTCAATCCGTGGTATTTTGGGGACATCGGGTGGGTGTAAGGTTGTCCAATAGGAAGAAGAAGAAGAAGTCGGGGTCAGGTGGTATTCTTCCTCTTCTTCTTCTTCTTCGCGTTCTTCTTCGCGTTCTTCTTCTTTTCGTCTTCGCGTTCTTCTTCTTCTTCGTCTTCTTCTTCTTCTTCTCCTTCGGATCTAGAGGACTCGAGCGGATCTTTGAGACTCGAGTGGATCTAGAGGACTCGAGCGGATCTAGAGGACTTGAGTAGATCTTTGGGACTCGAGTGGATCTTTGGGACTCGAGCGGATCTTGGGCGTAACTTAAAAAATAAAGTCTTTCCAGTTTTTCCCGTTTTTCAATCCGTGGTATTTTGGGGACATCGGGTGGGTGTAAGGTTGTCCAATAGGAAGAAGAAGAAGAAGTCGGAGTCAGGTGGTATTCTTCCTCTTCTTCGCGTTCTTCTTCTTCTTCGCGTTCTTTTTCTTCGCGTTCTTCTTCTTCCTCCTCTTCGCGTTCTTCTTCTTCCTCCTCTTCGCGTTCTTCTTCTTCGTCTTCTTCTTCTTCTTTGTCTTCTTCTTCTTCTCCTTTGGATCTAGAGGACTCGAGCGGATCTTTGAGACTCGAGTGGATCTAGAGGACTCGAGCGGATCTTTGGGACTCGAGCGGATCTAGAGGACTTGAGTAGATCTTTGGGACTCGAGCGGATCTTGAGGGCTCGAGCGGATCTTTGGGAATCGAGCGGATCTTGGGCGTAAGTCTAAATAAAAATATTTTTTGTTCTTCGCGTTCTTTTTCTTCGCGTTCTTCTTCTTCCTCCTCTTCTTCGCGTTCTTCTTCTTCTTCGTCTTCTTCTTCTTTGTCTTCTCCTTCGGATCTAGAGGACTCGAGCGGATCTTTGAGACTCGAATGGATCTAGAGGACTCGAGCGGATCTTTGGGACTCGAGCGGATCTAGAGGACTTGAGTAGATCTTTTGGACTCGAGCGGATCTTGAGGGCTCGAGCGGATCTTTGGGACTCGAGCGGATCTTGGGCGTAAGTCTAAATAAAAATATTTTTCTAAAAAACAAAAATGACGAAAATAAAAGAGGTGAATAATTTACAGTTGCTTATTTTATAGCCTTTGAAGGTGGGGCGTAGCCCTCCGCGAGCGAAGCGAGGTGCGCCGCAGGCCAAGCCCCCCGGCGCAGCCGGGCTGGCGAAGCCAGGGGCTTGTATATATATATATGACGAGATAAACACATATGAGGACGGAGCCTTTATTTGTACGACGTTTCGCTTATTACAGCTTTTTCAAGTGCAAGTTGAGATACAAATGCTTGAGATTAAATAAGGGGAAAGGAGGGAACTGGGAGAGAAAAGGGGGGGAAGGAAGAGGAGGAGGATAAGGGGGGGGGGATTGGACACTGGGAAAGGATGAGAATGCTGGCCCAAACGTCCGTGGGCGAAATGTCCACAAAGGGTGGTTTAGATATTTAATATTTTGCTGGCAATGGGTATTAGGGGAATAATGTGAGGCGAGATGTTAAACATGCCCCTGTTTTGTTCAATAGTGTTCGTTCCTTGAATGATTGCTGCTTCTAAACACTTCCTGCGGATTTTGTCTGGTTCCCGTATCAGCAGCTCTGCATTCTTCCAGTCCATAAGATGGTTTTCCTTGTTTCTATGTGTCACACATGCATTGGTGGTAACATCATGCCTGACGTCGTAACGGTGTTCACGTATTCGTGTATTCAGGTCGCGTGATGTTTCTCCGATGTAAACTTTATCGCATCCTGAACACGGAATACGATAAACACCGGCTTTGGTGCCCGGTGTCTGGTTGTTGTGTATTTCTGTCTTCGTGATGTCTTTTATCGTTCTGCTTGTCTGGCACATTATTTCCAATTTGGTGGTTCTTAAAAGACGTGTCAGGTTGGTGGCAACACGAGACGTCTTGTTGTGCTGTCCTGTTGCCAACCGGCGACGTTGCCACCAACCTGACACGTCTTTTAAGAACCACCAAAATATATATACATACATATATATACATACATATATATACATACATACATATATATACATACATATATATACATACATATATACTCTATACATATATATACATATATATATTATACACACATATATATATATATGAATATATATATACTGTATATATATATATATATTTGTATGTATTTACAGTATATATCATTATTTTTTTTTCTTTTGTCTTAATGTATGCACTCTATCAAGGTTTTTAATTCAATGCCCGAGGAATTTTGTTTACAATATATATTCGCCAAGTTGAAGTAAATCGGCTATATACACATACACGTGTATATAATCACGAGAGTTTTAACTAGTTCGGTGTGATATCAAACTATTTTACTCGGTTTAGTTCTTTCTGTTAGAAAGGTGATAAGCTGCCTCGACAGAATTTTACCGACCTCATTCTAAGTATCCAGATTAAAACTTTTGAAAGTTTTATTTCTGACTCATACCAGACGATTCTATGACCCTTAAGAGGTGAACTTCGGCCGATAACCAAAATTAAATCATCTAAATTGATCAAAAGAACATAAGAACTCAAGAACGGAGGAGACTGCAGGAGACCATAAGGTCTACACTAGGTAGTTCTGGTGAAGGACCGGGCAATTTTATTCAGTTGTGAGCTATCCCCAGGCCAAAGCGGGGTCTCGGTTGATCAGAACCTATCGGCTGCGGCAGGGGTCTGCCATTACCTGATCCAAATCGCCTACCGAACCACACAAACAAAAGTTCTAAAGGCGTAAAAGGGTCAGTCAAAAGCCAAGAATAATTTTTACCATAGTTCATTTATTATCAACCGTTTCACCTTTCAATGTGCCAGTACGAAATGGATGCGCGACTTCTGGTTCTGGAAGCCTATCTCGGCACGTCGACTTCGATGACGAACCGACATCTTCTAGGGCCTGAAGGAGGTCAGCGTTGGTGGCCCCACAGTATGTTCTCCCTTGACCGCTACAAGGTGGAGAGGAAACTCGGCGAAGGAGGTTTCGGGTCGGTCTTCGCCGCCACCCGCCTCGACGATGGCCAACGCCGAGGTCGACAATTGGGGAACCCACGAGGGCGAACGCGTCCCCCTCGAAGTGGAACTGCTCTTCGCCCTGGAGCCAGTTCCCGAGGTGATTCCCCTCTACGAATGCTTCCGCCGAGGGGACAAGTACTACCTCGTAATGGAGTACGTCCCAGGGGCCATGTCGCTCTACGACTACATCGAGGCGCATGGCCCCCTCACCGAGGACCTGGCACGGCACATCCTCCTGCAAGTGGTGGATGCCGTGGCCAAATGCTTCAGATGCGGCGTGTCCCACCGGGACATTAAGGCCGAAAACGTCCTTCTACTCCCTGAAGCTGGCCAAATACGACTAATCGACTTGGGCGTTAGTGAGCTCATCGTCAGCCATAGAGGGGGCGACACAGGAGGGACGGTAAAGCACTGGCCCCCTGAGTACTTCTTGAAGAATGAGTACCTCCACCTTCCCGCCACTGTATGGAGTCTTGGGACACTCCTGTACCACGCAGTGAGCGGAAGGGCAGCCTTCACAGAGGACGTGGAGGATATTGCCAGGGGTGCCCCGAATTTCCCCTCCCACGTGTCCCTCCTCTGCCAGGATCTCGTGGCCAGATGTTTCGTTAAAGAGCCCTGGAACAGGACATCCTTCGAAAGCTTCCGGTCCCATCCTTGGGCGACAGGGTGGGACCACACGCCCCTAGACCAGAGTGCCACCTACGCTATCCTGCAGGAGGGGATAGAAGCCATTAGAAGGCTCCCCTACAAGAGGACTCGCAGGAACGCGGGCGACATTAAGCTCGCCCAGCGGCAGGTCTGGAAGGAAGCATAGCGATCAAGGGAAATGCCAAGTAAAGCCCACTGCGAGCCCAAGTCCCGGAATGGCGAGGCAACGAAGCCTAAAAGGAAAAGCTTGGGACAGCAAAAGCCTAAGCCCAGCAATAAGGCCCGTCCGCGGGAGAAAGTAGTGATCCGATTGCAAAAGAAAAGAGAAGATAAAAAGCAACGGGTCACTAAGAAACGTCGGTGAGAACCATGGAATTATGCCCAAGATTAAGAAATTTTGTATTAAAACTCATTGGTGATATAAAAAGAGAATGCCCACTGGAATAATTATGAAAATATACAGAATAAATTAAAGAGATAACCAATGATAAGTAATTGAAGGACAATGCCCATAACAAGTAATACTGAAAGAGAAGGCCCCAACAAATGCCCCTACAAGAAGAAATTGAAATTATCACCAACGATATGAAACTATGTACAACTTCTTTAGTAAAATGGAAAGTGAAAGCCCAAACGAATGAACATGAAAATGAATAAGAGGCCCCAAAGGAAGAAATGAATAAAATTAAATGATTGATGATAGAAAGGGAACCCAAAAGAATATGAAAACGAAAGTCCCAAAAAAGAAACGAAGCATACAAATTGCCAACAGTGAATCCCCATGACTCAAATGGATGAATCACACCTCCCAAGAGGTCAAAGGCACAGGACCTACGAGTAAAAGAAGGTACATATCCTGAAAAACCTGGAACTTCAAGTATCAAGTATTGAAATATACTTTGTGCCAATGCTAAAGTCCAACGGAGCCATCAAAGCCATACGTCATTGGTTAAATATGCACTCTGGCCTTCCTCTCCACCTTGGGAACACTCAGAACACAACATCACAACATCCACCAATCGGCCTCTGAGGTTCCCATCTCTAGTATCTCTTTCGTCTCCTTCACGTCTAACTTCAGAATCACAAAGCAAGTTCCAGACCATAAAACTGAAGTAATAGAAGCAATGAAATGTTATTCAAAATAACGACTAAAAGGGTTTCCCTCAGCTGAATAAGATTGCTCGGCAGGGGTTTGAATAAATACAAGTATTTTACAGAAGCCAAAGGGTTAACTGTAAAACAACAAGAAATGCCATTATTATGACAGAATCATCTCTCTGCTGCCACCTGTTTTCAAAACCTGTCAACACCCTCACCTCTATCTAGAGGTGCAACCCTGAGGGGCTGACACTGGGTGTCCAGATTGAGCCCAACATCTCTCTCTATCAACTCCAACTGTATTTTCTTCCTGCAACTGACAATTCCTACCCTCCTACTGATCCTATAAGCCGGTAACATAGAAACAGTCACAGTGATGACATTAATGAAATATTGACATCCACTGTGCACTGGGGATTTGCAGTCATTAAAAGTAGAGGCAACAATGATCGTATTAAAGACTGCAAAACAATTAATTGGAGGTCCTGTGAATAAAAGGAATGAAAATGAGCAAAAGAAAAAAATAGTGAACGCTAAGATGAACAACAGTAACATAATCATGAGCAACAGCATAAGGGCAACGAAATCATTAAGATGACTGATGTAAAAAGCAATAATGACAGAATGGTAAAACAAGAAATTAAAACTTATTAGCAATGAGCTACAAAGGCACTAGGACACAGTATGCGATATAAAAGTATTACAAAAAGAGATGCAGTAAAAGCAATGATAATTAATGAAAACCAAAATGCATAAGAGTACTAAGATCAATGATGTGATGGTCCCATAGAACAAGTGTCAGAATAATCTCCAAATTGCCTGACTTCATGTTCTAATAACACACTAACTGCAATCTAGACATACTCAGGGCTGACACCTAGTTTCTGAACCAAGGACAAAATATCTCTTCATCAACTTAATTGTTCAATATTTGTTCACTTAAGTTGTGATCACAACTGACAATGACTATCCTTTCCCTCTTCCCATTAGCCAGTGATACAAAACAGGAAACTCTATTTCTTCTTAGAAGGGTTATAGGATGACCTCAGGACTGTCCTCAGTTACTGTGAGGATGCAAGCTTTCAGGAAGTAACAACTAGCACCACAGTCGGAAGAAAGAGTTGCTAACTGCAATCCTCTTCAGTAGTACAAGGTGGGAGGGGAAGAATACCTCTGACCCGACCTCTGGTCATCATCAGGTCACGAGCGAGTGAGGGTAGTGATATTTATTCCTTCCCTAGTTCCTTTTCCTTTGTAAGAGGTTGCTATTTATGATAGCACCCTCCTCCCACCTTGTACTACTGAAGAGGATTACAGTTAGCAATCGAAATATATAGGTTTGCTTATTCAACTCTTTCTCCCGACTGTGGTGCTAGTTGTGATTTACAAATGTGTTACTACATTTTTCACCAGTGGTTTCAGTAAGTAAAGTTAAGGCAATAAACGATTGATTATATTCAGTTAATAGTAGGGTACTGTTAGACTCCCAAGAGGTATCCAACCCATTCCTCATCTGCCCCAAAGCCCTACATTGACAAAACACCCCTTCTACCTCTGAGAAGACACAAACCATTTCATAAATACTGTTGTGTTCGTCAAGACATCTTTACTCTCTCTCTCTCTCCTCTCTCTCTCTCTCTCTCTCTCTCTCTCTCTCTCTCTCTCTCTCTCTCTCTCTATTTATATATATATATATATCTTTCTCTTTCTCTCTCTCTCTCTCTCTCTCTCTCACTCTCTCTTACGCAAATGAATCGTGACATGAGAAGGACTGTCGCAGGCAGAGCCATGCACGGATGTAGAATGGTGAGAAGTTACAGCCTTTGTGTGTGTAAGTCTGTTTCCTTCAACTTGTCGATGATTTAGTCAATGAAGGAAATTGTTAGATACTGGTGTAACAGCCTCCGCCTGTTGCAGACATTAAGAAAAAGAAAAAGTGGGAAATGCCGAAAACATATATATTTTTCATTTGGAGTAATTAAAATTGAAAAGTTATATGTTCAGTATTACAAACATTTGGAAACCTAACACATCTGGAATCTAAATTTTGCAACTCTCCTCTGTTTAGAACAATAATACATTTCGGAAATATGTCAGAATATTGACATTTATCTTTTATTCAGTCATGTATATATATATATATTTTCTTGCTTACCTTTAGGGAGGATATTCGCTGGTCGATCGGATTAGAGCATCGCTACTTGCGCGCGGAGGTCGAGGTGACGGCAGATCAAACCTTGCCGCCAGTGAGTTGGACCAAGGGCATGGCTCATTAAATTCCACGCAACAAAGTCCTCTGTGAGATGCATCGTCCTAGCCTCCTGATAGGTTTTAAACAAAACCATCATCACTTCTATGGAGGAAAGGTATTTCTTCTGCAGTGTTGAGGATTTAAACCACGATAGAGATAGCCTCTCTGTGGATGGGTTGTGGGACACTTCAGGTGCGAGAAGATAGACTGCCGGAGTAAGAGGTGTTTGTCGTCCCACGAGTGGGACAGGAGCTGGAGTTGGAGGACGGGTGAGTGGGGTGAGAATGATGACGCATGGCCTGGCCGGCGTCCAGGGAAAGAGCCCTGGTCCACTCGGGAAAGGCCATTTGCTTCTGGATGCTTAGTGTTGTGCCGTGGTTGTCGTGCCATTCAACTCAGCAGACTGTTGTTAGTTTCTGTTTTCTTATTTTCTTCTTGTCCCACTCTCTTCGTCTGACTTTGTAATCATATAACGATCTACATTTTTTTCTTTCTTTAGCTTTTTTTTAGATATGTTTAATTTTTTCCTGCCTTTTTGCCTTTTGTGTTGTTTCGCTGTTTGCTTTTACATCTGTTAATCTACCTCGATGAGAGACTCGAGGCGGTCGCCTTCTTGTGGTGGTCCTGCAAGACGGACGTCATAGAAGATGTTCTCCTTGCTGCCTCATATTCAAAATCGGCCAACTCCCTCATATTAAACCAGAGGAGCAGCCTCTAGGAACTGACACTCGGGTCTCGGACCGGGCTCAACATTTTTAATTGTATTTTTCCTATTTTACTAATAATGGGGACCTGACAGCCGGCGATTGATCACCTCCTAAGGCTTTCGGCCGATGACATAGAAACAGTTTCACATTAATACAACATGGTATTTAAAGCATTCTCCCTAAAGAGATCTAAGGACGGAGGAGGAGGAGGAGGGGGTCCGTGGACCGTTGCCAACCACTAAAGGGCTACGGTTTTGTGGTCATTGAAATTCGAGGTAATAGTTATCCAACCCAGTGTCCTCTTAGATCTATTTTTCTCTGATTCTATCTTTCTGTTTAACTGTTTCTCATGACAGTACCTATCTTTTTATTAATATAACTTCACACCTGCCGTTGTGTCACACGTTTTATTTGTATTCTCAGTACGTCCCTATTATCACATTTCTTGATGACTAATCACCCCCCCCCCTTCCTCTGAGTGTTTGTAGTTATCTATTTACAATGTACTAGCACAAGAAGTCTAGTGTACAAATCCTGGTGCTTAGTGACTGATTTGGTTTAACACCAGGAGACTAGAACGGTGTTCATTACTTTATAGCTCTTGGTCTAACTCGCTGGTAGCAGGGTTCGAACTGCCGTTACCTTAATCACCGTAAGTGGCGACGCTCTAACCCGCTCGGTCAGCGAACATCCACACGTACATAATCTGGTGACAGCTTGAAACCACGAAGACGTGATTTCAGCTTATCGTTTACCCCGGGACACGTGCTGTTGAATATGAGTATTTACAAAGACCATTGTAAATCAATCAAACACACACACACACACACACACACACACACACACACACACACACACACACACACACACTTCAACGAATGGACGGCTTAGAAGACGTTCTGAAGAAAAGTGAAGTCTGTGGATCCCAACGCAAAGAGAAGTGCCTAGTGTTTTTGCAGGGTGGGGGGGAAATTGCTCGTGGAGTAGTGGGAACGTAGGGAAAGAGGAAAAGGGGAGGGATTACTGAGGGAAATGGAAGGAAATGAGGAGGGAGTAGACTTTGACCAGCCAGACAAGCGGAAGGTAAACAAACGACTGAGTGAGGATCAAATGTCTAATAAAAATGTAAAGATTAGAAGTATAGAGAGGAGCAATACAGAAGAAAGTGACGAGAATATGTTCCAGGGATTTATAGAGGGTGGGGGGGACACAACCCCCCCCCCCCGACTGATAAGACTAGAGGAGAGAGTTGATAAGGTGATCGAGGACTTGGAGCGTAAGTTAGGTAACGTAGACTCCATTTTTAAAAGAATTGAAAGGTTGGAACAACTAGAGAAGGCTAACAGAAACTTAACTGAAGAAATAGAGGACCTAAAAAGACAGTTAGGAAATGTAAAGGAGGAGAATGAGAAATTGAAGAAGAATAGTAATGAAAACAGAGAGAAACTAGCTACAGAAGCTAAAAATTGGAGAATAACTCAAGAAGGGAATAAGGTTTCATTCACTGACATAGTCAAACAGCAATTGAAAGAACATAATGAAGACTCAGTTATTAAAGTGATGAGACAGAAGGAGAATATAGTAAGAGAATTAGCTGACAAAAAGAAATGTATAATTATATTAGGAATGGAAGAGAAACATAACCCAGATAGAACTGCAAGAATCAAGGAGGAAAATGAAAGAGTAAGCAGTTTACTAAAATTAGTCCAGGAAGATGAACCAGAAATTATAAAGGAAATTGAGGAAAAATTCAGACTCGGAAAATATAGTACAGATAAGACCAGACCAATTAAGATTAAATTCAGGTCACAAACAACAGCAGAGAAAATTCTATCCAAGACAGGGAAACTAGCAACAAATGATCAATATAAAAAGGTATGGATAAAAAGAGAAATGAATAAGGAGGAAAGAGAGGCAGAAAAGCAGAAAAGAATTGAAGCTAAGGCAAAAAACGAGGAAAGAACGGAGTCAGAGAAAGAGAGATTCTATTGGAGAGTAGTGAACATGAAAATAAAGCAGTTCGACATACTAAAGAAAAACATAAGGGAAACAGAGAATACAATGGAAGTGGCAGAAAACTAAGAGTGTCTTACACAAATATAGATGGATTGATAACAGGATTGAATGAACTGAATGATTATTTGAAAGAAAAAGAACCGGACATAATGGGAATTGTAGAAACAAAATTAAAAGGCCCACTACCACCCAACAGTGTAGGACATGATACATACAATTATTGGATTAGAAACAGAGAGAAAAAACAAGGGGGTGGAGTTATGTTCCTGACTAAGAAGGATATAAACGTGAAAGGTGTCATATATGGAAAGAATACAGTAGAGATGATTATGATAGAAGTGGAAGACCGAGATAAGAAGAGCAGAAAATTTGTGATCAATTATGTGCCTCCGAAAACAGCCTCATGGGAGGAGAGTGAACATAAAAGTATGTTAAAGGACACAAAGATAGCATTAACTAAAATAATGGAAGACGGAGGAAGAATAGTTATGATGGGCGACTTTAATTGCAAAGAAATCTGCTGGGAAGAAATGACAGTAAAGAGTGGTGATGACTCATGGGGAAATGCTCTACTTGAGATGATTACTGACCATTCAATGACACAATGGATACAAGAGAACACTAGGTATAGAAATGAAGAAGAACCATCGAGGCTAGACTTAATAATTACATCTGAACCTAGAATAGTGGACAAGATTGAATATAAAACACCAATAGGTAAAAGTGACCACATATTGATTGAACTGGAACTTAATGAAGAAAAATATATGAAAAGAAATGAACAATATAGAAAAGGAAGAATGATGTATGAAAAAACAAACTTTGATAAAATAAGAGAATTCTTCCAACAAGAAAACTGGGAAGAAATATACAAAGAAGAAACAACAGTGGAAGAGAAATGGAATATTTTGACAAAAATTTACAAAAAAGGAGTGGAAAAGTATGTCCCAAGACAAAAACAAGGAAAAGAATATGTAAAATGCTGGTACAACAAAAGTTGTAGGGAGTTAAAGGACAAAAGAGACAAAGCCTGGAACAGATGGAAAAAAGACAGAAGACCTGAAAAATGGAAAATATATACTGGTTATAGAAATGAATATGTACAAAAGTGCAGAGAGGAAAAAAGAAAATATGAAAAAGATGTTATAGAAAAGTGTAAAGATCAACCAAAACTATTCTACAGATTTGTAAACAATAAACTGAAAAACAAACAAGACTTAGAGAAATTAAGACAAGGAGGAGTTGAATACACTGAGGAAATGGAAATGGCAGAAATTATGAACAAACATTTTAAATCAGTGTTTACAAGGGAAAATATACAACCTGAAGAGATTGAGTGGAAGGAAAAAGTCCCCCCTATGGAAGAAATAGAAGTAACAAAGAATGAAATATTGACACACTTGGGTAATTTTGATGTCAGAAAATCGCATGGGCCAGATGAAATAGCAAACTGGATTCTGAAAGAATGCAGGAATGAACTGGCAGACAAAATACATAGCATAATAAGCAGTTCCTTAAAAGAAGGAAAAGTTCCAGAAGATTGGAAAAAAGCAAATATAGTACCTATATATAAAGGAGGAAATAAAGAAGAACCTACCAACTATAGACCAGTCTCTCTAACAAGTACAATAGCAAAAATATGTGAAAGAATTATCAAAAGTAGATGGGTAAAATACTTGGAAAAAAACAACGTACTAAATCCAAGGCAATTTGGATTCAGACAAGGACGATCATGCGTCACCAATTTAATATGTTTCTATTCAAGGCTAATAGATATAATACAAGAAAGAGATGGATGGGCTGATTGTGCATTTCTAGACCTAAAAAAAGCTTTTGACAAAGTACCACATAAGAAGTTGCTTAAGAAATTAGAATATGAAGGAGGAATACAAGGTAAATTGCTAAATTGGATGGAAGACTTTTTGCAAGAAAGAAAAATGAGAGTAGTGATAAGAGATCAGCACTCAAAATGGAATGAAGTAATAAGCGGTGTCCCGCAGGGAACAGTTCTGGCCCCAATAATGTTTGCTATATATATTAATGATATGGATGAAGGAATTGAAAGCTATATGAGCTTCTTTGCAGATGATGCAAAATTACTGAAAAGAGTGAAAACTGAAGAAGATTGTGAATCACTACAGAGAGATCTAAATAAAGTACAAGAATGGAGTAGGAAGTGGGAGATGGAGTTCAATACAAAAAAGTGTAGTATAATGGAATTTGGAAAAAGCAAAAACAGAATAACAGGATCATATAATTTGGGAGAAGAAGGAATAAAAAAAGTAGAAAATGAGAAGGACCTGGGAGTCATTGTTATGAATAATATGTCACCTGAGAAACATATAAATAAGATTTTTGGAGAAACTTATAATTTAATAAGAACAATCAAAGTAGCATTTACATACCTGGATGAAGAAATGGTGAGGAAAATCCTAATCACCCTGATAAGACCAAGATTGGAATATGCAGCAACGATATGGTCACCAAGTACAAAAAAATGTATAAAAAAACTTGAAAGAATACAAAGAGCAATTACAAAACTGGCACCAACACTCTCAAAACTATCATATGAAGAGAGACTACAAAAACTTAAACTACAGACACTAGAGCAAAGAAGAGAGAGAGGAGATTTGATAGCTATTTACAGAATCATGAAAGGCATAGAAATTACTGATAGAGAGAATCTGATAAAATGGGATGACAGAAATACAAGAGGACACGGAAAGAAAATAAAAAAAGGCAGCTATAGAAGAGATTTTAAAAAGAACAGCTTTCCTCACAGAGCAATAGACAGTTGGAACAAGTTAGATGAGAAAGTGGTGTGTGCAAAATCAATACATGAATTTAAAAATAGTTTAGATAAAATGAGATATGAAGACGGGACCCTACGAGCATAGCTCCCCTTCCCGTAAAATACAACTAGGTACAACTAGGTACAACTAGGTAAATACACACACACACACACACACACACACACACACACATAAATACAACTGGCATTTACAAAATCATGGAAGTGGGATGGAAGAAAAAGAAGGGGACATGAAAAAAAGTATAGTTATAGAAGAGATCTGAAGAAAAAAAAACAGTTTTCCATACAGAGTGGTGGATGTCTGGAACAAATTGGACGAAACAATAGTGTGAAGAAACACCTTACAAGAATTTAAGAAGAAACTAGATGTTGCGAGATACAAAGACGGGTCACCACGAGTATAGCTCCCATTCCCGTATAATACTAGGTTAATAGGTGCGCACATACGTACATATGCATGGGCACAAGTAGATGTAAGCCTACAAAGGGATGAACTTTGCCTTAAAACTTTAGGGAGCTCAGTAAACATCCCTAAAAAACGCCTTTGCCAATAGCCCTCCTTCATACACAACTATCTTTTCCCTTCCTACAACTTCCGATCTTGCGCGAGCGGGTGTTTTTTTTTTTTCTAGGTAGTCCATAGTACATAGGGAGTTTAGAATAAACGAGATAATGTTTGAGTTCAAGCTAAGGGAAAATGTGCAGAATGTTTCAAGCCTGTTTGAGTGTTGTAAATCTCATCTAAGTAAATATGCACATTAATATATGCGGGAAGCAAAGGCACACATACTACATGTAAAAGTAGGTTTGGTGGAGGAGAGGCAGGATTCATGTGTTTAGTTGTCATCCTGCATATTGCAATTAGGTAAATGCAATTACTCCTAGGTAAATATACATACAAGCATACACTTGTGTATGATATGTGAGTGGAGCCGAAAGTGAGGAATGAATTCTAGTGTGAAAAATACAATATATTTGAAATGGGTGTAAGACTGTCACTAGAAAAACACACACCAAATAGATGATTGGAGAAACTTATAATCAATTGAAAAACATGAAATTTGTATTCTACTACATAGACAAAGCCATGATGAAGATGATCGAAAACTTGATCCAACCAAGACTGGAATATGCTGCAGTGGGATGGTCGTCGCATAAAAAGAAAAATGTAAACAAGATTGACTAAAATGGTACCAGATATTGTAGGTAAGACATACGAAGAAAGAATATTCTGGGACTGTCAAAGTTAGAAGAGAGAAGAGAGAAAGGTGGTTTAATAGCCTTGTTTAGAGCAACAGTTCTCAACTTTTTTCACTCCATTCCCCCTTCATAAATTCTCAACATTCGTAAGGCTACCCTCCATTTTCCTCTGAAATAAGTAGAAAATAAATGAAGAGAAACCCTTTGTTTTATTACATAGTTCACAATCATAACTATCTTATACTTCCTCTGCCAGGACAGTCGTGGAAGTTCTTTTCTATTTATTCAAATTCCTCACATTATATAGAAATATATAGTTTATATCAGCAGATCACGGCTCCCCTAAATCCTTGTCATGGTTGCCATAGGGCCCATCGCCCCCCATGAAAGACCTGGACATACTTGATAAAAAAAAACTCTTAATGTGGGAACAAAGAAAAACCAGAGACTATGGGATGATACTGAAAAAGACTAGATGTTTGAAGGACATTAAAAGATACAGTTTTCGTATTAGGATTATTGATTTATGGAAAAGTGTTGACAAAGGAATAGTAAAATTAAATAACATGAGATAATTTTAACACAGATTCGACCATTAAGAACCATACGAACATAGATGTCCTTTATATTACATCTAGGTAAATGCGCGCACGCACGCACGTAACAGGCACACACACATACACACGAAACAGATACACACACATACAAAACACACACACACACACACACTTCAGCGAATGGACGGCTTGGATGACGTTCTGAAGAAAACTGAAGTCTGTGGATCCCAACGCAAAGAGAAGTGCCTAGTGTTTTTACAGGGTAGGGGGGAAATTGCTCGTGGAGTAGTGGGAAAGTAGGGAAAGAGGAAAAGGGGAGGGATTACTGAGGGAAATGGAAGGAAATGAGGAGGGAGTAGACTTGGCCCAGCCAGACAAGCGAAAGGTAAACAAAAGACTGAACGATGATGAAATGTCTAATAAAAATGTAAAGATTAGAAGTATAGAGAGGAACAATACAGTAGAAAGTGACGAGAATATGTTCCAGGGATTTAAAGAGGGTGGGGGGGACACAACCCCCCCCCCCGACTGATAAGACTAGAGGAGAGAGTTGATAAGGTGATCGAGGACTTGGAAAGTAGGTTAGGTAATGTTGACTCCATTTTCCAGAGAATTGAAAGGTTGGAACAACTAGAGAAGGCAAACAGAAAATTAACTGATGAAATAGAGGACCTAAAAAGACAGTTAAGAAATGTAAAGGAGGAGAATGAGAAATTGAAGAAGAATAGTAATGAAAACAGAGAGACAATAGCTAAAGAAGCTAAAAATTGAAGAACAACCCAAGAAGGGAATAAGGTTTCATTCACTGACATAGTCAAACAGCAATTGAAAGAACATAATGAAGACTCAGTTATTAAAGTGATGAGACAGAAAGAGAATATAGTAAGAGAATTAGCTGACAAAAAGAAATGTATAATTATATTAGGAATGGAAGAGAAACATAACCCAGATAGAACCGCAAGAATCAAGGAGGAAAATGAAAGAGTAAGCAGTTTATTAAAATTAGTCCAGGAAGATGAACCAGAAATTATAAAGGAAATTGAGGAAAAATTCAGACTCGGAAAATATAGTACAGATAAGACCAGACCAATTAAGATTAAATTCAGGTCACAAACAACGGCAGAGAAAATTCTATCCAATACAAGGAAACTAGCAACAAATGATCAATATAAAAAGGTATAGATAAAAAGAGAAATGAATAAGGAGGAAAGAGAGGCAGAAAAGACTTGAAGCTAAGGCAAAAAACGAGGAAAGAACGGAGTCAGAGAAAGAGAGATTCTATTGGAGAGTAGTGAACATGAAAATAAAGCAGTTCGACATACAAAAGAAAAACATAAGGGAAACAGAGAACACAATGGAAGTGGCAGAAAACTAAGAGCGTCTTACACAAATATAGATGGATTGATAACAGGATTGAATGAACTGAATGATTATTTGAAAGAAAAAGAACCGGACATAATGGGAATTGTAGAAACAAAATTAAAAGGCCCACTACCACCCAACAGTGTAGGACATGATGCATACAATTATTGGATTAGAAACAGAGAGAAAAAACAAGGGGGTGGAGTTATGTTCCTGACTAAGAAGGATATAAACGTGAAAGGTGTCATATATGGAAAGAATACAGTAGAGATGATTATGATAGAAGTGGAAGACAGAGATAAGAAGAGCAGAAAATTTGTGATCAATTATGTGCCTCCGAAAACAGCCTCATGGGAGGAGAGTGAACATAAAAGTATGTTAGAGGACACAAAGATAGCATTAACTAAAATAATGGAAGACGGAGGAAGAATAGTTATGATGGGCGACTTTAATTGCAAAGAAATCTGCTGGGAAGAAATGACAGTAAAGAGTGGTGATGACTCATGGGGAAATGCTCTACTTGAGATGATTACTGACCATTCAATGACACAATGGATACAAGAGAACACTAGGTATAGAAATGAAGAAGAACCATCGAGACTAGACTTAATAATTACATCTGAACCTAGAATAGTGGACATGATTGAATATAAAACACCAATAGGTAAAAGTGACCACATATTGATTGAACTGGAACTTAATGAAGAAAAATATATGAAAAGAAATGAACAATATAGAAAAGGAAGAATGATGTATGAAAAAACAAACTTTGATAAAATAAGAGAATTCTTCCAACAAGAAAACTGGGAAGAAATATACAAAGAAGAAACATCAGTGGAAGAGAAATGGAATATTTTGACAAAAATGTACAAAAAAGGAGTGGAAAAGTATGTCCCAAGACAAAAACAAGAAAAAGAATATGTAAAATGCTGGTACAACAAAAGTTGTAGGGAGTTAAAAGACAAAAGAGACAAAGCCTGGACCAGATGGAAAAAAGACAGAAGACCTGAAAAATGGAAAATATATACTGGTTATAGAAATGAATATGTACAAAAGTGCAGAGAGGAAAAAAGAAAATATGAAAAAGATGTTATAGAAAAGTGTAAAGATCAACCAAAACTATTCTACAGATTTGTAAACAATAAACTGAAAAACAAACAAGACTTGGAGAAATTAAGACAAGGAGGAGTTGAATACACTGAGGAAATGGAAATGGCAGAAATTATGAACAAACATTTTAAATCAGTGTTTACAAGGGAAAATATACAACCTGAAGAGATTGAGTGGAAAGAAAAAGTCCCCCCTATGGAAGAAATAGAAGTAACAAAGAATGAAATATTGACACACTTGGGTAATTTTGATGTCAGAAAATCGCATGGGCCAGATGAAATAGCAAACTGGATTCTGAAAGAATGCAGGAATGAACTGGCAGACAAAAAACATTGCATTATAAGCAGTTCCTTAAAAGAAGGAAAAGTTCCAGAAGATTGGAAAAAAACAAATATAGTACCTATATATAAAGGAGGAAATAAAGAAGAACCTACCAACTATAGACCAGTCTCTCTAACAAGTACAATAGCAAAAATTTGTGAAAGAATTATCAAAGGTAGATGGGTAAAATACTTGGAAAAAAAAAACAACGTACTAAATCCAAGGCAATTTGGATTCAGACAAGGACGATCATGCGTCACCAATTTAATATGTTTCTATTCAAGGATAATAGATATAATACAAGAAAGAGATGGATGGGCGGACTGTGCATTTCTAGACCTAAAAAAAGCTTTTGACAAAGTACCACATAAGAAGTTGCTTAAGAAATTAGAATATGAAGGAGGAATACAAGGTAAATTGCTAAATTGGATGGAAGACTTTTTGCAAGAAAGAAAAATGAGAGTAGTGATAAGAGATCAGCACTCCAAATGGAATGAAGTAATAAGAGGTGTCCCGCAGGGAACAGTTCTGGCCCCAATAATGTTTGCTATATATATTAATGATATGGATGAAGGAATTGAAAGCTATATGAGCTTCTTTGCAGATGATGCAAAACTACTGAAAAGAGTGAAAACTGAAGAAGATTGTGAATCACTACAGAGAGATCTAAATAAAGTACAAGAATGGAGTAGGAAGTGGGAGATGGAGTTCAATACAAAAAAGTGTAGTATAATGGAATTTGGAAAAAGCAAAAACAGAATAACAGGATCATATAATTTGGGAGAAGAAGGAATAAAAAAAAAGTAGAAAATGAGAAGGACCTGGGAGTCATTGTTATGAATAAAATGTCACCTGAGAAACATATTAATAGGATTTTTGGAGAAACTTATAATTTAATAAGAACAATCAAAGTGGCATTTACATACCTGGATGAAGAAATGGTAAGGAAAATCCTAATCACCCTGATAAGACCAAGATTGGAATATGCAGCAACGATATGGTCACCATGTACAAAAAAATGTATAAAAAAAAACTTGAAAGAATACAAAGAGCAATTACAAAATTGGCACCAACACTCTCAAAACTATCATATGAAGAGAGACTACAAAAACTTAAACTACAGACACTAGAGCAAAGAAGAGAGAGAGGAGATTTGATAGCTATTTACAGAATCATGAAAGGCATAGAAATTACTGATAGAGAGAATCTGATAAAATGGGATGACAGAAATACAAGAGGACACGGAAAGAAAATAAAAAAAAGACAGCTATAGAAGAGATTTGAAAAAGAACAGCTTTCCTCACAGAGTAATAGACAGTTGGAACAAGTTAGATGAGAAAGTGGTGTGTGCAAAAACAATACATGAATTTAAAAATAGTTTAGATAAAATGAGATATGAAGACGGGACATTACGAGCATAGCTCCCCTTCCCGTAAAATACAACTAGGTAAATACATACGAAACAGACATACACAGACACACAAAACAGACGCGCGCGCAACATGAAGAACAAGAAACACTCAAGGAGAGCTGGTGGTCACGTCTCTGAGATTTTTCGCCTTTTTAGGAGAGAAGTTGCTTCTCACTTAGCCGTTTATTTCTTTACAAAAATTGATAGCGTTCTCTCCAAGTTTAGATGATATCTTTCGGCGAACTACTTTAGCTGAGACACGGTTTCACAAATAATGTGAGTACATACTCCCTTTGGACAATAACAATACAGTATATTTCTTTGAGTACATTCTATGAATATATCGAGGACCATCCAAGATATCCTATCAGATATTCTGTCAGTATATTTAATAATTTCACATCGGAGGATTTTTTCCTCATCTCAAGTAAACCATTTGGTGGCAGCTCGTAAAAAGCTAGATATAACTTGTAAAATTCTAGATTAATAAAAACGCTGATAAAGGGTTATTCAAGATGAGTTTTATTTCTTTTTGCGGGGGAATTTTTATCGATTGGCTATAGTCAACTAACGACAAATTCTCATGAAATAGTTGAAATATGCGAATAAAAATATATTCCAGAAGTGGGAGGATGCACCAGAAAGTATTTGAAACTCGCCTACTCATCGTTTGCCGTCGGTTATGGTGGAAGCTGCCGACCTCAGCATAAAAAACATTTCGAGTTGAGAAGTCAGTTTTGGAGAATTAAAAAGGAAAGGTGTGTAGTAATTGTAGTACTTCTAGTAATATTCTCACACATACCCTTGTCTATGACAGTAGACAACAACAACCTTAAACATCTAACATCTGTTTCATGTTAGATGTTATGTTCGCCATAACACACACACACACATACACAAACAAACAAACATATATTAAAAACTGGATTTTGATAGAGATAAATTTGATAAAAAAAAATTGAGATGATGATGGAAATGGTGCTTGGTTGTAACACAGGTGATTTAAACTCAGGTTGATGTGGGAAATAATGCTGTGAATGTGGGCTAGAAGAGGAGAAGAGTGTCAGGAAGGAGAGAAGGGGAGACTAAGAGCTGGAAATGGAGGATGAGAGGTTTAGTGGAATAAGTGAATCAAGAGAGAAACAGTGTCATATCGTATTCACCGTCTCATGCATTCAAGTATGAACTATGCCGATTCACATGCAAGCTTGAGGTCCGAGCAGATACCAGCCCCGCAAACCACGAATAGAGTTGAAAAGTTATAGGGAATATGACACAGCGTACACCTTTCAGAAAACTGGCATAAGAGCGGTGAGCTATTGGTCGAAAATGGAAACTTCGGACAAATGTAACATAAGAAACGCCACACAATTATTTGTTTAAACATAAAACAACGACTTTCTAGTTAGAGTTCTTTTAAGGAATTGAAGGAAACTAATTTTCTTTCAGTATAAGAGCGGTGAGCTATTGGTTGAAAATGATAACTGCGGACAAATGTAACATAAGAAACGCCACATTTCTTCCCTGATAAAACAACGACTTTTTCATTAAGATTCTATTAAGGATTTGAGGTATGCTGATTTCCTTCTTTGCACTAACCTGTGCGCTTTAAATTCTTCTCACTCTTTACTGTTTGTTTTCCTTTCAGGTTTAATTTGTGCAGCAAAGCATTGCAGCCATTACACTGGAAATATAATTGTTTGCACAGCATGCACAGGTCATTATTCGCTATCATTTTTATGAATCCTGCCGCTTGTATATACAGACACGCAAATAAACTAGCAGTCTTCTGGAGAAACTTGTATACACATCGCTTTGATCTCAAGTGTTTCCTGGATAATCTTTTCAAAACCCCATCTTCTCTTCTTTATGCTTAATTAAATGGCGCTCCGCGGGGTGGGTTCACGCAACTGGCATTCAGATAATACATCCAACCCTCACCCTTGCCAACACCAATCATTTTGCTTTATTGAAAGGCGAAGAGGTAATACAAATCTATTAAATAATTGATCGTGCATCTTTAAAAGAATATCATATTAATGAACTTATATATGTAATTATCTCTCTTTCAGCATGATGATGCAGTCTGCTTATACAGATTAGTTTCTGAAATGGTAAGACATTCTTGAAATGCCAACGGTTGATTTGATTGGGGAGAGTTGGTTAACCGAGGAGGAAATGTGTCGATTTAGATTTGAATCAAACATGCGCACACGCAAACACACACACAAGCACACACACACACACGCACGCAAACACACACCCGCGCGCGCATAAACACAAAACAAATTTCATTCGCTAGTTATGATGAATTGGTGAGTGGGAAACGGGGCACAACGAGCATTGCTTCTTTCTTCTATTCTACAATTTGGTAAATGCACACAAACACACACACATACACACACACACACACACACACACACTTTCAACGAACGGACGGCTTGAAGAACGTTCTGAAGAAAAGTGCAGATTGTGGATCCCAACGCAAAGAGAAGTGCCTTTTTGTATTTGCAGGGTGGGGGGAAATTGCTCGTGGGGTAGTGGGAAAGTAAGGAAAGAGGAGAGGGGGAGGGATTGCTGGGGAAATGGAAGGTAATGAGGAGGTGGAGGAATTGGCCCTAACGGGCCGCCGAAAGGTGGACAAGCGACCGCAAGACGAGCTGGAGGATGACGACATGTCTAATAGGAATGTGAAGATTAGAAGTATAGATAGGAGCAATACAGTAGAAAGTGATGAGAATATTTTCAAGGGATTTATAGAGGGTGGGGAGGACACAACCCCCCCCCCCCCCCGACTAACAAGACTAGAAGAGAAGGTCGATAAGATGAACGAGGACTTGGAGCGTAGGTTCGGTAATGTTGACAGTATGATACGAAGAATTGAAAAATTGGAAGAACTAGAGAGGGCGAACAAAAACTTAACTAAGGAAATTGAAGAATTAAAACAACAGTTAAAAGAAGTAAAAGATGAGAATAAAGTCTTAAAGGAGAATAATATGGAGAACAAGGAGGGTTGGAAAAAAATCATGAAAATAGCAAGGTTGCATTCACTGACATAATCAGACAGCAAATGAATGAACAAACTGAAAACTCAGTTATTAAAGTGATGAGACAGAAGGAGAATATAGTAAGAGACTTAGCAGACAAAAAGAAATGTATAATTATATTAGGAATGGAAGAGAAACATAACCCAGATAGAACCACAAGAATCAAAGAGGAAAATGAAAAAGTAAGAAATTTACTAGAATTAGTTCAGGAAGATGAACCAGAAATAATGAAACAAATCGAAGAGAAATTCAGGCTAGGGAAATACAGTACAGACAAGACCAGACCAATCAAGATTAAATTCATGTCACAAACTACGGCTGAGAATATCTTATCCAAAACAGGGAAACTAGCAACAAGTGAACAATATAAAAAGGTATGGATAAAAAGGGAAATGAATAAAGAGGAAAGAGAGGAAGAAAAACAGAAAAGACTTGAAGCAAAGGAAAAAAACGAGATAAGAACGGAGTCAGAAAAAGAGAGATTCTATTGGAGAGTAGTGAATAAGAAACTGAAGAAAGTCGACATACAAGAGAAAAACAAAAGGGAAACAGAGAACACAATGGAAGTGGCAGAAAACTAAGAGTGTCTTACACAAATATAGATGGATTAATAACAGGATTGAATGAACTGAATGATTACTTGAAAGAAAAAGAACAAGACATAATGGGAATTGTAGAAACAAAATTAAAAGGTCCACTACCACCCAACAGTGTAGGACATGATGCATATAATTATTGGATTAGAAACAGAGTGAAAAAGGAAGGGGGTGGAGTTATGTTCCTAACTAAGAAGGATATAAACGTGAAGGGTGTCACATATGGAAAGAATACAGTAGAAATGATAATGATGGAAGTAGAAGACAGAGACAAGAAGAACAGAAAGTTTGTGATAAATTATGTGCCCCCAAAAACAACCTCATGGGAAGAGAGTGAACATAAAAGTATGTTAGAGGACACAAAGATAACATTAAACAAGATAATGGAAGAGGGAGGAAAAATAGTTATGATGGGCGACTTTAATTGCAAAGAAATCTGCTGGGAAGAAATGACAGTAAAGGGTGGAGACGGCTCATGGGGTAACGCTCTACTCGAGATGGTTACTGACCATACAATGACACAATGGATACAGGAGAACACTAGGTATAGAAATGAAGAAGAGCCATCGAAACTAGACCTAGTAATTACATCCGAACCTAGAATAGTGGACAAAATTGAATATAAAACACCAATAAGTAAAAGTGACCACATACTGATTGAACTGGAACTTAATGAAGAAAAATATATGAAAAGAAATGAACAATACAGAAAAGGAAGAATGATGTATGAAAAAACAAACTTTGATAAAATAAGAGAATTCTTTCAACAAGAAAACTGGGAAGAAATATACAAAGAAGAAACAACAGTAGAAGAGAAATGGAATATTTTGACAAAAATTTACAAAAAAAGGAGTGGAAAAGTATGTCCCAAGACAAAAACAAGAAAAAGAATATGTAAAATGCTGGTACAACAAAAGCTGTAGGGAGTTAGAAGACAAAAGAGACAAAGCCTGGACCAGATGGAAAAAAGACAGAAGACCTGAAAAATGGAAAATATATACCTGCTATAGAAATGAATATGTACAAATGTGCAGAGAAGAAAAGAGAAAATATGAAAAAGATATCATAGAAAAGTGTAAAGATCAACCGAAACTATTCTACAGATTTGTAAACAATAAACTGAAAAACAAACAGGACTTGGAGAAATTAAGACAGGAGGGAGTTGAATACACTGAGGAAATGGAAATGGCGGAAATTATGAACAAACATTTTAAATCAGTGTTCACAAGGGAGAACATACAACCTGAAGAGAACGAATGGAAAGAGAAAGTCCCCCCTATGGAAGAAATAAAAGTAACAAAGAATGAAATATTAACACACTTGAGTAATCTTGATGTCAGAAAATCGCATGGACCAGATGAAATAGCAAACTGGATACTAAAAGAATGCAGGAATGAACTGGCAGACAAAATACATAGCATACTAAATAGTTCCTTGAAAGAAGGAAAAGCTCCAGAAGATTGGAAAAAAGCAAACATAGTACCTATATACAAAGGAGGAAATAAAGAAGAACCTACCAACTATAGACCAGTCTCTCTAACAAGTACAATAGCAAAACTTTGTGAAAGAATTATCAAAAGTAGATGGGTAAAATATTTAGAAAAAAAAAACAAAGTGTTAAATCCAAGGCAATTTGGATTCAGACAAGGACGATCATGCGTCACCAATTTAATATGTTTCTATTCAAGACTAATAGATATAATACAGGAAAGAGATGGATGGGCAGACTGTGCATTTTTAGATCTAAAGAAAGCTTTTGACAAAGTACCACATAAGAAGTTGCTTAAGAAATTAGAAACTGAAGGAGGAATACAGGGCAAGCTACTAAATTGGATGGAGGACTTTTTGCAAGAAAGAAAAATGAGAGTAGTGATAAGAAACCAGCACTCAAAATGGGATGAAATAATAAATAAAGTACAAGAATGGAGTAGGAAATGGGAGATGGAGCTCAATACAAAAAAGTGTAGTATAATGGAATTTGGAAAAAGCAAAAACAGAATAACAGGAGCATATAAATTGGGAGAAGAAGGAATAAAATAAGTAGAAAATGAGAAGGACCTGGGAGTCATTGTTATGAATAATATGTCACCTGAGAAACATATAAATAAGATTTTCGGAGAGACTTATAATCTAATAAGAACGATCAAAGTTGCATTTACATACCTGGATGAAGAAATGGTGAAGAAAATCCTAATCACCCTGATAAGACCAAGATTGGAATATGCAGCAACGATATAGTCACCAAGTACAAAAAAATGTATAAAAAAACTTGAAAGAATACAAAGAGCAATTACAAAACTGGCACCAACACTCTCAAAACTATCATATGAAGAGAGACTAGAAAAACTTGAACTACAGACACTAGAGCAAAGAAGAGAGAGAGGAGATTTGATAGCTATTTACAGAATCATGAAAGGCATAGAAATTACTGATAGAGAGAATCTGATAAAATGGGATGACAGAAATACAAGAGGACACGGAAAGAAAAAAAAAAGACAGCTATAGAAGAGATCTGAAAAAGAACAGCTTTCCTCACAGAGTAATAGACAGTTGGAACAAGTTAGATGAGAAAGTGGTGTGTGCAAAAACAATACATGAATTTAAAAATAGTTTAGATAAAATGAGATATGAAGACGGGATCCCACGAGCATAGCTCCCCTTCCCGTAAAATACAACTAGGTAAATACAACTAGGTAAATACACACACACCCGCGCGCATGCGCACACCCACACACACACACACACACACTTTCAACGAACGGACGGCTTGAAGAACGTTCTGAAGAAAAGTGAAGATTGTGGATCCCAACGCAAAGAGAAGTGCCTTTTTGTATTTGCAGGGTGGGGGGAAATTGCTCGTGGGGTAGTGGGAAAGTAAGGAAAGAGGAGAAGGGGAGGGATTGCTGGGAAAATGGAAGGTAATGAGGAGGTAGAGGACTTGGTCCAAACAGACCGCCGTAAAGTAAACAAACGACCACAAGACGAGCTGGAGGACGACGGAATGTCTAATAAGAATGTAAAGATTAGAAGTATAGATAGGAACAATACAGTAGAAAGTGATGAGAATATTTTCAAGGGATTTAAAGAGAGTGGGGGGGACACAAACCCCCCCCGACTGACAAGACTAGAGAAGAAGGTTGATAAGGTGATCGAGGACTTGGAGAGTAGGTTAGGTCATATGAACACCATTTTACAAAGGGTTGAAAGATTGGAAGAACTGGAAAAGGCGAATAAAAACTTAACTGATGAAATAGAAGACCTAAAAAGACAGTTAAGAGAGGTAAAGGTGGAGAATGAGGAATTGAAGAAGAATAGTAAAGAAAACAGAGAAACGATAGCTAAAGAAAGTAAAAATTGGAAGAAAACCCAAGAAGGAAATAAGGTTTCATTCACTGACATAGTCAAACAGCAATTGAAAGAACATACTGAAGACTCAGTTATTAAAGTGATGAGACAAAAGGAGAATATAGTAAGGGATTTAGCAGACAAGAAGAAATGTATAATTATATTAGGAATGGAAGAGAAACACAACACAGATAGAACCACAAGAATCAAAGAGGAAAATGAAAAAGTAAGCCAATTACTAGAATCAGTTCAGGAAGATGAACCAGAAATTATGAAACAAATCGAAGAGAAATTTAGACTCGGAAAGTATAGCACAGACAAGACCAGACCAATTAAGATTAAATTCAAGTCACAAACAACGGCAGAGAATATCTTATCCAAAACAGGGAAACTAGCAACAAGTGAACAATACAAAAAGATATGGATAAAAAGAGAAATGAACAAAGAGGAAAGAGAGGAAGAAAAGCAGAAAAGACTGGAAGCTAAGGCAAAAAACGAGAACAGAACGGAGTCAGAGAAAGAGAGATTCTATTGGAGAGTAGTGAACATGAAACTAAGGAAGTTCGACATACAAAAGAAAAACATAAGGGAAACAGAGAACACAATGGAAGTGGCAGAAAACTAAGAGTGTCTTACACAAATATAGATGGATTAATAACAGGATTGAATGAGCTGAATGATTATTTGAAAGAAAAAGAACCGGACATAATGGGAATTGTAGAAACAAAATTAAAAGGCCCACTACCACCCAACAGTGTAGGACATGATGCATACAATTATTGGATTAGAAACAGAGAGAAAAAAACAAGGGGGTGGAGTTATGTTCCTGACTAAGAAGGATATAAACGTGAAAGGTGTCATATATGGAAAGAATACAGTAGAGATGATTATGATAGAAGTGGAAGACAGAGATAAGAAGAGCAGAAAATTTGTGATCAATTATGTGCCTCCGAAAACAGCCTCATGGGAGGAGAGTGAATATAAAAGTATGTTAGAGGACACAAACATAGCATTAACTAAAATAATGGAAGACGGAGGAAGAATAGTTATGATGGGCGACTTTAATTGCAAAGAAATCTGCTGGGAAGAAATGACAGTAAAGAGTGGTGATGACTCATGGGGAAATGCTCTACTTGAGATGATTACTGACCATTCAATGACACAATGGATACAAGAGAACCATCGAGGCTAGACTTAATAATTACATCTGAACCTAGAATAGTGGACAAGATTGAATATAAAACACCAATAGGTAAAAGTGACCACATATTGATTGAACTGGAACTTAATGAAGAAAAATATATGAAAAGAAATGAACAATATAGAAAAGGAAGAGTGATGTATGAAAAAACAAACTTTGATAAAATAAGAGAATTCTTCCAA
Source organism: Oratosquilla oratoria (assembly GCF_046742065.1). NCBI lineage: Eukaryota > Metazoa > Arthropoda > Malacostraca > Stomatopoda > Squillidae > Oratosquilla > Oratosquilla oratoria. The sequence goes on along the minus strand of NC_134804.1, from coordinate 38,273,349 downwards.
TAAGAAAACTGGGAAGAAATATACAAAGAAGAAACATCAGTGGAAGAGAAATGGAATATTTTGACAAAAATTTACAAAAAAGGAGTGGAAAAGTATGTCCCAAGACAAAAACAAGAAAAAGAATATGTAAAATGCTGGTACAACAAAAGTTGTAGGGAGTTAAAAGACAAAAGAGACAAAGCCTGGACCAGATGGAAAAAAGACAGAAGACCTGAAAAATGGAAAATATATACTGGTTATAGAAATGAATATGTACAAAAGTGCAGGGAGGAAAAAAGAAAATATGAAAAAGATGTTATAGAAAAGTGTAAAGATCAACCAAAACTATTCTACAGATTTGTAAACAATAAACTGAAAAACAAACAAGACTTGGAGAAATTAAGACAAGGAGGAGTTGAATACACTGAGGAAATGGAAATGGCAGAAATTATGAACAAACATTTTAAATCAGTGTTTACAAGGGAAAATATACAACCTGAAGAGATTGAGTGGAAAGAAAAAGTCCCCCCTATGGAAGAAATAGAAGTAACAAAGAATGAAATATTGACACACTTGGGTAATTTTGATGTTAGAAAATCGCATGGGCCAGATGAAATAGCAAACTGGATTCTGAAAGAATGCAGGAATGAACTGGCAGACAAAATACATAGCATAATAAGCAGTTCCTTAAAAGAAGGAAAAGTTCCAGAAGATTGGAAAAAAGCAAATATAGTACCTATATATAAAGGAGGAAATAAAGAAGAACCTACCAACTATAGACCAGTCTCTCTAACAAGTACAATAGCAAAAATTTGTGAAAGAATTATCAAAAGTAGATGGGTAAAATACTTGGAAAAAAACAACGTACTAAATCCAAGGCAATTTGGATTCAGACAAGGACGATCATGCGTCACCAATTTAATATGTTTCTATTCAAGGCTAATAGATATAATACAAGAAAGAGATGGATGGGCTGATTGTGCATTTCTAGACCTAAAAAAAGCTTTTGACAAAGTACCACATAAGAAGTTGCTTAAGAAATTAGAATATGAAGGAGGAATACAAGGTAAATTGCTAAATTGGATGGAAGACTTTTTGCAAGAAAGAAAAATGAGAGTAGTGATAAGAGATCAGCACTCAAAATGGAATGAAGTAATAAGCGGTGTCCCGCAGGGAACAGTTCTGGCCCCAATAATGTTTGCTATATATATTAATGATATGGATGAAGGAATTGAAAGCTATATGAGCTTCTTTGCAGATGATGCAAAACTACTGAAAAGAGTGAAAACTGAAGAAGATTGTGAATCACTACAGAGAGATCTAAATAAAGTACAAGAATGGAGTAGGAAGTGGGAGATGGAGTACAATACAAAAAAGTGTAGTATAATGGAATTTGGAAAAAGCAAAAACAGAATAACAGGATCATATAATTTGGGAAAAGAAGGAATAAAAAAAGTAGAAAATGAGAAGGACCTGGGAGTCATTGTTATGAATAATATGTCACCTGAGAAACATATAAATAAGATTTTTGGAGAAACTTATAATTTAATAAGAACAATCAAAGTGGCATTTACATACCTGGACGAAGAAATGGTGAGGAAAATCCTAATCACCCTGATAAGACCAAGATTGGAATATGCAGCAACGATATGGTCACCAAGTACAAAAAAATGTATAAAAAAAACTTGAAAGAATACAAAGAGCAATTACAAAATTGGCACCAACACTCTCAAAACTATCATATGAAGAGAGACTACAAAAACTTAAACTACAGACACTAGAGCAAAGAAGAGAGAGAGGAGATTTGATAGCTATTTACAGAATCATGAAAGGCATAGAAATTACTGATAGAGAGAATCTGATAAAATGGGATGACAGAAATACAAGAGGACACGGAAAGAAAATAAAAAAAGACAGCTATAGAAGAGATCTGAAAAAGAACAGCTTTCCTCACAGAGTAATAGACAGTTGGAACAAGTTAGATGAGAAAGTGGTGTGTGCAAAAACAATACATGAATTTAAAAATAGTTTAGATAAAATGAGATATGAAGACGGGACCTTACGAGCATAGCTCCCCTTCCCGTAAAATACAACTAGGTAAATACAACTAGGTAAATACATGCTGAATCACATGAGCGCGCGCGCGCACACAAACACATTCGCATAAATCAGTGGTTCTCAAACTGCGTTCCGCGGAACCCCAGGATTCCGTAAAGACCTTTCAAGGGTTCCGTGGCCAAAAATTATAATTATTCATTTATCTGAACAGGAATGAATAAAATGGAATATGAAAGTGATGAAATATTTTGTATTTTAGGAGAGAGAGGGGGAGAGAGACCGTGCGAGTGTACGACTATATACTGTGCGTGTTGGTGACTGTTAGTCTTAAATCTTTTTAAGTCTGTTAAAAAAAGGTAAGAATTCTGATGCTGAGTACTGTACTAAACTTTTCATTTTCATTTAGTCGTGTGTATTTACCTAGTTGTATTTTACGGGAAGGGGAGCTATGCTCGTAGTGTCCCGTCTTCATAACTCATTTTATCTAAACTATTTTTAAATTCATGTATTGTTTTTGCACACAGCACTTTCTCATCTAACTTGTTCCAACTGTATATTACTCTGTGAGGAAAGCTGTTCTTTTTCAGATCTCTTCTATAGCTGTCTTTCTTGGTTTTCTTTCCGTGCCCTCTTGTATTTCTTTCATCCCATTTTATCAGATTCTCTCTATCAATAATTTCTATGTCTTTCATGATTCTGTAAATAGCTATCAAATCTCCTCTCTTCTTTGCTCTAGTGTCTGTAGTTCAAGTTTTGCTAGTCTCTCTTCATATGATAGTTTTGAGAGTGTTGGTGCCAATTTTATAATTGCTCTTTGTATTCTTTCAATTTTTTTATACATTTTTTTGTACTTGGTGACCACATCATTGCTGCATATTCCAATCTTGGTCTTATCAGAGTGATTAGAATTTTCTTCACCATTTCTTCATCCAGGTATGTAAATGCCACTTTGATTGTTCTTATTAAATTATAAGTTTCTCCAAAAATCTCATTTATATGTTTCTCAGGTGACATATTATTCATAACAATGACTCCCAGGTCCTTCTCATTTTCTACTTTTTTTGTTCCTTCTTCTCCCAATATATATGATCCTGTTATTCTGTTTTTACTTTTTCCAAATCCCATTATACTACACTTTTTAGTGCTGAACTCCATCTCCCACTTCCTACTCCATTCCCATACTCTATTTAGATCACTCTGTAGTGACTCACAATCTTCTTCCGTGTTCACTTTTTTTAATAGTTTTGCATCATCTGCAAAGAAGCTCATATAACTTTCAATTTCTTCATCCATATCATTAATATATATAGCAAACATTATTGGGGCCAGAACTGTTCCTTGTGGAACACCACTTATTACGTCATCCCATTTTGAGTGTTTGTCTCTTATCACTACTCGCATTTTTCTTTCTTGCAAAAAGTCTTCCATCCATTTAAGCAGTTTGCCCTGTATTCCTCCTTCAGTTTCTAATTTCTAAAGCAACTTATTATGTGGTACTTTGTCAAAAGTTTTTTTTAGGTCTAGAAATGCACAATCAGCCCATCCATCTCTTTCTTATATTATATCTATTAGTCTTGAATAGAAACATATTAAATTAGTGACGCATGATCGTCCTTGTCTGAATCCAAATTGCCTTGGATTTAGCACGCTGGGTTTTTTTTTTTTTTTAATATTTTACCCATTTACTTATATATTTTCCATTTTTCAGGTCTTTTGTTTTCTTCCATTTGGTCCAAGCTTTGTCTCTTTTGTCTTTTAACTCCCTACAACTTTTGTTGTACCAGCACTTTACATATTCTTTTTCTTGTTTTTGTCTTGGGACATACTTTTCTACTCTTTTATAATTTTTTGTCAAAATATTCCATTTCTCTTCTATTGTTGTATCTTCTTTCCCAGTTTTCATTTTGAAAGAATTCTCTTATTTTATATAAAAAAAAAATCATACATCAATCTTCCTTTTCTATATTGTTCATTTCTTCTCATGTATTTTTTCTCATTTAGTTCTAGTTCTATCAATATGTGGTCACTTTTACTTATTGGTGCCTGGTATTCTATCTTTTCCACTATTTCAGGTTCTGATGTGATTATTAGGTCTAGTCTCGATGGTTCTTCATTTCTATACCTAGTGTTCTCCTGAATCCATTGTGTCATTGTGTGGTCAATAATCATCTCAAGTAGAACATTTCCCCATGAGTCTTCTCCACCCATTACGGTCATCTCTTCCCAGCAGATTTCTTTGCCCATCATAACTGTTCTTCCTCCATCTTCCATTATCTTGTTTAATGTTATTCTTGTGTCTTCTAACATAATTTTATGTTCACTCTCTTCCCACGAGGCTGTTTTCGGGGGCACGTAGTTTATTACAAACTTTCTGCTCTTCTTATCTCTGTCTTCTACTTCTATCATAATCATCTCTACTGTATTCTTTCCATATGTGACGCACCTCACGTTTATATCCTTCTTAGTCAGGAACATAACTCCACCCCCTTGTTTTATCTCTCTGTTTCTAATCCAATAATTATGTGCATTGTGTCCTATGCTGTTGGGTGGTAGTGGGCCTTTTAATTTTGTCTCTACAATTCCCATTATGTCCGGTTCTTTTTCCTTCAGATACTCGTTTAGTTCATTCAGTCCTGTTATTAATCCATCTATATTTGTGTAGGGCACTCTTAACTTTCTGTTATTTCCATTGTATTATCTGTTTCTTTTTAGTTTCTCTCTGTTATGGTCAATTTCTTCACTTTCATGTTCACTACTCTCCAGTAGAATTCTTCTTTTTCTGACTCCGTTCTGTTCTCGTTTTTTTCTTTAGCTTCTTTCCTTTTCATTTTTTCTTCCTCTCTTTCCTCTTTATTCATTTCTCTTTTTATCCATACCTTTTTATATTGTTCACTTGCTGCTAGCTTCCCTGTTTTTGCTAAAATATTCTCTGCTGTTGTTTGTGACCTGAATTTAATCTTAATTGGTCTGGTCTTATCTGTACTATATTTTCCGAGCCTAAACATCTCTTCAATTTGTTTCATTATTTCAGGTTCATCTTCTTAAACTAATTCTAGTAAACTGTTTACTTTTTCTTTTTCCTCTTTAATTCTTGTGGTTCTATTTTGGTTAAATTTCTCTTCCATTCCTAATATAATTATACATTTATTTTTGTCTGCTAAGTCTCTTACTATATTCTCCTTCTGTCTCATCACTTTAATAACTGAGTCTTCAGTTTGTTCTTTCATTTGTTGTTTAAGTATGTCAGTAAATGCAACTTTACCGTTTTCTTAGATTTTTTCCAGTCCTGTGCTTCCTTTGTTATTGCCTCTTTATTGTCTTTATTATTCCTCTTTAATTCCTCATTCTCTTCTTTAACTTCTTTTAACTGTCTTTTTAATTCTTCTATTTCTAATGTTAAGTTTTTGTTCGCCTTCTCTAGTTCTTCCAATCTTTCAACTCTTTGTGCAATTTTGGCTACGTTACCGAACCTATTTTCCCAATGTTCGGTCATATCAAATTTCTCCTCTAGTCTTGCCAATCGGGGGAGGTTGGTATCCCCCCCACCCTCTTTAAATTCCTGGAAACTATTATCATCACCTTCCACTGTGCTGCTCTTATCTATACTTCTAATCTTTACATTTTTGTTGATCCCGTCATCACCAACGTCAACGTCATCAGTCCGCCTTTTGTTTACAAGACGCCTGTCCTCCTGGACCATGTCCCCCTCTTCCTCATTTCCTTCCATTTCCCTCAATAATCCCTACCTTTCTCCTTCCCTATCACCCCCCCCACTATACCACGAGCTCTCCCCATCCCTATAAATACAATAAGGCACTTCCTGGACGATGAGATCCACGTACATTTTCCTTTTTCTTCGGAATTCTAGTTCTCGCCGTCCATTCGACGAAAGGGTGTGTGTGTGTGTGTGTGTGTGTACATATATATATATATATATATATATATATATATATATATATATGTGTGTGTGTGTGTGTGTGTGTGTGTGCATATATATATACACATGTATATACATGTATATACATATACACACACACACACACACACACACACACACACACACACACATATATATATATATATATATATATATATATATATATATATATATATATATAGATATATATATATATATATATATGAAGTACCTGTGTTGGCATTCCCGAACTATAACCTTCCCTTTACTATTTGTACAGATGCTTCTGGTACAGGTATTGGAGACTTATGCAGCAAGTAGATTGATGTAGACCCTATGTTCTTGCATATGCTAGTTGCATTCTTAACAAGCCTGAGTCTTGTTACTCTGTTTCTCATTTGGAGGCCCTCACAGTGGTGTGGGCTTTAAAACATTTTCGTGATATAATTTTTGGATATCCTGTTACAGTCTACACAGACCACACTACTGTCACTCAGCTTATAAAGGGAAAAACCTTTCAGGCCATCTAGCCTGATGGTTCCTCACAATTGAGGAATTTAACCCAACCCTAAGCATATTCCAGGGCATGCAAGCAATGTTGCTGGTGCACTCTCACATAATATCCTTGTTGCTGCTGTTACAGTAATTGACAACTTCTCTCTGAAGGATCTGGGCAAAGCTCAGCGTGAGGACCCTGTTTGGTCTGCTGTTATTTATACTTTGGAGTCTGGTGATGATACTACCTTACCAGATTTACCTGTTCCCTTGTCCCAATTTTCTTTGCAGGACAAGGTTCTCATCCGTAATGTGGAAGCGCTTGAGCAGGATGTGGCACAACTAGTGATCCCTGAGTCCCTAGTTCCTGTTGTTCTGTCCCTTGCTCATGATGCCCCTCAGGCTGGTCACTTGGATCGTGACAAAACTCCTGCTATGGTACATAAGAAGTATTATTGGCTAAAAATGTGACTTGACATTACCTCTCATGTAGCCCAGAACAAAGGTTCTATACACACTCATAGTACTCAAGGTTCTCTGTATGTCCTTGTGTGTGTGGACCACTAGTCATTTTGTAATATTGGCTCCCTTACATATCAAGTCTGCTCCAGTAGTAGCCCATGCTTTAGTTTCTCATGTTTTTTTGGCCATACACTACTCCTTTGGTGCTCCTTAGTGACAATGGGTCAGAATTTAAGAATGAGGTTTTAGTGAGCATTTGTGAGCGTTACAGCATCACTCAAACATTCGTGACTGCTTACCAACCTGCATCCAATGGTCTTGTGGAGAGTACAAATAGGAAGATTTTGGATATATTCAGGTACGTTGCTATTATCCTTCATGAATCTTGGGAGGATTGGCTTCCACATGTCAGTGTCTGTATTAACAACACTATTAATGCCTCTACAGGCAAGATCCCTCATTATGTTACCTATGGAGTGAAAAAATGACTCCCTTATGATGTGCTTGATAGTCCTGCTTGTTCCCTCTACAATATTGAGGACTATAGTCCTCCAATATCATGATGATATGGTTTAACATCACAAACTCCTCCCATCAGAAGGACTTTGTAGCCATGCCCTTGGTTCAACTTCGCCAGTGGCAGGATTCGAACCGCCATCCCCTCGACCTTCGCCGCAAGTAACAACGCCCTAACCTGCTCAGCCAGCGAGCTTCCAATATCATACATTGCATAATATTTAGTTCTGTAAGAGATCAACTTGATGTCTCCAAAGCCAAGATGTTGAAACTCCAGCATCTCTGGGCTGACTGCCAATCAAAACTGAGTTGTAGATTTACAGGTCCTTTTTTGGTGACTAAAAAGTTGCATCCCAATAAGCTCTGGGTCTTTGATCCTTCCCAGGGACTGAGTGAAGTATTGCACGTTGATAGGCTTAAGATAACAAGTGGCCTCCCCCAAGGGCCACTGTACAAATTATGCCTTATGTATCTACCCCTGTTCAACACCATTATCATCTCCGTTCAATGGGTCCAATGCATTAGTGTCTGTATGTGGGCATTGCTTATGATGTTATCCATGGTGTCTTGAATTGCATCTTCTAATGTTTAACTATTAAGTGTAATGTCTTGAATTGTATTTTGTAATGTTAAGCTAGTGAGGATAATGTCTTGAATTGTATTTTGTAATGTTTATCTATTGAGTGTGATGTCTTGGGTTATTTTGTAATGTTTAGCTATTAAGTGTAATATCCCAGACATCCTGCAATTGCTGTCTTTTTATTTCATGTTAACTGCCACCAGTTCTTTTGTGTATTCCTTATGTTTGTAATTGTATGCAGTACTTATGTATATTTATATGTTCTTGTATTCTTTTGTATATGTATTATGGATGTTAATGTACAGTACACATTTTCCACACTTTTGTATATACAGGTACTCCTCGTTTAACGACCTACTCGGTTAACGACAACTCGGAGTAACGACGGGCTTTATGACAGACCAATATTCGTTTAACGTAAATCTCCCGAAGTTACGACGTCGTGTACGATAATTAAGTTGGCTGAGGCAAATTTGTATGATGTTATAAATGAACTTGTACGGTGGATATTAGCTGTGAGGTAAAGTGTTCTGAAGCTTAGGTCTACATTACCATCCTGCAAGCTACAAAAACTACCTGGGGTACAATATATACCGGTAGTGGTAAATTTTTAGTTTCGACCAAGGGCGCAATATAGCAATAGAAAATTAATTATTAATTTTGTAAATTATAATGTATCAACGTAATATGCAATTTTGTGAGCGGAAAAAAAAATGTGCTAAAACAAATTTCGTAAGTAACGAAGTCATGTCGGACGAATGGTACACCATGTTTGTTATGATAGATGCCGATGTCGAGGAAATGAAAGGATGATAAATTCGCCTAACCTACACTAACCTAACCTGTGTTTGATAAATCATTACCTGCAAATTAAATGTCATCCAGCTCGTCCTCGTTGTCGTCGTCGTGAGAGACGTTGGCAGACGACAAGATGGCGTCCCGATCCTATGCTACCGACTTCGTTCATTAGCATATTTTCTTGTAGCATGGTATTTTTTACTTTCATTTCCGCCCACAAAATTGCATATTACGTTGATACATTTTAATTTACAAAATTACATACATATACCAAGGCATTTTCCCCCTTTCAAGGGAGGTAGCCAAAAAGGGAAAGGCATAAAAACACTCCCACACATTTCATCCCTAAATACACTCCACACCCCTCCCACCCTCCCTCTCATCTGAGCACCTCCTGGATGACGGGTCATCCCTGCACCTTGCCCACCGCCCTGGGTCAGAAGCAGTGTCGCAAGACACAGCACATCCACAGCAAGGCCGCTTCATTCAATCGGCGACCCCCCCTCTCCGTCCCCCCCGCATATAAGGAGAGGACGGGGAGAAATCCCTTCGGGCTGCGTCAAAATTTACTCACACATACTACCCCACCCCCCCGCCCATTCCTCCTCATGCAATCACATCATCCATACACAACCATTCTCCACTCACCTCTGTCTTCCGTCCTTCCTCAACAGACATTCCCCTCTTCCCCAAAGCCCCCTTCACCCCATCCATCCACCTCATCCTAGGACGTCCCCTCATGTTCACTCCCTCCACATCTGCCTTCCATACCTCTTTTACTAGTCTTTCTTCACTCATTCTTTCCATGTGTCCAAACCATCCTAATATTCTTTCATCAACCCTATCTCCCAAATCCTTTTTCACCCCTGTTCTCCTCCTCATTTCTTACTCTATCCAGCCTAGTAACCCCCACCATACTTCTCAGACACCTCATCTCAAACACATTCAAACTCCTTCTCTCTTCTTCTCTTATGTTCCACGTTTCTGCTCCATACAGTGCTGTTGGCACAATCACTCCTTCATACAGTCTCCTCTTCGCATCCATTCCTAAATGTCTATTACTCATTACACTCTTTAATCCACCAAGGCATTTACTCGCTTCTCTCAATCTACATTCTACCTCCACCTTCACTCCACCTTTTCCTGCTACACTTGCACCCAAGTATCTAAAACTATCCACTTCCTCCAGTCGCTCTCCCTTAATGTTCACTTCCAGTCTACTGCCACTTTCACCCCTTGTACATCTCATCACCTTACTTTTACCCACATTTATCTTTAGCTTTCTTCTATCACATACTCTTCCAAACTCTGCCACCAGCTTCCTCAATCCTTCCTCCGACCCTGCCACAAGCGCAGTGTCGTCCGCAAACAACAGCTGGCTCACCTCCCACTTTTCTCCATTTTCTTTAACCATCTCCAATCCCTGACCCACTACCCTAGCATTCACCTCTCGCACCACCCCATCCATGTATAAGTTGAACAGCCAGGGCGACATAACGCATCCTTGACGAAGTCCCACCTTTACTTCAAACCACTCACTCTCTCCATTTCTAATCCTGACACAAGCTCTACTACTCTCATAAAAACTCTTGACAGCTCCCAAAAGCTTTCCTCCTATCCCATAAATCTGCATAACCTCCCACAGTGCTTTTCTGTCTACCCTATCATAAGCCTTTTCCAGATCCATAAAAGCCCAAAAAACATCCTTCCCATTTCCTATAGCTTTCTCACATATCTGTCTTACCACAAAGATCTGATCTACACAACCTCTACCTGTCCTAAATCCACACTGTTCCTCACCAATTACTCCTTCTGTTCCTCTCCTAATCCTCTCAATCAAGATCCTCCCATAAGCCTTCCCTACTACACTTAACAGGCTAATCCCTCTGAAACTACTACATTCACACTTGTCCCTTTTTCCCTTGTAAAGAGGAACTATACAGGCACTTCTCCAGTCCTCCGGTACTCTACCCTCTCTCCAGCAAACATTAAATAACCTCACCAATCAGTCCACCATCACTGAACCTCCCTTTTTCAGACATTCTGCATGGCATCCATCCAGACCAGGTGCCTTACCTGCTTTCATCATCTTAACAACTGCCTTCACCTCATCCTTCCTTATTTCTCCTCACTCATCACTCTCATTTTCTTCGCATTTCCCACTGCAGCTATCTTTCCTTCCCTATCCTCCTTCACATTTAGCAACTCCCTAAAATATTCTGCCCATCTTCCCCTTACTGCCTTCTCTTCCATTATCATCTCTCCATCTACACCTTTTACCTTTTCTTCCCTACTTGATTCACCTCCTCTTCCTCTCTTAATTTCTTTCCAAAACATCTTTTTATTACTTTCAAAATTTTCTGTCATACTCTTACCCCATTTCACATCTGCTCTCCTCTTTGCCTCCTTTACCTTTTGCTTTACTTCTCTTTTCTTTTCTTTGTACGTCTCATATGACTCCCCCGTCCTCTTTTGTAACCAATCTGTGAATGCTCGCTTCTTCTCTTCTACAACCTTCTTTGTTTCCTCATCCCACCATTCACTACCCTTTCTTCTATTTCCCCCTGTCCTTCTTGTTCCACACACCATCTTTGCACACTTTAAGACTCCCTCCTTGAACCATCCCCATTCCTCCTCCACACCCATCTCTGCTCCATCCTTTGCTCCCTCCCACTCCTCCTTCAGCTTCTTTTCGTACTCCTTCTCCTTTTCCTTTTCATTCAAGGAGTTCACTCTAAGAACCTCCCTACCTTTTGTCCCTTTCCTCTTTCTCCATCTATCCTCCACTCTCAGCTTACCTTCCACCAAAAAATTAATAATTAATTTTCTATTGCTATATTGTGCCATGGTCGAAACTAAAAAAATACCCAGGTATTCAATATGGAATGTCAGCATACGCGGATTTGGTCATATATGGTAATTTCGGGAACATAACCACCGTAAATAAAGCTTTAATGTACTGTATAAAAGAGGGAAATACACGAAAATAAAGATACATGTATTGCTGGACATTGTACATATATGTATACACTTTTGCTTAACGACCAATTCGGTTAACGATGGCGCGCTGGTCCCAATTGTCGTCGTTAAACGAGGAGTGGTTGTGTAATGTGGTGTGTGTGGAGTATGTTATGTTTGTTTACATTTTTGTCTTCCCTTGGTCATTCATTTTCCCCATTTGCACAGTGGGGTCACCAAGTGGTGGTGGCTGAGCAATGTGATATGGTACCATTGTGTTGTGTATTATGTCTGCATATTTATATATTGCTCATCTGGGAATTGTATATATTCCCCATTAATTGTATTATTAATTGATTATAATGTATCTATACTGTATGTTCAATGCGAGAACCAATTGTTCATCCCAAGCGCACTTCTGTGAGTTTTCCCACCGAGTCTTAGCTTGGTGACGAGGCTTGGGCAGTCTTGTATCAATCATTAATGTATAAACATTATATGTGGTTCTTTTATTGCCACCCATTATGGTTTTTCAATTTGCCGAAAACCATCAGGTCACTGATTTGGCCCAAACTTGCCTGAGGTACATGAGGATCCTGGACTCAAGGAAGTGTGCATGGGACCCAAAGTAGAGTTATATTTGCACATCAGATTTCCAACCTTGGCATCTGTACTTTGGCCCAGGAGTTTGATTTTTGTCTGTCATCTTTAGCCCATTCTTGCATTTAAGTTCTCTCTATAGTATGCAGGGCAACAAACTCACTGATCTATTGTAATGAAATGTGACTACTCTACCAGCTCATTAGTCATCCATTCCTAATTTAGAACTGGATTAATTAAAAACACACAAAGAATGTTCTTGTAACTTTATTGTATATGGTTTTCTAATACAAATACCGAGCTTAATAATATAACAGTGTTAATTTGGGGGTAAATGTGTGGATGTTAATTACATTCTATTCAGATGTCAAAAAATTGAGATAACAACTGATACTAATATTTTTCATTGTCTTTTTCAAACATACCATCATTATTCATAGAATATGATGATGACACCTATCAAGAACTATGAAAATGAGCATTTGCATAATTGAGTGACCCCAAACGACATTTGCATGTTTCATATGAAATAATTTCTGTCTACATCTGCATGCATGTAAATACACAATCATCTCATATTTTATAAATTGCACAAATGTGCCTTACACATTATAGCAGGGTCAACAGGATCCATCAGAAGTACAAAAGTAAACAACAACATACTTACAAAAATCATAATTACAGTATAATATACTCATACATAAAATCACTTCTGCTTCACTCTAAACAGACAACAGATTAAGTTCATAATTCTAGTAACCAATGCAACAATGCACCACACTTCCTTTGGTCACAATTGCATGGTAAACTTTAAAAAGAAAATGTGTTGCATTTAGCAGTATGCTACAGTTGGCACTACTTCAGTTACAGGAGCCATTTAATCTGGCTACACCTACACTAAGAACATAACTGATATGGCATACTACTCTAACCACAATCAATTAATCCATTGCCTCCAGCTCTCTTGCAGTAGACCCATGGCTCACAAAAAACTAGTGATGGCCAATCGGACTGGCCCATAGGTCACTCAGGGACAAAATATTGGGGATTGTCAGTGTGGGGCAGTGTAGGATGAGGTGTTCATTGTTGCAACTAAGGCAGTTTGATACTGTTGCCAGGCCTATTCAGTGTTGATATCTCAGTTGGTGTCTTTAACATTATAAATGAAGTGGCTGACACTACTGTGGATTCACTGCATCTTACTGCATTGCATATGAATGGGTGACATGGGTGGGGATGGGTGCATGCTTTGGCTGGCTACCTCCCTTGTAAGAGGGAACAAGTCTTTAGTATATAGATAGTTGGTTGTCCTTATATGCATGTATTATTCCACAATAGAAAGGAAGAGGGGACAAATACAGTAATCTCTCCCAAACCTGAACTAATTGGGCCACAGGTTATTTGGATTTGAGGAACATTCAGATACATTTCACAAGGACTAGATTTTGTGGCTAAGGTGTTCATGAAGGCATGCACTAGACCACCCTTCATCACACTGACATAAAATTTCCCTCATCTCTAAAGACAGCACTTTCTTGGGTCATTTTGCAGATGGAGGGGCCATATGAATATGATGCAGGTAACAAAGCACACAAACAGAGGCACCTGCAGCCACATTTGCACACACAAAAAACATTCATTGTCAGGGGAACAAGAGAAGTGGGTAAACCCAGTTTCAGCAAGGGTCAAGAAGCACCATGTGTACCATCAGATGTGATGTACAAGGGTACAGGATGGCAGTGAGTTGGAAGTCTAAAAGGAGAGAGGCTGGAGGAAGTGGATAGCTTTAAGTATTAGGTGTTGTATGTGTCAGGAAAGGGAAGAATAGAGGTGGAGGTAATTTGTAGATTGAGAGAAGCATGTAAATGCCTTGGGGGATTAAAGTGTTATGAGAAGTAGGTAACTGAAAATGCTGAAAGTGCTGATGGCACTGTATGGGGCAGACTTGGAATCTGAGAAAGGCAGTGAAGAAAAGTTTAAATGTGTTTGCAATGAAATGTCTGAGAAGTATGGTAAGGGTTATTAGGTTAAATACAGTGAGAAGAGATGGTAGATAGGGCTGATGAAAGATTATTGGAATGGTTTGGACACATGGAAAGAATGAGTGATGAAAGATTGGTAAAAGAGGTGGAGGGTAAGAGGTGAGGGGGGTGACTGAGGATGAGATGGTTGGAAGGGGGCATTGAGCAAGAGAGGAATGTTTGTTGAGCAAGGGAGAGCAAGGGAGAGCCAGGAGATAGGGATGAGTGGAGAATGACTGTGTATGGATGACACTGTTATGCAAGGAAGAGAGGATGGTGGGTAAGAGGTGCTTATGTGTGAATGCCATTTTGACACATCCCACAGGGGATGAGGGGATGGAGGGGGTTGCTGATTAAGTGAAGAGGTCTTGTTGTGGGTGGACTGTGTCTTACTGCCCCAGGGCAGTTGTTGGAGGCAGGAATGACCTGTCATCCATGAGAAGCTGAGATGAGAGGAGTGGAAAGGGTGGGAATAGGTATGTGCCTGTCTTAGCTACCTTCCTTATAAGGGGGAAAAAGCTCTTGATATATAAATAGCTGCAGCACATGGGCAATTCAAACTACAGTACTTGGGGGGGGGATTACTTTTTAGATTTGTGGAGCCTGTTTGGATGATGATGATGAGGTTTGAATAATGGTGGTTCAAATATGACTAGTTTTAGAGGGATCAGTCTGCTAATTGTAGTTGGTAAAGCATGAGACAGTGTTCACTGAGAGGATTAAGAGGGAAACTGAGGTAGTAAGTAGTGTGGGATTAGTAAATCAAGTTTTGGTCAAAGGTATCTTTTGGGTTTCTACAGTGGTGTTAAGAGATGTGTTGCTAATGTATGGAATGGGAAAAGTCTACTAAAAGTGGTCAACAGTTTTTACATGAGTATTAGAGTTTGTGTGGGGGTAGGGAAAGGAGTGGTTTGATGTGAAGCCATGGTTGCTGTACATATGGATGAGGTGATATGAGAGGTAAATGTAACAGTGCTGAACAAGAGTTTGAAGCAGGTAAGTGAGACTGGAAGGAAGTTAGAAACGAGTCATTTGTTATTTGCAGATGACACTGTGCTTGTAGCTGAGGGAAGAGGTGAGACTGAAGCAGTTGGTGATTGATTTTGGGAAGGCAAGTGAGAAAAGAAAACTGAAAGTAAATGTGGGTAAAAGGAGATGAGATGAACATGGGGAGAGGGTGGGAATAAGTTAGTAGTTGAATAGGCAAGAAGCTGAAGGAAATTAAGAGCTTTACATATTCATGGCCACATGTACAAGGGAATGGAGGTGAATTATAGTGAGGTAAGCAAGTAAATGTCTCAGGGGGTTGCGAAGTGTCTTGAAAAATGAGTATCTGAGGATAAATCCAAAAAAGAAAACTGTTACAAGGAGTGATTGTGCCCACAACACTACAGAGCAGACTTGAAATTTGAAGGCGGTAGGAACAACCTACACCTGATACATGGTGGATAGACAGCTGTCGAATACATACATATACCAACAGTTTTTCCCCCTTACAAGGCAGGTAGCCAAAAAACAAAGGCATAAAATACACTCCCACCTATTCCATCCCCACATACTCCACTCCCACTCACCCCCCTCCCTCCCTGGTCAATAGGATTGATTAAAAAATTACTAGGTTTGTTTGAACATATGGAAAGAATGGATGAGGAAAAATTGTGGAAGGCAGAGGTGGATGGAATAAATTTGAGAAGACTGAGAATGAGACAAATGAATGGGATGAAAGGGGTACTGGATACAAGAGGAATGCTTATCTTGCAGGAAAGGGACAGGGCAAGAGATAGGTGTGAATGGATAGGGGGTGCTGAATGGATAAGGAAATGATGTGGCCTGAAGGGATTTCATCTCGCCGGATCTATATTTTCTAAAGTGGATGAGGTGGAAGGATTGCCATGTAGTGAAGTGGTGGGGGAAACCAGATGTCAGCCCTACTGTGGAGGTGTTGTTTTGCTGCATTGACAAAAAGTGGGTGAGGAACAAGGATGGGTATGGATGGGTGTAGGGTGTGAGTGTGTGTGTGTGTGTGAAAAAGGTCATTTTGGTATATGTATGTATATATATTAAGCAATATCAAAAGTTCAAACAACCATTTTACAGTGTGAGATTTGTAAACATGTACAATGTTCTGATTTACAGAATGTCTGTGAAACTAATTTTTTTCAAAAGACAACAGGTAAATGGTGTACATTTTGCCCCCACCCAATGAAAACCATGTAGATGATCATGTGAATTACCAATGAAATCAGTTGTAAAAAAAAAAATAAAAATAAAAGGAACATTTACCAACTTAATGACAAAATCTGAGAAAAATCCCACACATAAAACTGACAAATATACATCCTGACAACTTCAATCAAGATAACAAGGTAATCGGCACCACCACAATAGAGATGCAGTGATAGAGCAACTTAACTACCCCTGTAGATCTTACTTTTTAGGATATGTTATTGTTATACTATATGGTTGCACCTTAGCAAAAGGTTTTTTCTCATCACTATCACAATTCAATTTCACCAAGGTTTTACTACTATTTCTGAGATGCATTTCAACTGGTCCTTTTTCATTCTCTAATGGGCAATTTTCTACTTGAAATTCATTCACTGACTTTACTAGTGTATCCTTCATGTTGCAACTAATGGCACTAAGAGAGTCCGTTTTTGATCCTTCCTTTAGGGACAACACGATATCGGCTGCACATTTTTGGAGAGTTTTTTCACTATTTTCCTGCAACACTACACACTTTTCAGGTTCCTCATCAGAATCACCCGAGTCTTCCATTTCTTTTAATGCTTCCAATACATCATCCAGTTCTTGACTTACCTCCTCAACAACACTTTCATAATTGTCTTCCTCTTCTCTGAACGAGCTCTCTTGTTTGTTACATCCTCTTGGCCTTTTTTTAACCTGACATGACACTTCCTCTGAGACAGAAGTATCGCACTCATTAGCACCACTATCTTTCTGAAATCCATTCCCAGATATTTTTGATTTCTCTGAATCCACGTTCTGAGTATATTTGTTTTGTTCACTATCCTTCTTTGAAATATCACTTTCAGCACTTTTGCCACCTTCAACCAAGACAACCTGGCGTGTTCTGTCTATAGTTTCATCAATTGTCTCTTCTGTTTTCTTGCAATCAACCACAATTTTAATGTTGTCATAGGTAGGTGACTCATTGTGATCTTCCTTTGCAGATCTTGATTTTTTGTTACTGTTCTTCTCTCCTGATGTGTCTTTGTCCTGTGGTACCACTGATGAGGTAAGACTGCCTTTGCAAAGTTCTGCACTGATCTGTTGATCTTGTAGTTTCAACAATTCACCAAGTTTACTGGGATCCTTTAGAGAAGCTAACAACTCCTGGCAGTTTGAAAGGATCCTTTTTTCAAAAAGTTGGAGGTCCACTTTAGAGATGGAAGCTTTATCCTGGATTTGACCTTCACTTTTTGAACATGATTCCTTTTTGTGACTTACGGTGGACAACTCTTTAGAGTGATTATCATTCCTGCTTGATCCCCGACTACAGCTTCCTGGATAATCTGAGCTGCTACTTTCACTTAACACTGGACTCTCATACCTATGAAGTATTAGTTTGTAATTTGTGCAAACCTGTTTTGGTTCACTGTTCATGTCATCATACCGATTCTTCTCAGGGCTAGTGACTCTTGGTCTCTTTGGGCTTCTTTGCCTACTCCTCCTTGGACTTCTGTAGGTGGTTCGTTCAGAGTTGTTGTGCCTCTGCCAGTCATGGCTTCTGACTCCAGGTCTTTCATGACTCCTGTATCTAGGCTGTTCTGGACTGCATCTGGGCCGTTCTGGGCTCCTGTACCTGGGCGGCTCTGGGCTCCAGCGATGGCCTCTTACAGGACTCCTAAGCCTCTCTGAGCCTTTGTGTCCTCTCGCCTGGTTCCTATGCCCAAGTCTTTCAGAGCTCCTAGGGCGAGATTGTGGCTGTTCTGGATTCCATTGCCTAGACTTCATAGGTCTCCAAGATCTAGACCATTCTTTACTCTTTGGTTTGTCACTTTCTAAATTCCTTCCCCTGGTTTGCTCTAGATTATGTTTCCAGTTCTCCTGGCTCCAGTCTCTAACCCTGTCGGGTGTTTTGATTCTTGGAGGATCAGGAGTGAAGTGTCTGGTCTGACTCGTACTTCTAAATTTGTCTTGATCTGTACTCCTATGTCTAGATCTCTCTGGGCTCCTGTAATCATAACACATTGGACTACTATTCCTGCTTTCACTTCTATGCCTATCTCTGTCTGCACTCTTATGTCTTGTCCTACCTGGGCTTCTGTAATCATTTCTATCTAGGCTACTATAGTTTTGTCTCTCAAGACTTCTATGTCTAGAACTTGTGGGGCTTACATGCAATCTCTTTGGGCTTCTATCAAACCTTTCAGATTCTTCACGCCTACTGTTCCTAGAGCTAAGATACCTACTGGCACTGCCAAAGTTCCCACATTCACTGTCAAAGATAGGAGACCCCCTGGAAGTTTCAAATTCCTTGTCATCACACTTATCTACAATACCCTCAATCCTGTTCCTTTCTCTCCGTAGGAATTTTTCAACATCTTTAGCAATCCTGAAATCCTCATTTCCAAGTTCATGAGGATAGTTTTTTCTATTTGGGCCACTCCAAGATTTCCTCTTTAGGTTTCTCTTTTTCACATCACTGTACTGAGCCTCCTCACTCCAAGTGCTGCTCCGACCAAGTAATGCAGTTATAGTATCCTCATCTACACCTGAAAAAAAAACAAGAGAAAAATCATTCAGGACAGCTGAATATACATAAAGACACTGACATACAGAGAATGAGAAGTTTAATTTTTACAGGCATGATAGTGAAAAAAGTACAATATGTCCCCCTTGTGGGATCCAGGGGTGCTGTCCCTGGTGGAGGCCAGGAGGCAACACCCGTGGTGGGGGTCAGGGGGCAACACCCCTGGAAGCCCCAGCACTTTTTCTATTTCAGGTGCATAAGCTGTCTGAGAGGTACTTTTTAGATTTTGTTAAAACAGTTAAGGCAATATGCTGGGTAGTTTTTTTGAATACTTGATGTTCACTTGGATTCCTGTGTTCCTTTCATGACAAATTGGACCACTTGGGGGAACATGTGGCTGGAAAGGGATGAGTAGAGGTGGAGACTGAATATAGATTGAGAGAAACAAGTAAATGCCTTGGGAGACTGAAAAGTGTAATGGATGGGAATGGATGCTAAGAGGAGATTGCATGAGGAAGAGTTTAAATGTGTTTGAGATTTAATGTTTGAGAAGTATGGTAAGGGTTACTTGGTTGATAGAGTGAGAAACGAGAAAGTGAGATAGAGTATTGGGATGGTTTGGAAGAAAAATTAGTAAAAGAAGTGTGGAAAGCAGAGGTGGATGTAGTGAACAGGAGGGGGTTGCCAAGGACATTGAGAGAGAGGGAGATGTCTGTTGAGGGAGGAAGGTTAACCCCTTCCATACGGTGCCGCACACGTAGGCGTCATGGACTTAGATCTCGGTGGCAGCAGCCAATGCCAGCCGTACGACGTGTCGTAATAATACTCGCATCATAAAATATAGTCACTGCTTATATCGATCGTTCTCTCTTCACCCGTGAATTTTGATAACCATAGAAAATGCGATTACAAAAGAATTAGAAAGAATGTCATTATGGAGGGGCGACTACAATAAATATAATCAAGACGCCGATATGGCAGCCTCGCAAATACACTCGCTCCCCATGACGCCTACGTGTGCGGCACCGTATGGAAGGGGTTAAAGACAAAAGATAGGGATGAGTGGAGAATGGCTGTACATGGATGCTGTGATGCATGGGAGTGGGTGAGGAATGGAAGAGTTAGTCTATCTAACTAGAGACAACTGAACACTTACCTTCCCAGTGTCCATACCCTTCCTGCTCATCAAATCTTTGATCACAGCCATCCCATGAATCTCCATTGTGGTCACCTGAATCTTCTATCGGTTCCCAAAATTCATCACCTTGAGTCTCGTCCTGTATTATGTATAATAAAAAATTTACCATTCACATTCCTGAAAGTTACAAAGTCAGAAAGCTACAAATCAGTTGCCATTAGCAACAACTATAACTCTCTCAGCGTATATATTGATGCACAACAACATGTATACAAGGAAGGTAGCCAAGTACCCACTTCCACCAACCACCCTTTCCTCCCTCTCATCTCAGCTCCTCATGGATGATGGGTCATCCATGTATCCTACCCAGTGCCCTGGGTCAGAATCAATGTAGCATGACACATTACATCCACAGCAAGGCATCCATCCCTCTCCATCCCCTCATGTAGAAAAAGAGAAGATGGGGAGAAATCCCTTTGGGCTGTGTCAAGATATAATTCACACAAAACCCTCCCTTCCTTGCATCACATAAATGTAGAACAACAAAACCTCAATTCATCAATTCAGGGCATCCACCAGGTAGCGTAGTGCTTCATTCACATGCTGGTGCCAGCCCACACAGTGTCTCCAAGCAAATGCCCATGCAACCACCTTCCTTACCACTCCAAACAACTCTCAACAGTTTCAATCAACTTGCCCCAGCCATGAATACTGTGAGCATCCCCATTATCCCATACATCAAGGAATTTTCATTTAAGCAATTTTTAATTCAACAATCCATCAGACAACAGGAGAGGACCATTCACAAAGGCCTCATTGGACTTGGACTGGAAGCCTCCTGTAGGTCTTATTGGTCACAGCAGCTGGGGGTGCTTCAGTGTACTTAAGTGCTGCTTGAGGAAGGAGGGAAGTGTGT
The DNA here is from genome assembly GCF_046742065.1 of Oratosquilla oratoria. Classification (NCBI taxonomy): domain Eukaryota; kingdom Metazoa; phylum Arthropoda; class Malacostraca; order Stomatopoda; family Squillidae; genus Oratosquilla; species Oratosquilla oratoria. Next base: position 38,252,195 of record NC_134804.1, on the reverse strand, counting down.
GGACAAGGGTGAGTCTGAACTTGGTCAGAGTAGACACCATGAGAGGATGGAACCTTTAAATGTACTTTTTGCTTGGTGAAGCTTTTTCAAGTGTACTTGAAAATGTTTCAACAAGCAGAATGTTGTACATTTAATAAAGATTCCATCCTCACATGGAGTCTACTATGACCATTCTGTTAGCAATTGCCATTTTAGAGTATTCATTCATTCTAGTTAGACCTGATAAATTTAGGAGACTTACATAAGATAAGGTGTTGGCATGTGTGTTGGTAAAGGAGTAGGGTGGATTTTCACTTTTACCTCCAATTTTGAGGCTGTGTGCTCCAATGGTTAATGTGGAGCACACACATAGTTTGATCAGACTTATGGGGTGGGGAATTTACTGTTGTAGTGAGGGTGATGTACTCACTCCATTACACCTTTCATGATCTCTCCACAGGGGGCTGGGATTTTTCTTGGGATACTAGGGTTGCAGGAGCTGGGGTGAGTATGGGAGGGGGGGGGTCCAAGTTTGTTGAAGGAGTGTGTGGACTAGGGGGGAAGGACTTGGCTTTTATACTTCAAGTGGTGAGAAAGCTGGGGTGGGGTGTTCTGGTGGTAAAAGTGAGGGGTTGCACAGGGAATTCATGTATCACATGGGTCTCTATCAGTGTGGATCATACTGCTTCCAGTGTGACTCTAGCCAGCAAGATTTTTTTCTAGTGTCCAAAGTATTAGCAGTTGAAACAGCAATTAAAGCATCAATGGTAAAGTACTCATTCCTTATTTTAGGAAGCCTAAACTATGCAAGTTGGAAGTTGTGGCTGATTGAAGGTCACTAGTAGTGTGGAGGCATTTGAGAAAGGAGAAAGAAAGAAAGAAAAAAAAAAAATAATAAGAGAATGAAAGAAAGAGAGGGACCTGACTACAATCCATAACATATTATCAATGAACTCACATTCATATGAGTTTCTTCCACAAGACCCTGATACCTGGAGGCTCCTGGTTTCCTCTGTTTCTTGGCTTTGGCGCTGAACCCATGAAGATAGGGACACTCTTCACCATTCAAACAAAATCCCTTCTTCCAATATCGGCAAGTAATTGATTTCCTGTAATCCATTGTGCCTGAAAAAAATATATATATATATACAATTTTGATCTCTAAACCACAGAGTGCAAATCACACAAAAGGCTTTGAATAAAAAGGGGGCCTAAGTGTTCTTATAATTCTAATGATATTTATGACATCTGAAGAAAGAACAAACATGAAATGATTCTTTGTATAATAGTAATTGGTGCCAATTGGACTAACAGGAAACCAGATGCCCCATAGTGATTGGAATTGGTCCTCTGGCCCAAGCATTGAGCTCTATGAAAAGAAAGTTAGCATGTTGTCTGTGTTGTATCATGTGGAACAGTTTCATGTCACTGATTGCTAGGGGAACACTCTCCAGTTGTTAGCTCTTCTCGTTTGTAAAGATGGAGGAAATAGAGTTGATGTTGAAGGAGAAGGATCTTGGACACTGAAGATTGTTCCACACTGGGGCAAGGCTTATGACAGGGTATACAGGAAGCCACTGTGGAAGGTATTGCAGATATATGGGATAGGTGAAAAGCTTTTATGACCAGTCAAGAGTTTTTACCCCGTCTGGGGTATTGGCTGCTTGTTATTGTGGCAAAGTAGCATGCAGTTGATACTTTAGGGTCTATATGGGCCGCCCCTATGGACCAGAGCCACACATCATTTTGTCTATGATAGAGGAAAACTCTGTTCATAGAGAAATGATGACACTTTTATACTACGACTGTCCCTCCGTTATGCTGTCCTCCAACCCCTTGTTGCTGTCCTGTACCATTTCTCTGAGTATTCCTTTTCTGTGATGGGGGAATTCCCTGTGGTGGGGGAAAAGAATACGGCCACCAAGTATTCCCACTTGGATCGTAAGAGGCAAGAAGAAAGGGACGGGGATTGGGACTAGGCATCCTTCTCCCTGGGGCTGGAAGGCCTCGGACCAGCACCCTAAGGTTTGGGTCTTTTAATGTGTGTGGATATGGTACAGATGAGAGTAAAATGGAAGAGATAGGTAGTATGTTTGTGAGAAGAAAGATGGATGAGTTGGCTTTGAGTGAAATAGTTGAAAGGGAAGGGTGAGTGTATGTTTGGGAGTGTAAGTGGGAGGTTATCAGGAGTGAAGAGAGGGCGAGGGAGGGAAGGGGTGGCTATTCTAGTAAGTGAAGAGATAGGTAAATGGGTAGTGGAGTGGAAGGAGGTTTCCTCAAGGATGATGTGGATGAAGGTGAAACTGGGGAAGGAGATGTGGGTCTTTGTAAGTGCATATGGGTCTGGCAGTGAGAAGAGTGTAGAAGAAAGGGAGGCCTTTTGGATAGATCTAAATGAGTGCATAGAGGATTTGGGAAGAAATGTCAATGTGATGGTACTGGGAGACCTTAATGCTAGGGTGAAATGGTCCAATCGATGGAGTGGTTGGGAAATGTGGAGTTCCAGGAAAGAATCGTAGTGGAGAGTTGATGGTGGAAATGTGTCTAGAAAGAGAGTTGATGATAGCAAATACAGTGTTTCGGAAGAAAGTCAAGCATAAGTACACATGGGAGAGGGTGGTGGAGGGAAGGGTGGTAGATAGAGCGCTAATGGATTATGTAGTGGTAAATAGGATTATGATAGGAAGAGTAAAGGATGTACATGTGCTAAGGGGAGAGTGTGGGGGAATATCAAATCATTTTTTGGTGGAAGGTAAGTTGAAAGTGGAGGATAGATGGAGGAAGAGAAAAGGGACAAAAGGTAGGGAGGTTCTTAGAGTGAACTCCTTGAATGAGAAGGAAAAGGAGAAGGAGTACGGAAAGAAGCTGACGGAGGAGTGGGAGGGAGTAAAGGGTAGAGTAGAGCTGGGTGTGGAGGAGGAATGGGGATGGTTCAAGGAGGGAGTCATAAAGTGTGCAAGGATGGTGTGTGGAACAAGAAGGTCAGGGGGAAATAGAAGAAAGGGTAGTGAATGGTGGGATGAGGAAACAAATAAGGTTGTAGAAGAGAAGAAGCGAGCTTTCACAGATTGGTTACAAAATAGGACAAGGGAGTCATATGAGAGGTACAAAGAATAGAAAAGAGAAGTAAAGCAAAAGGTAAAGGTAGCAAAGAGGAGAGCAGATGTGAAATGGGGTAAGAGTTTGACAGAAAATTTTGAAAGTAATAAAAAGATGTTTTGGAAAGAAATTAAGAGAGGAAGAGGAGGCGAATCAAGTAGAGAAGAAAAGGTAAAAGGTGCAGATGGAGAGATGATAATGGAAAAGGAGGCAGTAAGGGGAAGATGGGCAAAATATTTTAGGGAGTTGCTAAATGTGAAGGAGGATAGGGAAGGAAAGATTGCTGCAGTGGGAAGTGCGAAGAAAATGAGAGTGATGAATGAGGAGAATGGAGGAGAAATAAGGAAGGATGAGGTGAAGGCAGTTGTTAAGATGATCAAAGCAGGTAAGGCACCTGGTCTGGATGGATGCCATGCGGAATGTCTGAAAAAGGGAGGTACAGTGATGGTGGACTGGTTGGTGAGGTTATTTAATGTTTGTTGGAGAGAGGGTAGAGTGCCTGAGGACTGGAGGAGTACCTGTATAGTTCCTCTTTACAAGGGAAGAGGGGACAAGTGTGAATGTAGTAGTTTCAGAGGGATTAGCTTGTTGAGTGTAGTTGGGAAGGCTTATGGGAGGATCTTGATTGAGAGGATTAGGAGAGGAACAGAAGGAGTAATTGGTGAGGAACAGTGTGGATTTAGGACAGGTAGAGGTTGTGTAGATCAGATCTTTGTGGTAAGACAGATATGTGAGAAAGCTATAGGAAAGGGGAAGGATGTTTTATGGGCTTTTATGGATCTGGAAAAGGCTTATGATAGGGTAGACAGGAAGGCACTGTGGGAGGTTATGCAGATTTACGGGATAGGAGGAAAGCTTCTGGGAGCTGTCAAGAGTTTTTATGAGAGTAGTAGAGCTTGTGTCAGGATTGGAAATGGAGAGAGTGAGTGGTTCGAGGTAAAGGTGGGACTTCATCAAGGATGCGTTATGTCGCCCTGGCTGTTCAACTTATACATGGATGGGGTGGTGCGAGAGGTAAATGCAAGGGTAGTGGGCAAGGGATTGGAGATGGTTAAAGAAAATGGAGAAAAGTGGGAGGTGAGCCAGCTGTTGTTTGCGGACGACACTGCGCTTGTGGCAGGATCGGAGGAGGGATTGAGGAAGTTGGTGGCAGAGTTTGGGAGAGTATGTGATAGAAGAAAGCTAAAGATAAATGTGGGTAAAAGTAAGGTGATGAGATGTACAAGGGGTGAAAGTGGTAGTAGACTGGAAGTGAGCATTAAGGGAGAGCGACTGGAGGAAGTGGATAGTTTTAGATATTTGGGTGCAAATGTGGCAGGAAAAGGTGGAGTGAAAGTGGAGGTAGAATGTAGATTGAGAGAAGCGAGTAAATGCCTTGGTGGATTAAAGAGTGTAATGAGGAATAGACATTTGGGAATGGATGCTAAGAGGAGACTATATGAAGGAGTGATTGTGCCAACAGCACTGTATGGGGCAGAAACATGGAACATAAGAGAAGAAGAGAGAAGGAGTTTGAATGTGTTTGAGATGAGGTGTCTGAGAAGTATGATGGGGGTTACTAGGCTAGAGTGAGAAATGAGGAGGTGAGGAGGAGAACAGGGGTGGAAAAGGAGCTGGAAGATAGGGTTGATGAAAGAATATTAGGATGGTTTGGACACATGGAAAGAATGAGTGAAGAAAGACTAGTAAAAGAGGTGTGGAAGGCAGATGTGGAGGGAGTGAACATGAGGGGACGTCCTAGGATGAGGTGGATGGATGGGGTGAAGGAGGCTTTGGGGAAGAGGGGAATGTCTGTTGAGGAAGGACGGGAGAGGACAGAAGACAGGGGTGAACGGAGAATGGTTGTATATGGATGATGTTGTGATTGCATGAGGTGGAATGGGCGAGTGGATGGGGGGTGAGGTAGTATGTGTGAGCAAAATTTGACGCAGCCCGAGGGGATTTCTCCCCGTCCTCTCATTTTATGCAATGGGGGGACGGAGAGGGGGGGTCGCCGATTTAATGAAGCGGCCTTGCTGTGGATGTGCTGTGTCTTGCGACACTGCTTCTGACCCAGGGCAGTGGACAGGTGCAGGGATGACCCGTCATTCAGGAGGTGCTAAGATAAGAGGGAGGGTGGATGGGTGTGGAGTGTATTCAGGGATGGAATGGGTGGGAATGATTTTATGCCTTTTTCTTTTTGGCTACCCCCCTTGTAAGGGGGAAAAAGCCTTGGTATATGTATGTATGTATGTAGTGGAGCTTTTGTGTTAGGATCAGAAATGGGGAGCAAATGGTTTGAGGTGGGACTTTGCCAGGGATGAGTTGTCATATTGGCTGTTCAATTTATACATGGATGGGGTGGTGCAAGGGTAATGGGTCGGGGATTGGAGATGGTTAAAGAAAATGGAGAAAAGTGGGAGACAAGCCAGTTGTTGTTTGCCGATGACACTGTAAGAGAATCAGAGGAGGGATTGAGTAAGTTAGTGACAGAGTTTGGGAAGGTGTGCAAAAGAAGGAACTTGAAGATGTGGGTTACGAGATGTACAAGGGGAAAGAATGGTAATAAATTGGAAGAGAGTATTAAGGGAGAGAGACTGGAAGATGTGGACAGTTTTAGATACTTGGGTGTGAATGTGGCAGGAAAAGGAGGAGTGGAGGTAGAATGTAGACTGAGAGAAGTAAATGCCTTGGAGGATTAAAAAGTGTAATGAGAAAGACATTTGGGAATGGATGCTAAGAGGAAGGTATTGCAGATATATGGGATAGGTGAAAAGCTTTTATGGGCAGTGATAGTGCTGACAGCACTGTATGGGGCAGAAACATAGAACATAAGAGAGGAAGAAAGGTGGAGTTTGAATGTGTTTGAGATGAGGTGCCTGAGAAGTACGATATGAGTTACTGGGCTGGATAGTGAGAAACAAGGTGATTCCCACCAATAAAAATGTATATTACGTTGATGTATCATAATTTACATTATTAATATTCATTTTTCTATTGATATATTGCTTAGGTGAGCACTTCTGGAGATTTATCAATTTTTCCATGCAAGAACTGTTAACCAATGCAAGTCACCCCAAGAACATCTGAATAAGCCAATATCAATGTATTCATACAAGATTAAGACAGAAAAGAAGGAACTACAGTCTTTTTGCCCCCAGTCAGTCCACCCCACATGCAGTTGTTTCGCCCCACCTTCAGTCGTTTCACCCCAAATGAGGCAAATAATTTAACCCTTGGAGATGCAAGTTTAACCATAGTAGGCTACCATGGTTACTGTAGTCTCTTTCAACTGTGGTTGCATGCTAGACTTTTGTTTTCAGACCTTTCATCCTGCAATCTGTTGCCATTAGTAAAGCTACCATCAACTCCTTTTTTGGCATTTAGTGTAATATGCATTCTAAAAGCTTTTATTCCATGTATTCTCTCAATTTATCCTATTACTATGATGACTGATTCTACATGTTCTATGCACTATAAAATATAAGCCTCTCTTTACAGTACTATGATGACGTAATAGAAGCCAGTTTGCCTCACTTTTGGCCCTGCTGCATTCATGGCAATGGTGAGGAAAAAAAAAGAAGGAAAAAAAAAAAATCGAATATGGAGAAATTGGGGTATTCCCAACAAGATGCTGGATTGGTTTCCTGTCCAGGTAATGCCCCCAAAGTGTGTAGTGTTATGTTATGTCATGGAGGTAAAAAATTTTTTTATCTCCACCATGGTTACCCAGACAAGAACTATACAGGTCATTTTGGTGCCCAAAGAAGCCTCACAAAGCAGGGACATTGCTAGCCTGACATTATAGGCCTCCTGACAGCATGAAAAACCTGACGTTTTTTCTGTCAACCTGCATTTTGCCCCTCCACTAGCTACATCTCAAAGGGACCAATTTAATTTGCTAAGGCTTTTGGAACTAAAATGGTGCTCTCTGTCATGTCTGACTGCACAAGTCTTGATCCCATTGAAGACACTTATTTATATATTTTTAATATTTTTACAAAATTCATACTACCAGTTGCATTCTTCATGCTACTGGTAGTATGAAAAACCAGTGTATGTCTATACAAATACATGCAACAAAAAATATTTTTTAATTGTAAAAACAAATTTTTGGCCAAGATACTGCAAGATCCATTTAAATTTGCTTTATCCTATTTTAATGAGACGCAATTTTAAAAATGCAATCTATAGTATGCTATCTGGGAGACTAAATCTATTTTTACTCAACCAAAATGAGTATTTTGAACCCTCTTAATCTTTAATTAAAAAAATACAAAGCATATACAACTTCTTACTCAGTTCTGGATGAGTACACACAATTACTAGTCATTGGCTATTAATTTAACTGTAATACTGTATGTATCTCTCTTACAAATGTACACTGTACCTGTAAATAGCCAATTATGTCATTAATTACATAATAAATTGAAATTGTAATTACAACTAAGCAACTGAAAAGTTCAGATAAACACAACAATGACAAGCTAGTCTGGTTCCCTCTCCTACAGCCGCCACACTAGGATGAATTATTGACCAGGATGTAGACCATGTGGTATAGGTAGAAGCTTGGAGGAAGCAATCAGTCACAAGGATGGCCTACAACCAATGAAATAATATTGATCACCAGAAGAGCATACTTTTTGCTGAATGCATTTGGAGCAGGCTTTGAGTTGTTTTCTTGATTTTCTACCCTCATTAAAAGCATCCCCAAGATTGATGCCTTTACGTACTTCGTCAACTGAAGTCTCCTTAGTTTGCCTTCTGAAACTAAATGAACACTCAGTTTGGTGACATTTCCAGGTTAATTAGCACCTGCCACATCCATGGTGATTTAAAGCACTGTTTGTTCATATGAAACATAAAAACTGCTGGTGGCTATTTACCTGAGCTAATCCAGGTACCATCAATATATGCAACAAGAAGTTCTAATTCCCGAGAGGATGCTTTTGCTTTCAGTTCATCAAAAGCAATGGGAATAATTTCCAAAGGCAAGAATGGCCAATACCCCATCTGGGGTATTGGCTGCATGTTGTTGTGGCAAAGTAGCATGCAGTTGATACTTTAGGGTCTACATGGGGTCCCCCTTTGGACCAGAGCCAAACTGTGATAGAGGAGGACTCTGCTCATAGAGAAAGGATGAAACTTTTATTATACTGCTACTGTCCCTTCGTTATGCTGTCTCCCAACTCCTTGTTGCTGTCCTGTACCATTTCTCTGAATTTAATTTCCTTGTTTCGCTACCCTGTGGTGGACGGAAAAGAATGCTGCCACCAAGTATCTCCACTTGGATTGTAAAAGGCGAGAAAAATGGGACCAGGCATTGTAAAAGGCAAGAAAAATGGGACCAGGCATCCTTCTCCCTGTAGGCCCACAGGGGACATTCCTCAAAAAAGTAAAGGCATATGAGTTTTCCAACCAGCACCCTAAGGTTTGGGTTTTTTTAATGTGCATGGATGTGGTACACATGAGAGTAAAAGGGAAGAGATAGGTAGTATGTTTGTGAGAAGAAAGATGGATGTGTTGACTTTGAGTAAAACTAAGTTGAGAGGGAAGGGCGAGTGTGAGTCTGGGAGTGTAGTTGGGAGGTTCTCAGGAGTGAAGAGAGGGCGAGGGAGAGAAGGGATGGCTATACTAGTAAGTGAAGAGATAGGGAAACACATAATGGAGTGGAAGGAGGTTTCGTCAAGGATAATGTGAATGAGGGTGAAACTGGGAGAGGAGATGCGGATTTTTGTAAGTGCATATGGTAGTGAGAAGAGTGTAGAAGAAAGGGAGGCTTTCTGGATTAGGGAGGAACGTCAATGTAGTAGTATTGGGAGACCTTAATGCTAGGGTAGGAAATGAACCAATTGATGGAGTGGTTAGGAAATGTGAAGTTCCAGGAAAGAATCGTAGTGGAGAGTTGATGGTGGAAATGTGTCTAGAAAGAGAGTTGATGATAGCAAATACAGTGTTTTGGAAGAAAGTCAAGCTTAAGTACACATGGAAGAGGGTGGTGGATGGAAGGGTGGTAGATAGAGCATTAATGGACTATGTAGTGGTAGATAGGAGTATAATAGGAAGAGTTAAGGATGTACTGTACATGTGCTAAGATGAGAGAGTGGGGGAATATCAGATAAGTTTTTGGTGGATGAGATTGGAGGATAGATGGAGAAAGAGGAAAAGGACAAAAGGTAGGAAGGTGTTTCCAGTGAACTCTTTAAATGAAAAGGAGAAGGAGTACAAGAAGAAGCCAAGAGAGGAGTGGGAGGGAGTGAAGGAGGAATGGGGATGTTTCAAGGAGGGAGTCATAAGGTGTGCAAAGATGGTGTGTGGAACAAGAAGGACAGGTGGAAATAGAAGGAGGGGTAGTGAATTTTGGGATGAGGAAACAAAGAAGGTTATAGAAGAAAGCTTTCACAGATTGGTTACAAAATAGGATGAGGGAGTCATATGAGAGGTACAAAGAAAAGAGAAGAGAAGTAAAGCACAAGGTAAAGGAGGCAAAGAGGAGAGCAGGTGTGAAATGGGGTAAGAGTATGACAGAAAATTTTGAAAGTAATAAAAAGATGTTTTGGAAATAAATTAAGAGAGGGGGTGAATTAAGTAAAAGGTGCAGATGGAGAGATGATAATGGAAGAGAAGGCAGTAAGGGGAAGATGGGCAAAGTATTTTAGGGAGTTGCTAAATGTGAAGGAGGATAGGGAGGGAAAGATAGTTGTAGTGGGAAGTGCTAAGAAAATGACCATAATGAGTGAGGAAAATGGAGGAGAAATAAGGAAGGATGAAGTGAAGGCAGTTAAGATGATGAGAGCAGGTAAGGCACCTGGTCTGGATGGATGCCATGCAGAATGTCTAAAAAAAAAGGAGGTACAGTGATGGTGGACTGGCTGGTAAGGTCATTTAATGTTTGCTGCAGAGAGGGTAGTGCCAGAGGACTGCCTGTATAGTAGTGATGTACCGAAGCTTCGGTATCGGTATCGGTAAATATCAGTTTATTTTCAAGCTATCGGTATCGGTAAAATAGAAGGTATTGGTATATCGGTATCGGTATTGAAAAATAAATACCGATACCTTGAGAGAAAATTTAAGTTAAATTACTTTCATTCATGAAACAAATAAATAATTATATAAATATATAAAGTAAAGGGTGTCTTTCACGCCATGTGGTTGTGGAATCATTTGCGTCTTATGTAAGAAGAGAAGAGAGCTAGCTGATGGCTATTATCCTATTACCCTTTTCGATCTCATTCTTAATATTTATCTATTGTAATTATTTATTTATATTTAATATTTGAACTTGCATTTTTCAGATAGTCAATATTGTGATAAATTTATTAAATTACAATTAGAATTGCCAGAATTAGCAATAATGCCTAAGTCAAAGCAAAGTGTTATATGGAATCTAGTGACAGTATGCAAAGATGATTCTTCAAAAGTATCCTGTAATTTCTGTAATACAATATTAAGCAGAGGAGGAATAAACAGGCAAACCCAAACAACAACAAATATTAGAAAGCATCTTCAACATAAACATCCTGATGAGTTTGGAAATGCCGAATTGGAGCAGAAAAAAGCAGCTGAATCAAACCCAACACTTGCCTCATTCTTAAATGTTCCACCTACCAAAAAGCTAAAAATTTCAACTTCAACTTCTAGTCAAAGTCAAACAGGCTGTTCAAGTGCAAAACAGGTATCTCAACAGCCAACTCTTGAAGCTACTCTCCAGTACAAAAAGATTTGGGACATCAACAGTGCTCCAGCAAAAGAGGTACACAAATATATTGCTGAAATGATCACAATAGATTGTCAACCTATATCTATTGTAGAAGATCTGGGATTTGCTAGGCTCCTTAATCACTTAAAACCAAACTATAAGATCCCAAGCAGGAAATACATCTCTAACACAACTATCCCAGAGCTTTATGAAAAAGTGCACAATAAAGTACAAGGCATTGTGAGCAATGCGCAAAATATCGGTATCGGTAACCCATTAAATTCCTGTATCGGTATCAGTATCGGTATCGGTAAAATGCTAAAAAAAAATATCGGTATCGGTATCGGTAAAAATTTTGGTTCTGGCACATCACAGATTGGTTACAAAATAGGATGAGGGAGTCATATGAGAGGTACAAAGAAAAGAGAAGAGAAGTAAAGCACAAGGTAAAGGAGGCAAAGAGGAGAGCAGGTGTGAAATGGGGTAAGAGTATGACAGAAAATTTTGAAAGTAATAAAAAGATGTTTTGGAAATAAATTAAGAGAGGGGGTGAATTAAGTAAAAGGTGCAGATGGAGAGATGATAATGGAAGAGAAGGCAGTAAGGGGAAGATGGGCAAAGTATTTTAGGGAGTTGCTAAATGTGAAGGAGGATAGGGAGGGAAAGATAGTTGTAGTGGGAAGTGCTAAGAAAATGACCATAATGAGTGAGGAAAATGGAGGAGAAATAAGGAAGGATGAAGTGAAGGCAGTTAAGATGATGAGAGCAGGTAAGGCACCTGGTCTGGATGGATGCCATGCAGAATGTCTAAAAAAAAAGGAGGTACAGTGATGGTGGACTGGCTGGTAAGGTCATTTAATGTTTGCTGCAGAGAGGGTAGTGCCAAAGGACTGCCTGTATAGTTCCACTTTACAAGGGAAAAGAGGACAAGTGTGAGTGTAGTCATTTCAGAGAGATTAGCTGGTTAAGTGTAGTTGGGTTTATGGGAGGATCTTGATTGAGAGGATTAGGAGAGGAACAGAGGGAGTAATTGGCAAGGAACAGTGTGAATTTAGGAGAGGTAGAGGTTGCGTAGGTCAGATTTTTGTGGTAAGACAGATGTGAGAAAGCTATAGGAAAAGGTAAGGATGTTTTTTTGGCTTTTATGGATCTGGAAAAGGCTTGTGACGAGGTAGAGATGAAGGCACTGTGGGAGGTTTTCCAGGATTAGAACCGGAGAGAGTGAGTGGTTCGATGAGAGCAGGTGGAACTTCGTCAGGGATGTGTTATGTCGCCCTGGCTGTTCAACTTATACATGGATGGGGTGGTGCGAGAGGTATATGCAAAGGTGGTGGGTCAGGGATTGAAGATGTTTAAAGAAAATGGAGAAAAGTGAGAGGTGAGTCAGCTGTTGTTTGCGGATGACACTGCACTTGTAGCAGGATCAGAGAAGGGATTGAGGAAGTTGGTGACAGTGTGTGAAAGAAGTTGAAGATAAATGTGGGTAAAAGTAAGGTGATGAGATGTACAAGGGGTGAAAGTGGCAGCAGACTGGAAGTGAGCATTAAGGGAGAGCAACTGGAGGAAGTGGATAGTTTTAGATACTTGGGTGCAAATGTGACAGGAGTGGAGTGGAGGTGGAGGTAGAATATAGATTGAGAGAAGCGATTAAAAAGTGTAATGAGGAATAGACATTTGGGAATGGAGGATAAGAGAAGATTGTAAGGAACAAAAGTGAAGAAGAGAAAAGGAGTTTGAATGTGTTTGAGATGAGGTGTCTGAGAAGTATGATAGGGGTTATTAGGCTGGATAGTGAGAAATGAGGAGGTGAGGAGGAGAACAGGGGTGGTAAGGGAGTTGGGAGATAGGGTTGATGGTTTGGACACATGGAAAGAATGAGTGAAGAAAGACTAGTAAAAGAGGTATGGAAGGCAGATGTGGAGGGAGTGAACATGAGGGGGCGACCTAGGATGAGATGGATGGATCGATGGGGTAAAAGGGGCTTTGGGGAAGAGGGGAATGTCTGTTGAGCAAGGATGGGAAAGGACAGAAGACAGGGGTAAATAGAGAATGGTTGTATATGGATGATGTTGTGATGCATGAGGTGGAATGGGTGGGGGATGGAGGGTGAGGTTGTATGTGTGAGAAAAATTAGACGCAGCCCGAAGGGATTTCTCCCTGTCTTTTCTTTTTCTGCATGAAGGGACAGAGAGGGCGGGTGGTCGCCAATTTAATGAAGTGGCCTTGCTGTGGATGTGCTGTGTCTTGCAACACTGCCTCTGACCCAGGGCAGTGGACAAGGTGCAGGGATGACCCATCATCCAGAAGGTGCCAAGATGAGAGGGGGCATTACGTGGACAGGAAACCAATCCAGCATCTTGTTGGGAATACCCCAATTTCTCCATATTAGATTTTTTTTTTACCTCACCACTATCATGAATGCAGGAGGGCCAAAAGTGAGACAAACTGGCTTCTATCATGTCATCAAAGTAATGTAAAGAGATGCTTATTTTTTATAGTGCATAGAACATGTAGTGGGGGAATATTATTTGACTAGGAAAAAATAACAGAAAGAAAAAACAATGTAGAATCAATTATGATAAAGTTGAAAGCAATTACATGAAAAGTAGAAAATTTGTAGTAGTGTATATTCCCCCCCTCCAAAACACAGTCCTGGACAGAAAGCGATCATTTCAAACTGTTGCAAGATACAAAATATGAACTAACTAATATACTGAAAGAACGAGGAAATATAGTAATTATGGGTGATTTCAATTCAAAAGAAATGTGCTGGGAAGAAATGACTGTGAAGGGTGGAGAAGACCTCTGGGGCAACATACTACTCAATATGACCATTGAATACACAATGACTCAGTGGATAAAAGAAAATACCGAATAGAGAAACAATGAAGAACCATCAGAAATTGTGGACAGAATTGATTATATGTGCTAATAGAATTCAAACTAAAAGAGCAAATGGACTAAAGAAGAAATTAGAAACATAGAAAAGGAGAACAAAATGAATTTTGAGAAACTTAAACAATTCTATTGTAACGCAAACTGGAAAAATTCCTAAATGAAGAAACAAGGATGGAAAAGAAATGGAATATACTAAAAGAGTGAACAAATATGTACCACAACAAAAAATGTAGTAGAGACAAAGTTTTGGGGGTAGCCAAAAAGAAATAGGCATAGAAACCACTCCCACCCATTCCATCCCCTACATATTCCACTCACCTTCACCCTCCTCATCTTGGCACCTCCTGGATGATGGGTCATCCCTGCATCTTGTCCACTGTCCTGGGTCAGAAGTAGTGTTGCAAGACACAGCACATACATAGCAAGGCCGCTTCATTAATTCGGTAACCCCCCTCTGCGTCCCCTCATGCAGAAAAGGAGAAGATGGGGAGAAATCCCCATCTCCAATTATTTCTCATACATACTTCCTCACCCCCCATCCCCCACCCACTCCCCCTCATGCATCACAGCATCATCCATACACAACCCTTCTCAATTCACCCCTATCTTCTGTCCTCTCCTGTCCTTCCTCAACAGACATTCCCCTCTTTTGTAATGCCCCTTTTTACTCCATCCATCCATCTCATAATAGGACCTCTGCCTTCCACACTTCTTTTACTAATCTTTCTTCACTCATTCTTTCCATGTGTCCAATAAATCCTAATACTCTTTCATCAACCCTATCTCCCAACTCCCTTTCCACCCCTGTTCTCCTCCTCACCTCCTCATTTCTCACCCTATCTAGCCTAGTAACCCCTATCATACTTCTCAGACATTTCATCTCAAACACATTCAAACTCCTTCTCTCTTCCTCTCTTATCTTCCATGCTTCTGCCCTGTACAGTGCTGTTGACACAATCACTCCTCCATATAACCTCCTCTTAGCATCCATTCCCAGATGTCTATTTTTCATTACATTTTTTAATCCACCAAGACATTTACTCACTTCCCTCAGTCTATATTCTACCTCCACCCTCAATCCTCCCTTTCCTGCCACATTCGCACCCAAGTATCTAAAACTATCCACTTCCTCCAGTATCTAAAACTATCCACTTCCTCCCTTAATGCTCACTTCCAGCCTGCTGTCACTCTCTCCCCTTGTACATCTCATCACCTTACTTTTGCCCACATTCATCTTCAGCTTCCTTTTTTCACACGCCTTCTCAAACTGTCACTAACTTCTTTAATCCCTCCTCTGAGGTTGTTTGCTGTCATCAGCAAACAACAACTGGTTTATTTCCCACTTTTCTCCATTTTCTTTCACCATCTCCAACCCCCGACCCACTACCCTTGGATTCACCTCTTGCACCACCCCATCCATGTATAGATTGAACAGCCAGGGCAACATAACACATCCCTGACAAAATACCACCTTTACCTCTCCATTTCTAATCCTAACAAGTTCTGCTCCTCTCATAAAAACTCTTGACTCCTCTTAATAGCTTACCTCCTATCCCATATATCTGCAGTACCTCCCACAGTGAGGAGGTATGTATAAGAAATAAATTGACGCAGGACAAAGGGATTTCTCCCCGTCTTCTCCTTTTCTGCATGAGGGGACAGAGAGGGGGGGGGGTTGCCGAATTAATGAAGTGGCCTTGCTGTGGATGTGCTGTGTCTTGTGACACTGCTTCTGACCCAGGGCAGTGGACAGGATGCAGGGATGACCCATCATCCAGGAGGTGCCAAGATGTGAGGGAGGGAAGAGGAGTATGTAGGGGATGGAATGGGTGGGAGTGGTTTCTATGCCTTTTTCTTTGTGGCTACCTCCCATGTTAGGGGGAAAGAGACCTTTGGTATGTGTATGTAAATGTATATGTATGTAAAAAATAAACAAGAAATAGAAAAGCTGCACCAGGGAAATTATGAATATACAGAAGAACTAGAAATGGCTAAAATTATGAGTAATTATTTCAAATCTGTATTCACAATTGAAAATTCACCTAACTGTGTGGGAATAGAGAGAAATAAGTGCAACACAGAGGGAAATTAGTGACCAAATAAAAAAACATTAATGTCAGAAAATCACATGGTTCGGATGGAATTGCAAATTGGATACTGAAAGAATGCATAGGAGTTAACGGCCAAAATATACAATATACTGTAATTAAATATGCAAAGAAGGAAGGGTACCACAGAACTGGAAAAATGCAAATATTGTACCAATATATAAAGGAGGAAACAAGGAAGATCCAACCAACTACAGACCAGTCTCCCTAAGAAGTACAGTAGCAAAAATATGTGAAAAAGTTTCAAAAGCAGATGGGTTAAAAATCTGGAAGAAAAGACTATACTGAATCCAAATCAATTTGGATTTAGACAAGGAAGATCATGTACAACAAACCTCATCTGCTTCTATTCGAGACTAATAGAATTAATACAAGAAAAGGATGGATGGGTGGACCTACAAAAAGTATTTGATAAGGTACCACACAGGAAAATAATAAGAAAAATAGAATCAATAGGTGGCATCAGAGGAAAATTATTCTCACTGACTGTGAAAAAAATTAGGGTAGTAATTAGGGACAAATACTCGAATTAGGACAAGATGATATTGGTGTCCCGCAAGGTTCGGTACTGGCTCCAATCATGTTTGCCATATATATAAATGACATGGATGAAGGAGTAGTGTTATATGAATTTCTTCACAGATGACGCAAAAATACTAAAGAAAGTAAGAACAGAAGAGGATTGTGAATCATTACAGTTAGACCTGGACAAAATCTGGAAATGGAAACAAAAGTGGATTGTGAACTTCAATATCAAGAAGTGTAGTATAATGGAGTTTGGAAAAAGTAGAAATAATGTCAAGAAACTATAAAATTAGTGAAGAAATTAAAAAAGTGAACTCGGAAAGAGACCTTGGAGCAATAATCAGCAAAGACATGACACCGGACAAACATATCAATAAAATAGTCGGAGAAACCTTCAACCTATTAAAGTCAATGAAAGTAGCATTTGACTACTTGTATGAGGAAATTATTTTAAAAATATTAGTTACACTAATAAGACCAAAACTGGTGTATGCAGCAACACTATGGTCACCCAGTACTAAAATGAATATAAAGAAATTAGAAAGAATACAAAGACCAACGACAAAGTTGGCACCAACTCTCTCCAAATTAACATATGAACAAATATTGTCCAAATTGGAATTACTAACTTTGGAACAAAGAAGAGAAAGAAGAGATCTGCTGACTATTTATCATGAAAGGAATGGAAATCCTACATAGGAATGATTTACTAAAATGGGACACAAAAAGAAACTAAAAAAGGATCATTATAGAAGGGATCGGAAAAAAAGTTTCCCACGTAGAGTACTGGACACCTGGAATAATTTAGATAAAGAAACAGTGTGTACAAACACTATTCAAGATTTCAAGAAAAAACTTGATGTTGAAAGATACAAAGACGGCTCACCACGAGCATAGCTCCCTTCCCATATAATACAACTAGGCAAATACAAAGTTTATTGGGTATTATTTTAATTGTGCATATCTATGCGATATAACATTAGAAAATTAAATATTAATTTTTAAATTATAATACATGATTGTAACATATGATTTTCTCGGCAGAAATAAATAACAAAAAACAATAACAATCTGGCCTTCAACATCCATGATGACGATGACGACCCTGATCATTTTTATCATTTGAGGTACCAAATTACTAAAAATAGGTTATGTTAGGTAAGGGAAGGTAAGATAGGTTAGAATAGATGAATTTATCCTTTCATTTCTTTGACCTCGGCATCTATCAAAACAAACATGGTGTATCATTCAACCACGACTTCATTTGTTAATAACTTAGTTTTAGCGACTTTTTTTATAAAATAAATAGATGTCTGCCAACAAAATCACATATTACATTGATGTATTATAATTTACAAAATTAATAATTAATTTTCTATTGCTATATTGCATAGGTGCGCAATTCTAAAAAATTACCATTTATTTTATTTCTAAAACCCAGAATTCTCATAAGGATCAATAAACTAATTTGAATTTCTATTTTTCATTGGGGGGGGAGGCAAAATGATTTGCCTTGTGTGGGGCAAAACAACTGCATGTGGGTGAACTGACTGGAGGAAAAAGGACCATAGGATGAAATTACTTGATACTGAAGAAGCACCCCTTACGGGCACAAGTGACAAGACTCACTTGCCTCTAATAATATCTTGATTTACAATCACTAAATTATTTTTTTTAACAATTTATTTTTTCTGTGGAATGGGTATATTTATATTAGGTTTAGTTATGTTATGAATTATTTTGATAACTATAGTTTCATATAAAATATATATGCTTGTGTGATTCTGCAATTTTAGTTTTTACCATAAAGAGATTGGTGGATATATAAATGGATGCTTAGAGAGACACAGACACTTACTTGTTTCCCCTAAGCCTAAGCCAATACCAAATAGTGAACCTAATCCAATAATCAATAACATGCAAACATTTTTTTATGTTTTGCATTTCAAAGATATATTTTTCATGTGGAGTGTTATGGTTAGGTTAGGTATTTCCTAAAGTTTGGTGTTTCTTATGGTTAAGTTAGGTTATGTTAGGTTAAAAGCTATTGAACAGCCCAAGTTTCCTGTAAATATCCATGTTTGCTTGATTTTGGAATTTTATAGTTAAATCTGGTTATATGTTAAAGCACAATCCCACAAATTCTATTCCATGAACAAATGCCACGTTATATAAATATACATACATATACATGTTCCAGCTGGCTCGTTACTTACCAACCAAACACATTACTACGTAGTACCCATGTAATTAATTTCCCACCATAAGCAACAATGTGCAAACTAACCATGTATAAGTATTGACACGATTAAACTTGTTTGCTTCACAGTTCACTTCTATTAATTTTTACGTTATGCTACATTATCTCTATGCAGTAAGTCAGTACACAATTTATGATAGCGAATAACACCTTCACTTTCTTTACAATTATAATTCCCTGTTCTCCTCTAAAGTTCTTTGGCGCCAACCAATCTACTTTCTTGTGTCCCACAGGCTCATAAACAAGGATGCCGCGATTGCCTCAAAACAACTGACGTCACAGTTCCACAAGTGATCCTTCAGACGGGAAAGTTCGTCGATAGCAAGTACACTAATTCGGTCGTCCGATACATAGATGTCACTAGTATGAAATATTTACGATAATTTGGCTTTTTCGTGATCTCTGGTTATCGCAGGTCTACATTTTTTCTAAGAGCGCACTCAATTAATTATAAACAATATATATGTATATAAATATATGTATATATATATATATGTATATATATGTATGTATATAGATATATATATATATATCACACAGGAACCCACAGTCGGAGAAAGAATAAACTTCGAATAGAGAATAATCCTATATTTCGGCTATCAACTGTAGCCCTCTTCAGGAAAGTACAGTTGATAGCCGAAATATAGGATTATTCTCTATTCGAAGTTTATTCTTTCTCCGACTGTGGGTTCCTGTGTGTTATCTACAAATGTGCTACTACATTTCTATATAGAAATATATATATATATATATATATATGTATATATATATATATATATATATATATATATATATATATATATATATATAAATATATGTATGTATATATATATATATGTAACAAAAAACTACTGTCAGAGTGAAAGAAAAACTTCCGAGTACGCTACCTTTGGAAAATATATGTGAAGTGTTTGGAAGTGGGTAGAAATGCTGTCAATGATTTGATTGTGTACACTCTGAGGAAGTCCTTTCAGGACTCCAACGGTTCCTGGTGTTTACCTCACCACCCTTACACCAGGAGTCTTCCATTTTACTAACATCATTGTTGAGGATGTTCTCTCTCTCTCTCTCTCTCTCTCTCTCTCTCTCTCTCTCTCTCTCTCTCTCTCTCTCTCTCTCTCTCTCTCTCTCTCTCTCTCTCTCTCTCTCTCTCTTAATCCAAACTGCAACCGTTTCAGAATATTTCCCCACTCCCAGTCACTAAAATTTTTACATTAGTACGCCCTTGTGTCTTTTTTTTTTTTTTTCCTGAATGAATTTTATGGGCAAAAATACGGTTGCAGTATGTATTCAAACCTTTAGCGTGTTCTGGACAACTTGTGATGGTAATGTACCATTGTGTATATTATATTTATAAAGGATTACGAAGGAGGATCATGCCGACAGAAGGCCTTTTGGTCCATAACTAGGTTCGATGCAAAAAATATATAATGATGAATAAATAGATAAATAAAAACTATAATGATATAAATAGTAATAAGTGATAAATAATAACAAATAAATAAATAAATAATATAAAATAGATGGCAGGCATTACAGCATCTTGCTTGGGTGTTTATCTAAACGTATCTAAAGCTTTGAATTGAACTACATTGTACTGCCTTTGTAGGAAGTTACAAAGATTACAAAGGCGGAGCATGCTGACAGGAGACCTTTTGGTCCATATCTACGTCGGATGCGAAAAAGTCATAATAATAATAAAATAATAAATAAAAACTATAATAATGTAAATAATAAATAAAAACTATAATAATGTAAATAATAAATAAAATACATAAATAAATGCATAGGTATAGTAAATAATAAACAAACAGGTAAATAGTAAATAATAATAAATTGACATATAACTAATAATAAATGAAAATCAGACAGACAAATGATAACAAAACAAAAACAAATAATATAAGATAAATTATAATCATTACAGCATCTTGCTTAGGTGTTTATCTAAATGATTCTTAAAGCTTCGAACTGAACTACACTGCACTACCTGTGCAGGAAGTTTATTCCATTCATTAACTACACGGTTGGCAAAGTTGTTTCTACCTACTTCCAAATTGAATCTATTTCCGGACAGTTTGAGACCATTGTTTCTTGTCTGATTCTCATTCAATGTTGTCAATTCCCTCTAAAATCTTAAAGACCTGTATCAAGTCACCTCTAAGTCTACGCTTTTTTAGGGAAAACAGATTCATATGTTTTAGTCGATTTTCGTATGATTTATTTTTGATATTTGGAATCAGTTTTGTGGCTCACCGTTGTACTTTTTCCAGTCTGTCAATGTCTTTAATGAGATTCGGTGACCATACGGAAACAGCATATTCCAAATGTGGACGAACTAACGATTTATATAGCTTGTTAATGAGTGATGGACTTTTGAAATCAAAAGATCGCGCAATCAGTCCTAGAATCTTATTTACTTTCTCAGAGGCTGAAATACACTGCTTGGGTGATTTGAGGTCGTTACTGATAATTACGCCGAGATCTTTTTCACTATCCACTTGTTAACGAATTTCCAAATAACTTGTAATCGTACTTGCTGTTATTTTTTCCTATGTGCATTACCTTGCATTTATTTGTGTTAAATTTCATTAGCCACTTTTCAGACCATTGCTGTAATTTATCTAAATCTTCTTGAATATCTAATTGGTTTGAGTGATCATTTGCCACTCCGCACAGTTTTGTATCATCAGCAAATTTGGAAACAGTAGATTTTAGTCCATGGTCTATATCATTTATATATATGTACTATGAATAGAAGTGGCCCAAGAATGGAACCCTGAGGAACTCCACTTGTAAAAAATTTCCATCTAGAAGTTTTTCCATTTAAAAAAAAACTCTCTGTCTTCGACCATTCAACCAATTACTAGTCCAACCTAATAGGCTACCACTTATTCCGTGTAAAGCTAATTTAGTAAGTAGTCTTTCGTATGGGACGGTATCAAAAGCTTTTGCAAAGTCTAGATATATTAAATTTATATTGTTTCTTTTGTCATAATTCGAGATAACTGTGTTGTAGAATTCGAGTAAATTAGTCACGCAAGAACGTTTCCATCTGAAACCATGCTGGCTTTCATTTATCAAACGGTTACTTTTTAAATGATGTTCGATAGCATCTCTGATGATAGTTTCCATTATTTTTCCTACGATTGAAGTCAAACTTATAGGCCTATAGTTATTTGGTCTCTTTTTGTCACCTTTTTTGAATATGGGAGTAACGTTAGCTAGCTTCCATTCTCTTGGGACATCTCCGGATATGATGGATTTCTTGAAAATAGTTTCTAATGGAACAACAATCTCATTTTTCGTTTCCTTTAAGATTCTTGGATGCCAACCGTCAGACCCTGGTGTTTTATTAACTTTGAGTTTATCCATACACCTTTTAATTTTTTCTTTTGTTATATTTACCGTAGTAAGTTTACCCTAGACTTTTCACCGGTTTCAGTTTGGAATTCACTTTGAGGTGTTTCGTTTATTCCATTCATTAACTATACGGTTGGTGAAGTTGTTTCTATCCACTTCCAAATTAGATATATTTCTTGACAGTTTGAGACCATTATTTCTCGTCGGATTCTCATTCAGTGTGAAAATTCTGTCATTTTTTATGTCAATTCTCTGTATCAAGTCACCTCTTGAATGGCTTGGATGGGTGGGATGTAGTGAGTCTTTAGGGTTTCTTTCACACCCTCAATCCAGGTCTTCCTCTTGCCTAGTATCTTAAAGACCTGTATCAAGTCACCTCTTGCCTTGTAAGAAGTGACTTGATACAGGTCTTTAAGATGCTAGGCAAGAGGAAGACCAAGGAAGACCTGGATTGAGGGTGTGAAAGAAACCTTGAAGACCCACAACATCCCAACAACCCATCCAAGCCGTCCATCTTGCCAGAGACAGAAAACTCTTTCTCCCCCCGACGCCCAAGACGGTACAAGAAGATGGATAAAGTATCAAGTCACCTCTGAGTCCACGCTTTTTTAGGGAAAACAGATTCATATGTTTTAGTCGATTTTCGTATGATTTATTTTTGATATTTGGAATCAGTTTTGTGGCTCACCGTTGTACTTTTTCCGGTCTGTCAATGTCTTCAATGAGATTCGGTGACCATACGGAAACAGCATATTCCAAACGTGGACGAACTAACGATTTATATAGCTTGTTAATGAGAGATGTAGCATACTTCTGAAGTCAAAGGATTGCGCAATCAGTCCTAGAATCTTATTTGTTTCCTCAGAGGCTGAAATACACTGCTTGGATGATTTGAGATCGTTACTGATAATTACGCCGAGATCCTTTTCACTATCCACTTTTATTAACAAATTTCCAAATAACTTGTAATCGTACTTACTGTTATTTCTACCTATTTGCATAACCTTGCATTTACTTGTGTTAAATTTCATTAGCCACTTTCCAGACCATTGCTGTAGTTTATTTAAATATTCTTGTAGCATCGTGCAGTAATTGTTGTTTATTATACTTGTACTTGCTTATTATACATGTACTTGCTTATTATACATGTACTTGCGAATTGTTCAATAGTGTTTGTGTTTTCCCATTACATAATTCTCATATATTTTGTTGGACCTTAATTTTACTAAATTGTATTAATTTATTACAATCCGTGTACCTTCTATAAAGAGAACCAAGCGAACTATGTAAGTCCCATTCCCTCCCCGGTGAGGGATAAATCTACAAGATAGTGCTGGGCAAATACCGCTAATTTCAATACCGGAATTACCGGTAAACAACAATGCCGTTACCGGAATTACCGGTAATTTACCGGTAAAAGACTCGTGAGGTAGTAGTGACGTCCCAAGTTCGAGTCGCCTTTATGACTTAAATCTAAACAAATTTCATCCTACTATGGTGTGTAGTCACAAGTTTTGTAACGTCGTCACTATAAAAATCCTGCGCTCCGAGTCGTTACTCCAACTCTTGTGGGCGGGGAGTAGGGAGGGGGTGCGTGTAAGGTCACAGCATTACCTCCTCTCCCTCAGTGCATAGGCCTACGCACCAATCCCCCCTCCCCCTCTCACACTCCACTTCCGTCTCTATGTAAGTGCAATTTCATACAAAGAATATATTTTTCACATAGAAACAGAATTTCATAAAAGAAAAATAATTACATGCATCATTTTTACACATTACACATAAAAATTAATTTCCAAAATCACCCATTTTTCATTTAGTCAGGACAAAGTTTTTTTGTACAATTGAGGTTTTAAAGGTTTTGTGCGAGATGAATTGACATATGTAGGTCATTTTCATAATGTTTTTTTTTTTTACCAAGTTCCTCTTATATTAGGCTCAGGAACACAATCTCAACCCTTTGAATTTCTGTCAAAGTTTTTTTCAATTGTTCATAGTTGTCATTTTTTATATTGGAATTACGTTAATTTTGTATTAGCAGGACTCTACGATCCCTATATTTATATTATAGTACCTTTAAATGGACAAAAACACACGCATATATTTTATTTTAATTTTTTATTCTGTGTATCCATTTGGATACATGCCCACCGGAATCGCCAGCGCGCGCCACCTCCACCAATCTAGGGTAAGGCTCGCAAATATTAGTTACTTAAGACTACGCGAATAATAATTACATGCGTATCACTAACAAAATATGATTTTTGAATAACACGTTACCTTGCGTCGTAGAGGCCACTTCAATGGGCACAGTGTTAATCCACCAGAATCTTTGATCGTCTCTGCCCGCTTATTCTTGTCTCTGCTTTCCGTGAGTCTGTTGTGGTATACTGTAGTGGTGGGCAGCTACCGGTAAAGTTACCGGTTTTATCGGTAACAGCCTTGACGGTAGCTTACCGGCAATAATTCTGCTACCGTTAAGGTTCCGTTAACCGATAAGCTATACCAAACACTCGTGGAGCGGTAAGCACGTCTCGGCTTGGTGGTACTGAGTGACGGTAGTGGTGGGCAGCTACCGGTAGTTACGGGTTTTATCGGTAACAACCTTGACGGTAGCTTACCAGCAAAAAAATCTGCTACCGTTTAGGCTCCGTTAACCGATAAGCTATCCCATAATACTCAGAGAGCGGTAAGCACGTTTCGGCTTGGTGGTACTGAGTGACAGTACTGACGGATGAAAATTAACAGGATGAAAATTAACAGGAACGTATTCAACGTGCTAGATCGTCCTGCTCCCTTCTCGGCCCACTGATGCACAGTACGAAATGTACGTATTCGAATATGAAAATTAACAGACGTGCTAGATCGTTTTGTTCGCATCTCGGCCCGCAGAGGTTCAGTGCAAAATGTACGTATTCGAATAGTCAGCCTATGTGATCTAGAAATGAAGAGGTGGTCAAACTACTCGAAAACTTTTCAGTCTGCCTGGTTAAAGGATCCCCTGTTTAAAAAATGGTTAGCGGAAGTGAAAGAGGATGGAAATAAGGCACGTTGTAAAGTTTGTAGAACGGACATGAAAGCTCACAGAACGGGGAGATTGGAGAGACACTTACCAGATCTTCATATTTAACTTTATATTTAATGTTTATTAATATATGCATATTTACATAAATGTACGCAGGTGCTCATGAAAGACACCATCTGCATGTTACAATCTATTTGTACTGTACTTGTATTGGAGTTAATCACAAACAAGTTCACAAATACACTTATCAGACTCGCACGAGTGATGACTGACAAGGATATATATATAAGCTATGGGTTGGGGCAGGGAATACAGTATACCACAACAGACTCACGGAAATCAGAGACAAGAATAAGCGGGCAGAGACGATCAAAGATTCTGGTGGATTAACACTGTGCCCATTGAAGTGGCCTCTACGACGCAAGGTAACGTGTTATTCAAAAATCATATTTTGTTAGTGATACGCATGTAATTATTATTCGCGTAGTCCAATTATTATTCGCGTAGTATCCAATTTTAAGTAACTATTATTTGCGAGCCTTACCCTAGATTGGTGGAGGTGGCGCGCGCTGGCGATTCCGGTGGGCATGTATCCAAATGGATACACAGAATAAAAAATTAAAATAAAATATATGCGTGTGTTTTTGTCCATTTAAAGGTACTATAATATAAATATAGGGATCGTAGAGTCCTGCTAATACAAAATTAACGTAATTCCAATATAAAAAATGACAACTATGAACAATTGAAAATAACTTTGACAAATTCAAAGGGTTGAGATTGTGTTCCTGAGCCTAATATAAGAGGAACTTGGTAAAAAAAAAAATTATGAAAATGACCTACATATGTCAATTCATCTCGCACAAAACCTTTAAAACCTCAATTGTACAAAAAAACTTTGTCCTGACTAAATGAAAAATGGGTGATTTTGGAAATGAATTTTTATGTGTAATGTGTAAAAATGATGTATGTAATTATTTTTCTTTTATGAAATTGTTTCTATGTGAAAAATATATTCTTTGTATGAAATTGCACTTACATAGAGACGGAAGTGGAGTGTGAGAGGGGGAGGGGGGGATTGGTGCGTAGGCCTATGCACTGAGGGAGAGGAGGTAATGCTGTGACCTTACACGCACCCCCTCCCTACTCCCCGCCCACGAGAGTTGGAGTAACGACTCGGAGCGCAGGATTTCTATAGTGACGACGTTACAAAACTTGTGACTACACACCATAGTAGGATGAAATTTGTTTAGATTTAAGTCATAAAGGCGACTCGAACTTGGGACGTCACTACTACCTCACGAGTCTTTTACCGGTAAATTACCGGTAATTCCGGTAACGGCATTGTTGTTTACCGGTAATTCCGGTATTGAAATTAGCGGTATTTGCCCAGCACTAGTGGGCAGCTACCGGTAAAGTTACCGGTTTTATCGGTAACAGCCTTGACGGTAGCTTACCGGCAATAATTCTGCTACCGTTAAGGTTCCGTTAACCGATAAGCTATACCAAATACTCGTGGAGCGGTAAGCACGACTCGGCTTGGTGGTACTGAGTGACGGTAGTGGTGGGCAGCTACCGGTAGTTACGGGTTTTATCGGTAACAACCTTGACGGTAGCTTACCAGCAAAAAAATCTGCTACCGTTTAGGCTCCGTTAACCGATAAGCTATCCCATAATACTCAGAGAGCGGTAAGCACGTTTCGGCTTGGTGGTACTGAGTGACAGTACTGACGGCCCTACGTAGGATGAAAATTAACAGGAACGTATTCAACGTGCTAGATCGTCCTGCTCCCTTCTCGGCCCACAGATGCACAGTACGAAATGTACGTATTCGAATATGAAAATTAACAGACGTGCTAGATCGTTTTGTTCGCATCTCGGCCCGCAGAGGTTCAGTGCAAAATGTACGTATTCGATTAGTCAGCCTATGTGATCTAGAAATGAAGAGGTGGTCAAACTACTCGAAAACTTTTCAGTCTGCCTGGTTAAAGGATCCCCTGTTTAAAAAATGGTTAGCGGAAGTGAAAGAGGATGGAAATAAGGCACGTTGTAAAGTTTGTAGAACGGACATGAAAGCTCACAGAACGGGGAGATTGGAGAGACACTGTTTCCACACTTACCAGATCTTCATATTTAACTTTATATTCAATGTTTATTAATATATGCATATTTACATAAATGTACGCAGTTGCTCATGAAAGACACCATCTGCATGTTACAATCTATTTGTACTGTACTTGTATTGGAGTTAATCACAAACAAGTTCACAAATACACTTATCAGACTCGCACGAGTGATGACTGACAAGGATTCAGAAGGGTGGATATCAGGGGGTCTGGCATGCAGCAGTGTGTTGTCTTTCAGTGTGTTAATGGAGGGGTGAGTGATATGATTATGAATATGTTTCCGGAGGCTGGTATTTGGTGGTTGTGGAGGAAGAGAAGAGAGTATCTGTGCGTAATAAAGGTCTTTGGGTGTAGTTTTAATGTTTCTTGGTGTGTGTGGGTGTTCTGCTATGTAGTGTAGCGGGTGTGATGTGTTTGTGGTGGTTGTGGCAAGTGTTTGTGTGCCTCTCATGTCGAGGTGGTCCTTGACTTTGAGGACTTTTGTTTCATGGTGTAAATGGTCTGTAGGTGTTGTATTTGTGCAGCCTGTAATTGTTTTTAGGGCTTTGTTTTGTATGATTTGAAGGGTGTTGTGGTGTGTCTCACTGAGATTAGGAGCCCATGCAGGACTCGCATAATTCATCACTGAGCGTATGCATTGTTTGTAAATTATATTGTTATATTAGTTTCTTTGTTTTGTCCAAATGTTGTTCCAGTGATTGACTTAAGTGCGTTAAGTCTAGGTGTGCATTTGTTTTTTATGTTTGTGAGGTGTTGTTTGAAAGATATGGATGTATCGTATGTTACACCAAGAATTTTGTGTGTGTTTGTGTGTGGTATTAGAGTGTTGTTGATGTAGAGATGAGGTATGTATTTGTGTTCTTTTGTCCAGTTGGTGAGAAGTGTTGCTGTAGATTTGGTTGGAGCTATTTTGAGTCTGTTTGTGATGACGTTGGCATACTCGGCCTGGTTCATGGACCGAGCCCGTAGTACAACCAGACCTTGCCATTTTAAAAATTCAGCCCCCACCACTCCACGCCATGCCCAGAGAGACCCCTATAGTAAAACCATCAATTATTTTTCTTAAGTTAATTCCTGAGGATCGTCTCACATTAGCTTACCACCTCTGACAATAGCATCATTTACAAAATTCCTTGTATGCGATAGTGCATACTACGGTGTGACATACAGGGTGTTGGGACTATTCGCTACCGACGATTCGCCACCAGCGTTTCGCTGACAGGTACAGTTCGCCACCAGCTATTCGCCAACGGGTACAGCTCGCCACTGACCGGATGCGAAAAAAGTATTTGCAGCATAATCACGAAGGGTTCTTCGTGATTATTGTTTACAAATGTGCTACTACATGTTGTCTAAGTTATTTACAACATGTTTCGTATTTAAGTTTTCTTTCAACAAGTCACCTCTTACAAGATCATCCATTACCCTACCCCCCCCCCAAAAAAAAAAAACAGATTAGTAAACAAATATAATGTCAATGGAATTGTATCACATTTGAGAAATATAACAAAAATAAGCATAAAAAATATAACTAACATATGAACAAATGGATGATTAAGAAGATAGATTGGTGAAGGAATGGGTGTCACATTCAAGATGAGCGCACAGTTGTAATTGTCCAGATACGCAATTATCCGGGTACCCAATTGTCCGGGTACGCAACTGTCCTAGGTACTACATTCAAGGGAATGTTTTGTCAGCACAATCAGTGCTTCTATCTTTGGGGACAATATCACACCGAAGAGGTGGTCATAGAAGAGGTATAGGGATGGTAGAAATTAAAAGTGATTGATTGTTTATTTGATTGACTGATTGATTTAATATTTTAATTTTTTAATGTTTTAATCTTTTAAGGTTTTAATGTTTCAATGTTTCAACGTTTTAATGTTTCAATGTTTCAGTATTTCAATATTTTAGTATTTCAGTAGTTCAGTATTTAGTATTTTAGTATTTTGGTATTTTAGTATTTATTTATCTATTTATTTATCTATCTACTTATCTATTTCAATTTATCTATCTATTTATTCATTTAATTTATCTATTTATTTATTTTAATTTATTTATCTATTTACTTATTTTAATTTATTTATCTATTTATTTATCTAATCTATTCATCTATCCATTTATTTAATTTATCTATCTATTCATTTCTTTTAATTTAGTTATCTATTCATTTATCTTATTTATTTATCTATATATTTACTTATTCTTTTGATTTAATTATCTATTTATAAATTTGATTTGATTATCTACTTGTTTATTTAATTTATTTATCTATTTATTCAATTCATTTATCTATTCATTTATTAAATGTATTTATCTATTTATTCATTTAATTGATTAATCTATTTATTCATCTGTTCACTTACTTATTTATTTATTTATTTATTTTAGATTAGTTTCCATTCAGTGAGAAGTGAAATATCTTCCTCACAACTCCTGAACCCCTTCCAAATTCTTACAGCCTTTACAAACCATATTCGCCCTTTTTCTAATGGTACATACATACATACATATACCAAGGCTTTTTTCCCCCTTACCAGGGAGGTAGCCAAAAAGGACAAGGCACAAAAACATTCCCACCCATTCCATCCCCGAAAACACTCCACACCCCTCCACCCTCCCTCCCATCTTAGCACCTCCTAGATGACGGGTCACCCCTGCACCCTGTCCACTGCCCTGGGTCAGAAGCAGTGTCGCAGGACACAGCACATCCACAGCAAGGCCGCTTCATTAAATCGGCGACCCCCCCTCTCCGTCCCCCCATATAAAGGAGAGGACGGGGAGAAATCCCTTCGGGCTGCGTCAAAAATTTTTGCTCACATACACTACCTCACCCCACATCCCCCCGTCCAATCCACCTCATGCATCACAACATTTTCCATATACAACCATTCTCCATTCACCCCTGTCTTCTGTCCTCTCCCGTCCTTCCTCAACAGACATTCCCCTCTTCCACAAAGTCCCCTTCACCCCATCCATCCATCTCATCCTAGGACGTCCCCTCAAGTTCATTCCCTCCACATCTGCCTTCCATACCTCCTTTACTACTCTTTCTTCACTCATTCTTTCCATGTGCCCAAACCATCCTAATACTCTTTCATCCACCCTATCTCCCAGCTCCCTTTCCAACCCTGTTCTCCTCCTCACTTCCTCATTTCTCACTCTATCTAGCCTAGTAACCCCCATCATACTTCTCAGACATTTCATCTTAAACACATTCAAGTTCCTTCTCTCTTCCTCTCTTATGTTCCATGTTTCTGCTCCATACAGTGCTGTTGGCACAATCACTCCTTCATACAGTCTCCTCTTAGCATCCATTCCCAGATTCCTATTCCTCATTACATTTTTTAAACCACCAAGGCATTTGCTCGCTTCTCTCAATCTACATTCTACCTCCACCTCCACTCCACCCTTTCCTGCCACATTTGCACCCAAATATCTAAAACTATCCACTTCCTCCAGTTGCTCTCCCTTAATGCTCACTTCCAGTCTACTGCCACTTTCACTCCTTGTACATCTTACCACCTTACTTTTACCCACATTTATCTTCAGCTTTCTTCTATCACACACTCTCCCAAACTCTGTCACCAGCTTCCTCAATCCCTCCTCCGATCCTGCCAAAAGCGCAGTGTCGTCCGCAAACAACAGCTGGCTCACCTCCCACTTTTCTCCATTTTCCTTAACCATCTCCAATCCCTGACCCACTACCCTTGCATTCACCTCTCGCACCACCCCATCCATGTATAAGTTGAACAGCCAGGGTGACATAACGCATCCCTGACGAAGTCCCACCTTTACCTCAAACCACTCACTCTCTCCATTTCTAATCCTGACACAAGCTCTACTACTCTCATAAAAACTCTTGACAGCTCCCAGAAGCTTTCCTCCTATCCCGTATATCCGCATAACCTCCCACAGTGCCTTTCTGTCTACCCTGTCGTAAGCCTTTTCCAGATCCATAAAGGCCCAGAAAACATCCTTCCCCTTACCTATAGCTTTCTCACATATCTGTCTTACCACAAAAATCTGATCTACACAACCTCTACCTGTCCTAAACCCACACTGTTCCTCACCAATTACTCCCTCTGTTCCTCTCCTAATCCTCTCAATCAAGATCCTCCCATAAGCCTTCCCAACTGCACTTAACAATCTAATCCCTCTGAAACTACTACATTCACACTTGTCCCCCTTTCCCTTATAAAGTGGAACTATACACGCACTCCTCCAGTCCTCTGGCACTCTACCTTCTCTCCAGCAAACATTGAATAACCTCACCAGCCAGTCCACCATCACTATACCTCCTTTTTTAAGACATTCTGCATGGCATCCATCCAGACCAGGTGCCTTACCTGCTTTCATCATCTTAACTGCTGCCTTCACTTCATCCTTCCTTATTTCTCCTCCATTTTCCTCACTCATCACTCTCATTTTCTTAACATTTCCCACTGCAGCTATCTTTCCCTCCCTATCCTCCTTCACATTAAGCAACTCCCTAAAATATTTTGCCCATCTTCCCCTTACTGCCTTCTCCTCCATTATCATCTCTCCATCTACACCTTTTACCTTTTCTTCTCTACTTGATTCGCCTCCTCTTCCTCTCTTAATTTCTTTCCAAATCATCTTTTTATTACTTTCAAAATTTTCTGTCATACTCTTACCCCATTTTACATCTGCTCTCCTCTTTGCCTCCTTTACCTTTTTCTTTACTGCTCTTTTCTTTTCCCTGTACGTCTCATATGACTCCCTCGTCCTACTTTGTAACCAATCTGTGAAAGCTCGCTTCTTCTCTTCTACAACCTTCTTCATTTCCTCGTCCCACCATTCACTACCCTTCCTTCTATTTCCTCCTGACCTTCTTGTTCCACACACCATCCTTTTCTAATGGTACAAACAACAAAGGAAAACAGAAACAAAAGTGAATACGAACAATCAAACTCAAGTTAATATCTTACCAATGCCACTCTGCTTTCTTAAGTATTCTTAACAGCTGATAGCGGGTTGCCCACCGCCAACAAAACTAAAAAAAAAAAAAAAATCGAGACCGGGAAGAAAGAATAAAAACAGTTGTTCTTAAATACGACGACGGCGAAAGAAACACTGATATCTCAGAGGAATAGCACATAACTATCAAAAGAACTATTTTTTCTTTATTTCATAAAATAGAATTACTGTGTAAACCCAAAATTATTTTTTACCTATTTCATAAAATTGTCAGAATCATGGTGTAAAATATTAAAATGTTCACTTTACATCTTCTTTTCTTTTAATAATATGCCGCATGTTGTAGCATAGACAAAAAGGACTGAAATATAAAAAACAGGTAAGATGGAAAAGATATATATATATATTATATATATATATATATATATATATATATATATATATATCTTTTATATATATATATATATATATATTTTATATATATATATATATATATTTATATATATATATTTATATATACATATATATGTATATATATATATATATATATATATATATATATGTATATATATATATATATATGTATATATAAAAGATATATATATATATATATATATATATATATATATATACATCTGTGTGTGTATTTACCTAGTTGTATTTACCTAGTTGTATTTTACGGGAAGGGGAGCTATGCTCGTGGGGTCCCGTCTTCATATCTCATTTTATCTAAACTATTTTTAAATTCATGTATTGTTTTTGCACACACCACTTTCTCATCTAACTTGTTCCAACTGTCTATTACTCTGTGAGGAAAGCTGTTCTTTTTCAAATCTCTTCTATAGCTGTCTTTTTTTTATTTTCTTTCCGTGTCCTCTTGTATTTCTGTCATCCCATTTTATCAGATTCTCTCTATCAGTAATTTCTATGCCTTTCATGATTCTGTAAATAGCTATCAAATCTCCTCTCTCTCTTCTTTGCTCTAGTGTCTGTAGTTTAAGTTTTTGTAGTCTCTCTTCATATGATAGTTTTGAGAGTGTTGGTGCCAGTTTTGTAATTGCTCTTTGTATTCTTTCAAGTTTTTTTATACATTTTTTTGTACTTGGTGACCATATCGTTGCTGCATATTCTAATCTTGGTCTTATCAGGGTGATTAGGATTTTCCTCACCATTTCTTCATCCAGGTATGTAAATGCCACTTTGATTGTTCTTATTAAATTATAAGTTTCTCCAAAAATCTTATTTATATGTTTCTCAGGTGACATATTATTCATAACAATGACTCCCAGGTCCTTCTCATTTTCTACTTTTTTTATTCCTTCTTCTCCCAAATTATATGATCCTGTTATTCTGTTTTTGCTTTTTCCAAATTCCATTATACTACACTTTTTTGTATTGAACTCCATCTCCCACTTCCTACTCCATTCTTGTACTTTATTTAGATCTCTCTGTAGTGATTCACAATCTTCTTCAGTTTTCACTCTTTTCAGTAGTTTTGCATCATCTGCAAAGAAGCTCATATAGCTTTCAATTCCTTCATCCATATCATTAATATATATAGCAAACATTATTGGGGCCAGAACTGTTCCCTGCGGGACACCGCTTATTACTTCATTCCATTTTGAGTGCTGATCTCTTATCACTACTCTCATTTTTCTTTCTTGCAAAAAGTCTTCCATCCAATTTAGCAATTTACCTTGTATTCCTCCTTCATATTCTAATTTCTTAAGCAACTTCTTATGTGGTACTTTGTCAAAAGCTTTTTTTAGGTCTAGAAATGCACAATCCGCCCATCCATCTCTTTCTTGTATTATATCTATTAGCCTTGAATAGAAACATATTAAATTGGTGACGCATGATCGTCCTTGTCTGAATCCAAATTTCCTTGGATTTAGTACGTTGTTTTTTTCCAAGTATTTTACCCATCTACTTTTGATAATTCTTTCACATATTTTTGCTATTGTACTTGTTAGAGAGACTGGTCTATAGTTGGTAGGTTCTTCTTTATTTCCTCCTTTATATATAGGTACTATATTTGCTTTTTTCCAATCTTCTGGAACTTTTCCTTCTTTTAAGGAACTGCTTATTATGCTATGTATTTTGTCTGCCAGTTCATTCCTGCATTCTTTCAGAATCCAGTTTGCTATTTCATCTGGCCCATGCGATTTTCTGACATCAAAATTACCCAAGTGTGTCAATATTTCATTCTTTGTTACTTCTATTTCTTCCATAGGGGGGACTTTTTCTTTCCACTCAATCTCTTCAGGTTGTATATTTTCCCTTGTAAACACTGATTTAAAATGTTTGTTCATAATTTCTGCCATTTCCATTTCCTCAGTGTATTCAACTCCTCCTTGTCTTAATTTCTCCAAGTCTTGTTTGGTTTTTCAGTTTATTGTTTACAAATCTGTAGAATAGTTTTAGGTTGATCTTTACACTTTTCTATAACATCTTTTTCATATTTTCTTTTTTCCTCTCTGCACTTTTGTACATATTCATTTCTATAACCAGTATATATTTTCCATTTTTCAGGTCTTCTGTCTTTTTTCCATCTGGTCCAGGCTTTGTCTCTTTTGTCTTTTAACTCCCTACAACTTTTGTTGTACCAGCATTTTACATATTCTTTTTCTTGTTTTTGTCTTGGGACATACTTTTCCACTCCTTTTTTTGTAAATTTTTGTCAAAATATTCCATTTCTCTTCCACTGATGTTTCTTCTTTGTATATTTCTTCCCAGTTTTCTTTTTAAAGAATTCTCTTATTTTATCAAAGTTTGTTTTTTCATACATCATTCTTCCTTTTCTATATTGTTCATTTCTTTTCATATATTTTTCTTCATTAAGTTCCAGTTCAATCAATATGTGGTCACTTTTACCTATTGGTGTTTTATATTCAATCTTGTCCACTATTCTAGGTTCAGATGTAATTATTAAGTCTAGCCTCGATGGTTCTTCTTCATTTCTATACCTAGTGTTCTCTTGTATCCATTGTGTCATTGAATGGTCAGTAATCATCTCAAGTAGAGCATTTCCCCATGAGTCATCACCACTCTTTACTGTCATTTCTTCCCAGCAGATTTCTTTGCAATTAAAGTCGCCCATCATAACTATTCTTCCTCCGTCTTCCATTATTTTAGTTAATGCTATCTTTGTGTCCTCTAACATACTTTTATGTTCACTCTCCTCCCATGAGGCTGTTTTCGGAGGCACATAATTGATCACAAATTTTCTTCTCTTCTTATCTCCGTCTTCCACTTCTATCATAATCATCTCTACTGTATTCTTTCCATATATGACACCTTTCACGTTTATATCCTTCTTAGTCAGGAACATAACTCCACCCCCTTGTTTTTTCTCTCTGTTTCTAATCCAATAATTGTATGCATCATGTCCTACACTGTTGGGTGGTAGTGGGCCTTTTAATTTTGTTTCTACAATTCCCATTATGTCCGGTTCTTTTTCTTTCAAATAATCATTCAGTTCATTCAATCCTGTTATCAATCCATCTATATTTGTGTAAGACGCTTTTAGTTTTCTGCCACTTCCATTGTGTTCTCTGTTTCCCTTATGTTTTTCTTTTGTATGTCGAACTGCTTTATTTTCATGTTCACTACTCTCCAATAGAATCTCTCTTTCTCTGACTCCGTTCTTTCCTCGTTTTTTGCCTTAGCTTCAAGTCTTTTCTGCTTTTCTGCCTCTCTTTCCTCCTTATTCATTTCTCTTTTTATCCATACCTTTTTATATTGATCATTTGTTGCTAGTTTCCCTGTTTTGGATAGAATTTTCTCTGCCGTTGTTTGTGACCTGAATTTAATCTTAATTGGTCTGGTCTTATCTGTACTATATTTTCCGAGTCTGAATTTTTCCTCAATTTCCTTTATAATTTCTGGTTCATCTTCCTGGACTAATTTTAATAAACTGCTTACTCTTTCATTTTCCTCCTTGATTCTTGCGGTTCTATCTGGGTTATGTTTCTCTTCCATTCCTAATATAATTATACATTTCTTTTTGTCAGCTAATTCTCTTACTATATTCTCCTTCTGTCTCATCACTTTAATAACTGAGTCTTCATTATGTTCTTTCAATTGCTGTTTGACTATGTCAGTGAATGAGACCTTATTCCCTTCTTGGGTTGTTCTCCAATTTTTAGCTTCTGTAGCTATTTTCTCTCTGTTTTCATTACTATTCTTCTTCAATTTCTCATTCTCCTCCTTTACATTTCCTAACTGTCTTTTTAGGTCCTCTATTTCTTCAGTTAAGTTTCTGTTTGCCTTCTCTAGTTGTTCCAACCTTTCAATTCTTTGGAAAATGGAGTCAACATTACCTAACTTACGTTCCAAGTCCTCTATCACCTTATCAACTCTCTCCTCTAGTCTTATCAGTCGGGGGGGAGGGGTTGTGTCCCCCCCACCCTCTTTAAATCCCTGGAACATATTCTCGTCACTTTCTACTGTATTGCTCCTCTCTATACTTCTAATCTTTACATTTTTATTAGACATTTCATCCTCACTCAGCCTTTTGTTTACCTTTCGCTTGTCTGGCTGGGCCAAGTCTACTCCCTCCTCATTTCCTTCCATTTCCCTCAGTAATCCCTCCCCTTTTCCTCTTTCCCTACTTTCCCACTACTCCACGAGCAATTTCCCCCCCCCCCTGTAAAAACACTAGGCACTTCTCTTTGCGTTGGGATCCACAGACTTCAGTTTTCTTCAGAACGTCATCCAAGCCGTCCATTCGCTGAAGTGTGTATTTACCTAGTTGTATTTTACGGGAAGGGGAGCTATGCTCGTGGGGTCCCGTCTTCATATCTCATTTTATCTAAACTATTTTTAAATTCATGTATTGTTTTTGCACACACCACTTTCTCATCTAACTTGTTCCAACTGTCTATTACTCTGTGAGGAAAGCTGTTCTTTTTCAAATCTCTTCTATAGCTGTCTTTTTTTATTTTCTTTCCGTGTCCTCTTGTATTTCTGTCATCCCATTTTATCAGATTCTCTCTATCAGTAATTTCTATGCCTTTCATGATTCTGTAAATAGCTATCAAATCTCCTCTCTCTCTTCTTTGCTCTAGTGTCTGTAGTTTAAGTTTTTGTAGTCTCTCTTCATATGATAGTTTTGAGAGTGTTGGTGCCAGTTTTGTGATTGCTCTTTGTATTCTTTCTAGTTTTTTTATACATTTTTTTGTACTTGGTGACCATATCGTTGCTGCATATTCCAATCTTGGTCTTATCAGGGTGATTAGGATTTTCCTCACCATTTCTTCATCCAGGTATGCCACTTTGATTGTTCTTATTAAATTATAAGTTTCTCCAAAAATCTTATTTATATGTTTCTCAGGTGATATATTATTCATAACAATGACTCCCAGGTCCTTCTCATTTTCTACTTTTTTTATTCCTTCTTCTCCCAAATTATATGATCCTGTTATTCTGTTTTTGCTTTTTCCAAACTCCATTATACTACACTTTTTTGTATTGAACTCCATCTCCCACTTCCTACTCCATTCTTGTACTTTATTTAGATCTCTCTGTAGTGATTCACAATCTTCTTCAGTTTTCACTCTTTTCAGTAGTTTTGCATCATCTGCAAAGAAGCTCATATAGCTTTCAATTCCTTCATCCATATCATTAATATATATAGCAAACATTATTGGGGCCAGAAACTGTTCCCTGCGGGACACCGCTTATTACTTCATTCCATTTTGAGTGCTGATCTCTTATCACTACTCTCATTTTTCTTTCTTGCAAAAAGTCTTCCATCCAATTTAGCAATTTACCTTGTATTCCTCCTTCATATTCTAATTTCTTAAGCAACTTCTTATGTGGTACTTTGTCAAAAGCTTTTTTTAGGTCTAGAAATGCACAATCCGCCCATCCATCTCTTTCTTGTATTATATCTATTAGCCTTGAATAGAAACATATTAAATTGGTGACGCATGATCGTCCTTGTCTGAATCCAAATTGTCTTGGATTTAGTACGTTGTTTTTTTCCAAGTATTTTACCCATCTACTTTTGATAATTCTTTCACATATTTTTGCTATTGTACTTGTTAGAGAGACTGGTCTATAGTTGGTAGGTTCTTCTTTATTTCCTCCTTTATATATAGGTACTATATTTGCTTTTTTCCAATCTTCTGGAACTTTTCCTTCTTTTAAGGAACTGCTTATTATGCTATGTATTTTGTCTGCCAGTTCATTCCTGCATTCTTTCAGAATCCAGTTTGCTATTTCATCTGGACCATGCGATTTTCTGACATCAAAATTACCCAAGTGTGTCAATATTTCATTCTTTGTTACTTCTATTTCTTCCATAGGGGGGACTTTTTCTTTCCACTCAATCTCTTCAGGTTGTATATTTTCCCTTGTAAACACTGATTTAAAATGTTTGTTCATAATTTCTGCCATTTCCATTTCCTCAGTGTATTCAACTCCTCCTTGTCTTAATTTCTCCAAGTCTTGTTTGGTTTTCAGTTTATTGTTTACAAATCTGTAGAATAGTTTTGGTTGATCTTTACACTTTTCTATAACATCTTTTTCATATTTTCTTTTTTCCTCTCTGCACTTTTGTACATATTCATTTCTATAATCAGTATATATTTTCCATTTTTCAGGTCTTCTGTCTTTTTTCAATCTGGTCCAGTCTTTGTCTCTTTCGTCTTTTAACTCCCTACAACTTTTGTTGTACCAGCATTTTACATATTCTTTTTCTTGTTTTTGTCTTGGGACATACTTTTCCACTCCTTTTTTTGTAAATTTTTGTCAAAATATTCCATTTCTCTTCCACTGATGTTTCTTCTTTGTATATTTCTTCCCAGTTTTCTTGTTGAAAGAATTCTCTTATTTTATCAAAGTTTGTTTTTTCATACATCATTCTTCCTTTTCTATATTGTTCATTTCTTTTCATATATTTTTCTTCATTAAGTTCCAGTTCAATCAATATGTGGTCACTTTTACCTATTGGTGTTTTATATTCAATCTTGTCCACTATTCTAGGTTCAGATGTAATTATTAAGTCTAGCCTCGATGGTTCTTCTTCATTTCTATACCTAGTGTTCTCTTGTATCCATTGTGTCATTGAATGGTCAGTAATCATCTCAAGTAGAGCATTTCCACATGAGTCATCACCACTCTTTACTGTCATTTCTTCCCAGCAGATTTCTTTGCAATTAAAGTCGCCCATCATAACTATTCTTCCTCCGTCTTCCATTATTTTAGTTAATGCTATCTTTGTGTCCTCTAACATACTTTTATGTTCACTCTCCTCCCATGAGGCTGTTTTCGGAGGCACATAATTGATCACAAATTTTCTTCTCTTCTTATCTCCGTCTTCCACTTCTATCATAATCATCTCTACTGTATTCTTTCCATATATGACACCTTTCACGTTTATATCCTTCTTAGTCAGGAACATAACTCCACCCCCTTGTTTTTTCTCTCTGTTTCTAATCCAATAATTGTATGCATCATGTCCTACACTGTTGGGTGGTAGTGGGCCTTTTAATTTTGTTTCTACAATTCCCATTATGTCCGGTTCTTTTTCTTTCAAATAATCATTCAGTTCATTCAATCCTGTTATCAATCCATCTATATTTGTGTAAGACGCTTTTAGTTTTCTGCCACTTCCATTGTGTTCTCTGTTTCCCTTATGTTTTTCTTTTGTATGTCGAACTGCTTTATTTTCATGTTCACTACTCTCCAATAGAATCTCTCTTTCTCTGACTCCGTTCTTTCCTCGTTTTTTGCCTTAGCTTCAAGTCTTTTCTGCTTTTCTGCCTCTCTTTCCTCCTTATTCATTTCTCTTTTTATCCATACCTTTTTATATTGATCATTTGTTGCTAGTTTCCCTGTTTTGGATAGAATTTTCTCTGCCGTTGTTTGTGACCTGAATTTAATCTTAATTGGTCTGGTCTTATCTGTACTATATTTTCCGAGTCTGAATTTTTCCTCAATTTCCTTTATAATTTCTGGTTCATCTTCCTGGACTAATTTTAATAAACTGCTTACTCTTTCATTTTCCTCCTTGATTCTTGCGGTTCTATCTGGGTTATGTTTCTCTTCCATTCCTAATATAATTATACATTTCTTTTTGTCAGCTAATTCTCTTACTATATTCTCTTTCTGTCTCATCACTTTAATAACTGAGTCTTCATTATGTTCTTTCAATTGCTGTTTGACTATGTCAGTGAATGAGACCTTATTCCCTTCTTGGGTTGTCCTCCAATTTTTAGCTTCTGTATCTATTTTCTCTCTGTTTTCATTACTATTCTTCTTCAATTTCTCATTCTCCTCCTTTACATTTCCTAACTGTCTTTTTAGGTCCTCTATTTCTTCAGTTAAGTTTCTGTTTGCCTTCTCTAGTTGTTCCAACCTTTCAATTCTTTGGAAAATGGAGTCAACATTACCTAACTTACGTTCCAAGTCCTCTATCACCTTATCAACTCTCTCCTCTAGTCTTATCAGTCGGGGGGGGAGGGGTTGTGTCCCCCCCACCCTCTTTAAATCCCTGGAACATATTCTCGTCACTTTCTACTGTATTGCTCCTCTCTATACTTCTAATCTTTACATTTTTATTAGACATTTCATCCTCACTCAGCCTTTTGTTTACCTTTCGCTTGTCTGGCTGGGCCAAGTCTACTCCCTCCTCATTTCCTTCCATTTCCCTCAGTAATCCCTCCCCTTTTCCTCTTTCCCTACTTTCCCACTACTCCACGAGCAATTTCCCCCCCCCACCCTGTAAAAACACTAGGCACTTCTCTTTGCGTTGGGATCCACAGACTTCAGTTTTCTTCAGAACGTCATCCAAGCCGTCCATTCGCTGAAGTGTGTGTGTGTGTGTGTGTGTGTGTATATATATATATATATATATATATATATATATATGTATATATATATATATTCATATATATATGTATAATACTTCTTTGTCGCGGCTAGTGCCGCTTAAATTGTTTTTATCGGCTTAAGAAACCTGCACAGCGAAGCTATAGCGGTAATCCCCTACCACACTCCTGGCCAAATGGCCACTTCCGGAAGGGAGTGTGTGGTTGGACATTCCGCATAAATCATCGGAAATTTAAAATTCCCGGCTCTGTGCAGGTGGCGCAAGCGTCTACAACCCCACCTCCCCCTCCCTATCCCCTCCCTTCTTACTCGGCTGCACGGATTGAGCCGTCACTTCAATGAGAAATGAAGGCTTCGCCTGTGGGAGGAGGGAGGGACCCTAAATCTGTGCAGGTTTCTTAAGCCGATAAAAACAATTTAAGCGGCACTAGCCGCGACAAAGAAGTATTATCGGCTGAGAAGAAACCTGCACAGCGAAGCTATGCATGAGACGAGGATAGGTGGGAGGAGAAGGTGAAGCCCAAATTGTAGTCAAGGACAGGGCTCAAGCCGTTATTACGTGTGTCTCGTATGGGAGACTATTCATCTTATTCAGTAGAGGGGAGACAAAAAGCATCAAGTACTTATATCGATATCAATATCAATATATATATATATTCATTTATTTGTTTATTTTTTATAAAAATAATATTGTACAATTTACATAGTGCATAAATTCTATGTAGAATATTGTATCTTGCTCAGCGGTTCCTGGGCCTTCCCCTACCCCTCGGTCGCCCTTTGCCCCCCTTCTTTTGCGAAGAGAGGGATGGAGCCGTTCCCATGGCGACACATGGGACAGGGGTGATCGAGTGGTAGAGATACCGTGTCCTGAAGGAAGTTGCGGATGCCCAGCCCCCGAGGTCCTGCACCCGTTCCACAGAGTGGGTGCGGAGAAACGCCAGCGATGCCGCGAGGCCTCTGATGTTGTGGGCGTGGGGGGCATGGCCCGGGTCGGCCTTCTCTATAACGCGGCAAAGTAGACGCGTCAGGGACCTCGGGGTTAGGGGGTTCCGAGATTTCGAATTGTAGAAGAGATGATCCTCGGACACCCCTTCCGTGCGTTCCACGTAGTCTTTAAACGCACGGACCGGGCACAGCGGGTGTGGGTTTCCTTCCTCCAGTAAGGATGGTATTCTGATAGGGCCAATCATGTCGTCCGCCTGCTCATTCTTGGCTAGGAAAGTAGGTGATGGAGCGAGAGTTAGGGCAGAGCAGTCCTCCTCCAGTTTGGAGAAGGACTGGTGGCGGGTGATCGCCGCCAGCTGTGACGCCCTGTAACCCGTAGCCAGGGCGAGCAGAAAGACGGCACGTTGAAGGAAGTGTTCCTCCTCCATGATGGTCCCTTCGAACGTCAGGTACTGCAGAACACGATGCAAGGACCAGGCTAGGACCGGCTGACGTCTCTGCTCTCTCGAGGCGCGGGTTGGGAGGGTTGTTGGATCTGGATGACGGTCGGGACCGTAGCGAAGACGCGGTCTGTCGCTTCCTGGTCGAACAGACCTGCTCTCACCACGCCCCGGCGAGCTATCTCCGGGGCCGACCGCGCTGCAGACTGACGAGCTGCCAAACGAGCCGCGGTGAAGGCCCTCGCTGCTGGGGGTAGGGCTGATGACGCCATGTTGGCTGTACCCTCTGCCACGGTAGAGAGTGCCGCCAGGGTGTCTCTGCATACAGAAAACACGCGAATCAAATTAGTAGGGCGAGAAGGATCCCAATCCCCGGAGGGTGTAATAAAGTCACATCGCTCAATTGTAGAACGTATAACATATGCGAGGCCGAGGTCGTTTCCGAACGACCTCGTCCTCGGGCGCTAGTCAAGAGGCTCCGTCCTGGGTGAAGACGCTACCTGAGCGTCTCTCGCCAGGACAGGTCTGGACCCTCTGTATAGATTGAAATATCCCACTCACCTCAATTCTTCCCGCGGGAAGTCCTCAAAGCTCGTGGCGAGCGTCGTCAGCCAGTTCCTCATCATCGCGATTGCCGTGACGGTCGAGATGGTAGAGGCAAGGTCTTGTCTGGTCGAGGCCTCCGTCGTCAGCAACTTAGCCTCCGGTTCACTAAGTTGATGGGGGAGGGCGGGGTCCCTGCCCGAGTGCCATAAGCAATCGCGCAGGCCCTCCGGCGCGAAGGGTGGTGGCAGGACGACGGGGAATGATGAAGGGATATGCCGTCGAGGAGGAACCGTCTTGGGTTGGTCTTGGGCCCGCTCGAAGAGAGCAGGGATGTCTAAGGCCTTCTCCCCTTTCTCCTGCGGGAACCAGGCGTTTGGGGAGAGTGCTACCGCCGGTGAGTCCCTCGACCTGTCGACAAACATATGCCCATCAGGGTTTAAACGAGGGTTCTCCAGGAGAGCACCTAATGCGTCCAGAGTGTTAGAGGTGGAAATCCTGGAGGGCGTGGAGGCCGGGGCGGAGAGGGGTCGAATCTTATATAGAACCTTAGCCCCCTCCGCGTCGTTGGCCCACTTTAGGATAACGTCATCTCTCCTCCTCCAGCCCTCCGGTAGCGAGTAGTCGGGAGACCAGGCCACTAGCTTGTGATCTTCTCCAAACGAGTACTCCCAGGACCGGGGAAGGTCACACCATGAGAAGGGGCGGAACTCAAGAGTCCGTCATGGTAGGAGGATAAGGTAAAGAAGAACTGTAGTGGTCCTCCACCCCGTCCAACCCGACGGACGTCTGATTGGGGGGTTCCTCCTGAGAGGGGCCTTCTAGTCCTATACCTGTCGCCGGCACGGAGGGGCGGAGGGAAGGACCAGGAGGGAGAGTGGGAGGGGGGGCTAGAGCCGTAGGTTCAATAGGAGGTTGCTCTGGAGAGGGGTGCGTTATGATTTGCGCGGCCTGAAAGGCCGGATAATGTGATAGGGCCGATTCAAGGACGGGGCCTATCAGGGACGGAAGGAGGGCAGCCACTTGGGCAGCCAGAGTTCCCTCTCCCCTCGTTTCGTCCTCCGGCTCCCTGCCCTTGTGGGATTTACGGTGAGGAAAAGGAGAGCGAGGAAGGGAGGGCGAGTTGGGGGGAAGAGGCTGTGGAGGGTGGGGACAAGCTGAGCGTCCTGGACCTCGGTGAGGCAGACCTCTTTTTCGAGCGAGATTTCCTGCCGGGTTCACGTGAGTGAACTAGGGAGGAAGACGAGTTCGTGGGGGTGCTTGACAAAGCAAGCCGTAAGGGTTTTAAGGACCCTTGATGGTCGGATGTATGGGGCTGCCGAGAGGCCTGAGGACGCTCGGGGACACCATACTCCGCAACATCAGACTCGTCCCCTTGTACTCCGAGAGGCCCAGGTTGTCCACCAACGGAAGTCTCGGAGACATAGGGAGACGGATGGCGAGGGCGAACGAGGCCCAATTCCACGCCTAACGCCGGATCCGCCCACACCAGGGGGGGGGGGTCGTCAGCGGATTTCAATTTCCGAGCTCTTGCGCCATGCCTCCCGAAGGAGTTCGAGGGCGGCTAGCTTGGAACGGGTTTTGGGAGGAGCAGCACGAATCTCCTCAACCCGCGCTTTGCACACAACGCAGGCTAGG
The DNA here is from genome assembly GCF_046742065.1 of Oratosquilla oratoria. NCBI lineage: Eukaryota > Metazoa > Arthropoda > Malacostraca > Stomatopoda > Squillidae > Oratosquilla > Oratosquilla oratoria. The sequence goes on along the minus strand of NC_134804.1, from coordinate 38,207,783 downwards.
GGGTTAAAGCCAGCTTGTGAGAAACAAGGGGCATGGCGGGAGCAGAGGTCGTGGTGGCCGTCTGACGAGATCCTGGCTGTGCAGCCGGATTCCACACACAAGCGTTTGGTCTGAAAATAGAATAATGATAATCATAGACGGGGTGTCCCAAAGGTGTCTGGACACAACACCGAAGGGGAAAAACTGCAGGAGAACAGGTAGAGCTCCCTACGAGAACACAAGAGCACGAGCAGGAACCAGACTTACCGGCATGAAAAGAAGGTGGGTTGTTGAGTGACCGACTCGTCTGGTTCCGCGATGCTAAGTGACGGCTCAATCCGTGCAGCCGAGTAAGAAGGGAGGGGATAGGGAGGGGGAGGTGGGGTTGTAGACGCTTGCGCCACCTGCACAGAGCCGGGAATTTTAAATTTCCGATGATTTATGCGGAATGTCCAACCACACACTCCCTTCCGGAAGTGGCCATTTGGCCAGGAGTGTGGTAGGGGATTACCGCTATAGCTTCGCTGTGCAGGTTTCTTCTCAGCCGATAATGTATTTATATTTCCGGGCGGCGCAACGACCCAAATGACGAAACGTCGACGGCGAATCGTCACCAGCCCGACGTACAAAGAATCCAAGACATAAACCTCCGCCCAAAATACCTCCAGCCGAAATCCCACGCCCAAAATACCTCCTAAACCAACCATAATACCTCCATGCAAATGATAAGTATTATGATAAGGACATTTGGGGATATTTTAAACAATATGTAGAGTATATAATCCTATGGATAGTATCATTAGAGGACTTTTTCGTTTAGGATTATGGTAGTATGGAAGATCAAAGGAATAATCAATTCTCTGTAGAATTTTTTAATCAAAAGGAATCAGACCACGCTAAACGAATCCGCAGAAAATATGATCAACTCCAGTTGCGTCTGAAGAACTTGTGTCTGGATTACATCAACAGTCGAAAAGACATTCGTGAATTTCTTGAAGGAATTGGATACAACATGCGAGTTTTAAAGCAATTCCAGTGACTGAAATTCTAGAATTGATTGAATATAAAATTCTGGAATAGGATTTATACTGTTCAACTTTATCTATAAAATCATACAATGTTAAGTAATGAATAAATATTCATTTGAAGTGCATTACTTGTGTAATAAATGAAAAACGGCCTATTGCAAATACTTTTCATATGAATATCTTGTACATGTATTTGTATTGTATTATTCCAATAAACTTTTTGATCTACGCACCAATGGTTTCTGGTCATTTTTGTTCACTTGACGATTTAGGATTATAACCTTAGTTAAAGGAATGATAATTATTCCAATAAACTTGACAATTTAAGATTATAAACTTCTAAGCAGTACAAGCAGCACAATTCTATATCATACATGTACATATTATATCCTATTATATTCATGCTTATCCCTGTTACATGGAAAATATACTATGCATGGAGGTATTTTGGGCATTTTTGGAGGTATTCTGGGTGGAGGTATTTTGGGTGTGGTATTTTGGCCGGAGGTATTTTGGGTGGAGGTAATTTGGTGTTTGCCACGTACAAAGGGTTAAGCAACAGATTTAAGGAAGACAAAGCGGATATTAGACACCGTCGAGAGATAAACGTTATAATTAACCACATAAACACAGAGGGACATTTACCAAACTGGGAGGGAACCACAGTTCTGGCCAAGAAAAAAGAAAAGAAAAAAAGAAAAGAGAGAGAGAGAGGACGGAGAATTCAAAATAGATTAAATCCATGTCGACATTTGCTCTCTAAATGTTCCACCATTCATCTCATCACATCCTCACTATCACCACTTTTTCCTATTCTTCTCTTCATGATTATTATATTCATTGTTTCGTTCTCTTCATGTATTTAATTATCATTTACCTGTGCCATGAAATAGACTTTTCTTATTTAGAAACATTCAAATACCATGTACCATGCTTTTATTAATTCATATATATATCTTTATCAATCTACCCTTGCGAGAGGTGAATGCAAGGGTAGTGGGTCAGGGATTGGAGATGGTTAAGGAAAATGGAGAAAAGTGGGAGGTGAGCCAGCTGTTGTTTGCGGAGGACACTGCGCTTGTGGCAGGATCGGAGGAGGGATTGAGGAAGCTGGTGACAGAGTTTGGGAGAGTGTGTGATAGAAGAAAGCTGAAGATAAATGTGGGTAAAAGTAAGGTGGTGAGATGTACAAGGGGTGAAAGTGGCAGTAATCTGGAAGTGAGCATTAAGGGAGAGCAACTGGAGGAAGTGGATAGTTTTAGATATTTGGGTGCGAATGTGGCAGGAAAGGGTGGAGTGAAGGTGGAGGTAGAATGTAGATTGAGAGAAGCGAGTAAATGCCTTGGTGGTTTAAAAAGTGTAATGAGGAATAGGAATCTGGGAATGGATGCTAAGAGGAGACTGTATGAAGGAGTGATTGTGCCAACAGCACTGTATGGAGCAGAAACATGAAACATGGGAGAGGAAGAGAGAAGGAACTTGAATGTGTTTGAGATGAAGTGTCTGAGAAGTATGAAGGGGGTTACTAGGCTAGATAGAGTGAGAAATGAGGAAGTGAGGAGGAGAACGGGTGGAAAGGGAGCTGGGAGATAGGGTGGATGAAAGAGTATTAGTTTTTCATCGTCTTTTGAGAGTAGTCTCAACTCCGTAAGTATCTCTGAAAACAGCCAAGATGTGTGGATAGACGGCATAGTTATGGACTATCAATTTGAACAGGAATCTCTCAGAAGTTTTCACACTGGTGCACCTGTGTGCATGTTGGTCTGCAATGGTGTCTTTGGGCACTCAAAAGAGCAAGGATAGTATACGTGACGCATTAAATATTTCTGCAGTGTGCTTCTAAACAAAATACTGTACTGCAGCACGCTCACACTACGCCTTACGGATGCCACAAGATCTTTGTAAACAATTATTGGTACAACGTAATACATTTTTTAATTGGCCCAAGTGTGCCAGTACAAATTTCAATTATGGTGATTTGTCACTACTAGATAAAAAATAATCTTTACACAACAACTTAGATACATTATTTTAGATTATCTACGCACTGTGACAGAAGCTTCACTTCAAATAACGGTAAGAACATACCAATCTGTTCCAGTAAAAAAAAAAATTGGGGGGGGGTGCGAGGGCATTCATTCCTATACTGCACGCCCTTATTTAGCCAGCTACAAAATTGTGATAATAGTGAACATATAAAACTGTAAGTTCCGGTATGGATCTAATAAAAGAAAACTTATTTCATATATGGTTTAGTCAGTATAATTTCTTTGAATTCAGAAAACAAATTAATTTCTGCAGCTTAAAATATAAGAAAGTTAAACCGTGTTTACCTGTGCGAAGACGTGGTTTCATGTAACCTGAATTACATTATCAGTAATGTCGATGACTTCTTTGATCGGCCCCGTTTCAGTGCCTAGTCTTTCTGATTAACATTTTCTATCTTTTTTTTTTTTTACATATCTATTCTATGTAATTTCTTTGTTGTTCACTTATTATTTCTCCTTGATTTATTTTTCTAATTTTTCTAAGCTATTTGATCAATTTAACCAATATTTCCAAAAACAATATCTCTCATGTGTTTTGCACAATGCTTTAACAAAGACCGTTTAGTATTTTCCGCCTCATTTCTTCTCATTCGTGTATTTTCCTCAGTAACTCTTTCTTCATTTTCATGATTCCTAAATGTTATATTTAATAGCTTGCGGCACTCAACACAATTGCCATTCATCAAACACAATGACGATGCACGAAAAATAGACATAATTCATGACGTAAGTACGGAGTAGATGGCGCCACAGGTAGGTTTTACGAGAATGGCTGAAGCAAACGACATTTTTTGAAAGAATCAATAATTTCAAATTCCAGTAGATAAAAAACGATTCTTTATGAAGTTATTATTGACTTTGATAAGTACTAAAAACATATTCCGATAAAATTAGACACCTTTAATTGTCAAAGTGGATACACTAAATGACATGTATAACATTGACTGGAGATTGCAACATCTGGGAGAAGATATTAAATGCTACACCGGCCTGATATACTGAAAGAAAATCGTCACAGAACACGACCTGGACCCTGTCGACAATCGAATAATTAAATTCATCAGAAGCCATCAAACTACCCAAGGTGACAACATTGTAGTGACGTGATGCATCCTACGACCCGTCACACACTGATTAAAGAAATCTTCGGAACCAGCCTTTCCAAGTTCCTGTAGTTGGCAAGCGTAGTTCGCAAGGGTGTCCCTGCCAGCCAGCGGTCAGCCAATCAGGAACTTGGAAGGGTCCTCACGTTCCCGCCAGCCTTCCTTAAAAGGTCGGCGTTTCGCCGAGATGGGACATCCAGCAAGTTACACTCAATGCACGACGGGCCCTCAACCTTATCAGAGCCATCCGGCACGAACCCTGGGGCCAACACCGCAAAACTCTTGTCCCCATTGTTCAGAGTCTAGTGTGGTCAAGGCTCCTCTTTGGGGCGGCAGTGCTACATGACCTGTCAAGGGATGCAGTGCACAAGATGACCCAAATTGAGTGTCAAGCACTCCGAGTGGGACTCGGTCTCCCGCGGTCGGTCCCTCACGAGCAGGTGTACAGTGAAGCTGGCATCCTGCCACTATGGCGCCGTATCAAAAGGGACGCCTGCCGATACCTCTTCAGTTCAGCCAGAGTACCGAACTCGGCTGACGAGGAACTTTCCGAGGGATGGGTCGCGGCCCCACCGACGGAACCCGTATGCGGTCTGCCTATCTCCGTCAAGGATATCTGCCTCCAAGCTGGACTACAACCTGGTGATCGCCGCTTAGTGGCCCAAAATCAGCAAGACCCCTTTCCTCCCTGGACCTATTCACCACCTGAAGTAAGGACCGAAGTCTATGGACTAGGCCGCCAGGCAAGCCACCATCTGTTGCTCGAAAGCACCAAGAAATTCCTAGCAGAACATTATGCTGGGGATTTTCTAGTATATACGGATGGCTCTGTACTTGAAGACGGTCGCACAGGAGCTGGCTTCTATCTACAATCCACTAGAGAGACTTTCTCCATAAGGCTTTGTAACGTAATATTAGATATTACGTCATATGTGTAATTATGTTATAGAATTGTGTTCCTTTGTATTACATAACTATGTTCATATTTCTTGTCTATGTATGTATTGTAACAATGTTAAGCAGTAACGCCCGTCCACTATATGTAATCTTGCCTACGTGCGGAGAAAGGTGCGCACTCTTGTAGAACAAACAGACAAGCGAAATCCTGAATAGTTCGGAGCGCACAGATTTGACAGTTACTAAATAAGTAGATTGTTCAAGCGAGTCGAGGGTCTTAAAACTACCCATGTTGACGTGTGTTAACTTACCCTCCTCCCCCTCTTTCACTCACCGCTCCCTTAACCGGAAGTATCCCGCTTCCGGTCCAATGGTATATAAGCGGTGGAAATCGCTCACTCCTTGTCATTTTCTCACATATTGATCTCTTGATAAAAACTAGAAGTTTAGATTCATGAGACGATTGGTGTGAAGTGATCACCCTTTTTGCCTACATTACGTGTCTGATATACATTGCATTACTTTATACTTATATTTGTACTTATTACTTATTTTGATGCATGTTCCTGATCTCTTTGTACTTAGATAGTACCATATTGTATACGTATCTTGTGTTTCTTATTTGAACGATAATTTCCATATTCTTATAATCGTGTAACGGTCCCATTGACCCTACTGCCCATTCTCTTTTGTGTTGATTGCCTGTAAATATTTTCCATATTAATAATTTCGTTTACTAGTTTTATCGCTAGTTTAATATTCCTTTCCTGGAATCTTCTTTGTTACCTTTACTTCTAGTCTTACGAATTATCTAGGCCCTGACCAGATAGTTCAGTCCTACAGTGGCTTCTAGAAGTGAGCTGGTTCTTAAGCACTTATCCGTTATACGTAACGTCTCTTCACTAACCAGCCCGTCCCGTAACAAAGTGGCGACCTTGCCAGGATATTTTATCAGGTATTTAACACATTCTTTTAGAGATGGATGATATAATTCAAGAATTCGTTCAAAATCCCAAGGTAAGTTTCTTAAAGAAACAAACTAAAGACACTTTGATAGAAATAGGCAAGCACTTTGGAGTAGACATTGATACAAGTTTGCGAAAGAAAAAATTACTTCAGGAACTCGTTGAAAATCTGATCGAAGATGAGATCTTATCTCCAGAAGAGATTACAGCTATACAAATTCCTTCAAATAGGTTAGAAATAGAGGCACGACTAACCGAGTTTAAGATTAAGGAGATTGAATTAAAGGTCAGGAGAGTAGAAATTGAGGAGGAAGCTAAACTGAAACAAATGCAAATTGAGGCAGAATTTAAAGCTAAAGAGGAGGAAACTAAACTGAAACAAATGCAAATTGAGGCAGAATTTAAAGCTAGAGAAGAGGAAGCTAAAGTGAAACAAGTAGCTAAAGAGGAGGAAACTAAACTGAAACAAATGCAAATTGAGGCAGAATTTAGAGCTAGAGAAGAGGAAGCTAAAGTGAAACAAATAGAAAGAGAGGACGAAACTAAAATCAAATTGGCAGAATTTAAAGCTAGAGAAGAGGAAGCTAAAGTGAAACAAGTAGAGTTAGAATTAAAGAAGACAGAAGTAGAAGCTAGGATTGTTGATAGACAACCCGTAGTTCAGGAAGGTCATATAGATATTTCCAAGTATGTAAAACTTCTACCCCAATTTTCAGAAGGAGAGCCAGAAATTTTCTTTCTTCAGTGGGAAAAATTGGCGCAACAGTTACAAATCCCTAAAGAAAATTGGCCATTAATCATTCAAACACAATTTAAGGGTAAGGCTCAGCAAATTTATACTTCTCTTTCAGAAGCAGAAAGCGAGTATGATAATATGAAAGCTTGTATTTTAAAAGCTTATGAACTAATACCAGAGGCCTATAGACAGAAATTTCGTAATTATAGGAAAACACCTCAGTTAACATACGTAGAATATGCGGCTCAACAAGAGAGGTTATTCAATAGGTGGTGTTTGGCTAGTGAAACGGACACCTTAGATAGACTTAAACAGTTGATTTTATTGGAGCAGTTTAAGAATACCTTAGAGACAGATCTTAGGATTTTTATAGATGATCATGTTCCCGAAACTTTAACTAAAGCTGCTGTATTGGCTGATGAGTTCACACTAAATCATAAACCTAAGTCAAGACAAATGGAATCCCAAAAATCAAAGTCATATATTCCAGATTCAACAAAATACTCTGATCCTTGGTCCCCAAAGAAACGCTTTGAAAATCAGTCTAGCCCATCACATTTCAGTTACAGGTCTGATTTCAATCAATATCCTCCAAACCAACCTTGGCAAAGAATGGAAAGGTTTAAGACTAATCCCCCTGTAACTTGTTCATATTGTAAACAGGTTGGCCATCACATTTCTAATTGCAGAAAGAGACTGACACCCTCATTCTCCAATAAGACACCAACTCTTGTAAGTAATATAAAATCAGATGATTCAAAATCCTCTATTCAGGATACACTACCAAAGAAGCCGGTATTGTCAAGTAATGTAGAACCCCCCTCATCAGATCATGATCCTTGTTTCAAACCATTTGTATCTTCAGGAACTATATCTCATAGTAGTAGTTCACAACAATATCCTATTTCCATACTCCGAGACACAGGAGCAAAGCAAAGTCCGATTTTAAATTCTGTCTTGCAGAATCTGGGTGAGTCATATACAGGTTATGATATATTGATAGAAGGAGTTGGAGGAATTGTAAAATGTCCATTACATAATGTTTTCTTGCGGTCTGATTTAACAACCGGAATGGTTAAAGTAGCAGTAGTAGACTCTCTTCCCATAGTAGGAATATCCTTATTGTTGGCCAATGACATCGCTGGAAGCAAAGTCATTTCTCCCTTAATAACAAATAACCCTAAGACCTCAGTAGAACCTTCAGATAACTTACAGTTGTTTCCCGCTTGTGCTGTAACCAGATCTCAGTACAAGAAATCTGAAGAGGAGACCTATAATTTAGAATCCCTATTCTCCCAAACTGACCCATCTTCTTCACCAGTTTCTCTATCTAGAGCAGAATTAATCAAAGAACAGAAGTCAGATCCTTCTCTTAAAAATTTGTACGAGATTGTTTCATCTCCAGAAGTTGAAAATATGTCACGAGGTTTCTATATAGAAAACGGAGTCCTAATGCGAAAATGGAGAGCATCCACCGCAACCGCTGACCAGCCATGGCAAGTAAGGAATCAAATAGTCCTCCCTCTTGGTTTCAGGAATAATGTTCTAAGATTGGCTCATTATACTCCCTTAGCAGGTCACTTAGGGGTAAGAAAGACCTTGTTCAACATAACCCAACATTTCCATTGGCCCACGGTTGTCAAAGATGTTGCCCAATATTGTAAAACATGTCATACATGTCAACTTGTAGGTAAGCCCAACCAGAAAATTGTAGAAGCTCCACTCCATCCCATTCCTGTAATGGAAGAGCCATTTAAAAAAGTTCTTATTGACTGTGTAGGACCTTTACCTCCTTCAAGTAAAGGAAATCAGTACATTCTCACAATCATGTGTATGAGCACTCGTTTTCCAGAAGCAATTCCTTTGAAAAATATTAAAGCTCAAAACATAATCAGAGAAATGTTGAAATATTTCACTATGGTAGGATTTCCCAAGAACATTCAAAGTGATCAAGGAAGTAATTTTCTTTCCAACAAGTTTAGAGAAACTCTTGTAACACTAGGTATAAATCATGTAACTTCCTCCGCCTATCATCCTCAATCACAAGGTGCTCTAGAGCGCTTTCACCAAACGCTCAAGACAATGTTAAGAATCTTCTGTGCTGAGAACACTCGAAATTGGGAAGACGGACTCCCCTTTTTGTTGTCCGCCACCCGAACAACAATTCAAGAAAGCCTTGGATTCAGCCCGTCAGAATTAGTCTTCTGTCTAGAAGTCCGTGGCCCCCCAAAGCCACTACATGAACAATGGATGAAAGAAGAACCACCAGTTCCTTCTTTGAAATACGTGTCCCAGGTCACCGAGAAGTTGTTAGAAGCTTGGAAGTTGGCAAGAGAGAACTTGACGAATGCTCAACGAGTAATGAAAGGTCGGTATGATAAAAATTCTAAACTTAGAACTTTCTCTCCAGGAGATCAAGTGTTACTTTATCTTCCCATACCAGGAGATCCACTGCAGGCTAAATACAAAGGACCCTATGAAGTCTTGTCCAGAGCCAGTGATCTCAACTACATAATCAAAACTCCAGACAGAAGAAAGAGTTCCCGTCTCTGTCACATAAATACCTTAAAACCTTATCATTCCAGAGATCCAATTCCAATTTGCAGCTCTACCACAATAGAATCGGAAGAGCCTCCTGATAACCTGCCTAATCCTCCTGAGATTCCCTTGGAAAACTCTCAGATACTACAAAATCTTCAGATAAAAGTAGGACACTTATCTGAGAAACAAGGTAAAGACATTCTTTCTCTCTTAAGAAGTTTTCCAAAATTATTTCTAGATTCCCCAAGATTCACTTCTTTGATAGAACATGAAATAATTCTAGACTCGCCAAGGGCTATCAAACAAGCCCCTTATAGAGTCAATCCAAAAAAGAAGGAGTTCATAAAAGCAGAAATAAATACTCTGCTTCAACAGGGAATAATTGAACCCTCCAGTAGTCCTTGGGCATCTCCTTGCATTCTTGTCCCTAAATCTGACAATTCTTATCGCCTGTGCATTGACTACAGGAAAATCAATGCCCATACTAAGGCCGATGCTTTTCCTATCCCTAGGATAGATGATATCATAGACAGTCTAGGAACTGCCAAGTATGTATCCAAGTTGGATATGTTAAGGGGATACTATCAAATCCCTGTACACCCTCGCTCAAGAGAAGTTACCGCTTTCATTACGGAAGAGGGATTGTTCCAATTCAGAGCAATGCCATTTGGGCTTAAAAATGCCCCTGCCACTTACCAAAGAATGATAAGTAATCTTGTTGCAGGATTGCCAGGAGTAAAAACTTATCTAGATGATGTGATAATATTTAGTCAGTCTTGGACAGAACACATTGAACACCTAAATAATTTCTTTTATAGAGCAGACCAAGCAAACCTTACCATCAATTTGTCCAAATGTGATTTCGGACATACACAGGTCCCCTATTTGGGATTTAAAGTTGGAAATTCCCAAGTGTTTCCAATAGACGCCAAGATAAAAGCCATCAATGATGTACCAACACCCACTAATCGTAGAGAGGTACGTCGATTCCTCGGAATGAGTGGCTATTATCGCCGTTTTTGTCCAAATTTTTCAGATGTAGCAGAACCATTGACTGACCTGTTGAGAAAAGACCACGACTTCGTGTGGACACCTACCTGTGAGACGGCCTTCAAAAACCTGAAGTCCCTTCTCACTAACGCACCAGTTCTAAGGGCACCCGATTTCCAACGACCCTTTCTTCTGCAAGTCGACGCCAGCGACACCGGTATCGGTGCCGCCCTCTTGCAAGAACACAATGAAGTTCTTCACGCTATCGCCTACTACAGCAAGAAGCTGTCCCCTGCGCAGAAGAACTACTCAACAATTGAGAAGGAGACGCTCGCTTTGGTCCAGGCCCTTATCCACTTCGAAGTCTACCTGGGTTCCTCAACTACCATTCAAGTATATTCGGATCACAACCCCTTAAAGTTCCTACAGACTATGAAAAACAAGAATCCGAGACTTACACGTTGGAGTTTATTTCTCCAACCCTTTAATCTAACAATTCATCACATAAAAGGCGTCTTTAATGTTTTAGCCGACGTCCTTTCTAGAACATAGCTTTTCAACAGAAAGTGAAAAGCTTTCCCAAACGGTGGAGGTGTAACGTAATATTAGATATTACGTCATATGTGTAATTATGTTATAGAATTGTGTTCCTTTGTATTACATAACTATGTTCATATTTCTTGTCTATGTATGTATTGTAACAATGTTAAGCAGTAACGCCCGTCCACTATATGTAATCTTGCCTACGTGCGGAGAAAGGTGCGCACTCTTGTAGAACAAACAGACAAGCGAAATCCTGAATAGTTCGGAGCGCACAGATTTGACAGTTACTAAATAAGTAGATTGTTCAAGCGAGTCGAGGGTCTTAAAACTACCCATGTTGACGTGTGTTAACTTACCCTCCTCCCCCTCTTTCACTCACCCGCTCCCTTAACCGGAAGTATCCCGCTTCCGGTCCAATGGTATATAAGCGGTGGAAATCGCTCACTCCTTGTCATTTTCTCACATATTGATCTCTTGATAAAAACTAGAAGTTTAGATTCATGAGACGATTGGTGTGAAGTGATCACCCTTTTTGCCTACATTACGTGTCTGATATACATTGCATTACTTTATACTTATATTTGTACTTATTACTTATTTTGATGCATGTTCCTGATCTCTTTGTACTTAGATAGTACCATATTGTATACGTATCTTGTGTTTCTTATTTGAACGATAATTTCCATATTCTTATAATCGTGTAACGGTCCCATTGACCCTACTGCCCATTCTCTTTTGTGTTGATTGCCTGTAAATATTTTCCATATTAATAATTTCGTTTACTAGTTTTATCGCTAGTTTAATATTCCTTTCCTGGAATCTTCTTTGTTACCTTTACTTCTAGTCTTACGAATTATCTAGGCCCTGACCAGATAGTTCAGTCCTACAGTGGCTTCTAGAAGTGAGCTGGTTCTTAAGCACTTATCCGTTATACGTAACGTCTCTTCACTAACCAGCCCGTCCCGTAACAGCTTCCCCCCACCACCATCCTCACGGCCGAACTTGTTGCCATCCGGGAGGCTCTGATCAAAATCATCGCCCTTCCTCAGAAGCCACCACGCGTCACGATCCTGTCGGACTCCCGTTCGAGCCTGACTGTCTTGCAGGGCGCCCACTGCACTACAAGACCCGACGTCTTAAATGACATACTACGTCTCTCGGCAGAGGCGGCCCAAATGGGTGTATGCCTCCAGTACCAGTGGGTCCCCTCTCATGTAGGACTCCAGGGCAACGAAAGGGCTGACAGGGCTGCCCGCCAGGGAGCGCCAGCTCCCGAGGAAGAAGCTATACCCATACAGCTCACGGCAAGTGATATGTATCGGATGATAGATCGAGCCGTCTGGGACATGTGGAAGGCAGAATATGCCGCCACTGCTGTCTCCCGGGGATGGCCAACAAAGACCTGCCTCGAGGCCAACGACTCCAGTCTCTCCTCGCTGCCCCCCAACATCGCGGCCATGGTATCGCGGCTTCGGACAAATCACTGGCGGACCCAGTTCACACAGACCATCTGCTCGTGTGGCACGGAACTGGTGTCCTTTAGCCACTGCGTCTTCCTCTGCCCCGACCTAGAACAACATTTTAGCCTCATCCGAAACCTCCTTGGTGACCCTGCCACAGCCCTTGAACGCCTGCTGGAAAACAGCCTCACAGACGCCGGACGAAGACAGCTGGTCTTCACGGCCCACCTCATCTGCTCCTCCCCAGTAGTATCTCTACTGTAAAATTGATAAATCCCCAAACCCTAAACCCCTCCACCCTACCCGCCAATCCTCCACTTACATATATACAGTACATGTACATACATAGTATGTATATATGTGTGTGTGTATGTATGTATATATAGATGTATATACATATATGTGTGCATAAAATAATAATGAATATAAAAAAAGACAAGAATTAAAAAAAAAAATCAAAAGACAACACACATTACATGATAAACACATATTACACATATTACATGGCAAATACACATTACATGGTAAATCAAAAGCCAGTCCCAAAATCGGCAAGGGCCGCTGGAAAAAAAAAAAAAAAAAAAAAAAAAAAAAAAAAAAGAGATGGGCAGAACACACATTACATGGTAAATCAAAAGCCAGTCCCAAAATCGGCAAGGGCCGCTGGGACAAAAAAAAAAAAAAAAAAAAAAAAACGAGATGGGCAGAACAGTCCGACCAACACACACAACATCTCCTCGTCCAGTCTTCTAGCCGTCCCATCGAGCCTCCCCGTCATCATCTGCTACCGCCTCGCTGACGTTAGGCTCCACGTCCAGCTACAACCATAAGCTCCACTAAGCTGTGGCCTTAGTCCGAGCTTCACCTATATTTCTCATGTGACACTTCTAGTGTCGCACCTTGTGGCTAATTACCAAAAGAAAGAGATTAGATATTTTGTGTTGATTTTCATTTGTCCTGCCGTTGTTCCGAACTAAAACTACTACAAAGTGGTGACCCCGGTGAAGGACAACCAGGATTATGGAAAACACACAAGTGAAACTTCCCAGTTTCTCCCGTGACTTGGAGAGCTGGCTAGTTCACACAGAGGCCTATTTAGCCACTCAAGGTAACGTGCCGGATCTCCAAGCCTTCGGCGCGTACATCGCCGCTCTACCAACGGACGTCATCGCCCTTGTCCGTAACGTCGTCTCCTCTCCTCCGCAAGAAGGCAAGTGTTCCGCCCTCAAGACTGCCTTACGGAAGCTTTACACCAACCCCGACGACCAGCTCTACCGAGATATCCAGCATAGTGAACTCGGCGACATCACCCCGTCACAATTATACACCCGTATGGCCGCCCTCAACACCCGGGCAAAGGTATCATTGCCCAAGGAACTCCTCCGCTCCATTCACCTCTCCAAGATGCCGGACGCCCTCCACTTACACCTAGAAGCTCTAGCCGGTGATAAGGACGACGAACAATACTGCGAAATAGCAGATAGATTGTTCCAACGTCATATCTCGGTACAAGTCCGGTCAGCCAGCAGCTTCCACCCCAGTGACAAACCAGTGCAAAGTGTTCAGTGTAGTGACGACCCAGGTGTTAGTGACAATAGTGTTGTGAGTGAAAACATTCCCGTGTCATATAGTGCCAGTAACCAAAGTGTGCAGCAGCTACGACAGGAAGTGGCCGACATGAAGACTTTGCTCAACCAGTTTCTAGCCGAGAAGGGAAGCCATCAACCACCACGTAGCCCCGCTCCACGACATGATACTACCTCCTGCTGGTACCATACCCGCTTCGGGGCCAAGGCGCTCAGATGCACGCAACCATGCAGCTGGTCGCAGGGAAACGCCAAACGCGGGGGTCGGTAACCACCCCTACCCCCGCTAACCATACCCACACCCTCCTCTCAGTGCATGATCGCCATTCTGGCCTATCCTTCCTGGTAGACACAGGTTCAGCCGTCAGCATAATACCCCCGACGGAAGAACCCAACCACGGTACACGTTGGCCATCCTACGACCTGCTTGCAGCCAACGGTACGCCCATCGCAACGTACGGCAGCCACCACAGCGTCCTGGAACTCCACGATGTCAAGTTCCCTTGGACATTCGTCATAGCAGCGGTACAGCAACCCATCCTTGGCTACGACTTCCTCCAGCACTACAATATGGTAGTTAGCGCCAAGGACAACTGCTTGTACCACGGCACAACAAGCATACCAGGAACCACCACTAACGCAATTTCCCACCAGATATCGTCACTCCAGCCCGATGGCGATTATGTACGCATCCTGCAGGAGTTTCTCCAGCTAACATCGCCAGACAAGACCAACACCACCACCACCCCTCACAACATCATGCACCACATCCAGACATCTGGACCGCCAGTATACAGCAAGCCTCGACGACTTTCCCCAGAAAAGTTGGCCGCTGCCAAACAGGAGTTCCAAGAACTCCTAGACCAGGACATCATCCAACCATCGGAGAATGCTTGGGCATCACCACTCCACATGGTTCCCAAGCCACCCCCACCGCCCAACCAATGGCGGGCTTGCGGTGACTACCGTCAACTTAACCGCATCACGAAGCCCGACCGCTACCCCATCCCTCACGCTCAGGACTTCCACTTCAAGCTTCACGGGAAACAGGTCTTCTCTAAGATCGACCTGGTCAGGGCGTTTCATCAAATCCCTGTAGCGCCGGAAGACGTCCAGAAGACAGCCATAGCCACTCCGTTCGGCCTCTTCGAATGGAAGATGACGGCCTTTGGCCTCCGGAATGCCGCCCAGACGTTCCAGAGGTTCATAGACCGTGCCCTGAGAGACTTCGACTTCATCACCGTTTACATCGACGACATCCTCGTAGCCTCTGATACTCACGACCAGCACCGCCAACACCTCCGCCGCCTCCAAGATTATGGCCTCCGGGTACACCCGTCCAAGTGCCTCCTCGGAGTTTCATCTCTCGACTTCCTCGGACACCGTACCTCAACGGCAGGCCTGTATCCTCTCCCTCAAAAAATCGACACCATAAAAGATTTCCCACAGCCAACATCCATCAAAATGCTCCGACGATTCCTAGGAATCGTCAATTATTACCACAGATTCGTCCCCGACGTAGCTCCAAAACTCGCTCCCTTGAACGACCTCACCAAGAACCATTCCAAGCGGTCGGTCAAACCTGTGAAGTGGTCTTCCGAAGCGACCCAAGCATTCGGGCAAGTCAAGGCGGCAATCGCTGAGGCCGCCCGCTTGTCCTACCCGGTAGCTCACGCCCCCACATTCCTTACCACCAATGCCTCCTCCTCAGCAATTGGCGCCGTCCTCCAACAGAAGGTCAACGGCCAGCTCCAGCCTATCGCCTTTTTCTCCAAACGTCTGGATACTCCTCAAATTCGCTACAGCGCCTTTGACAGGGAACTGCTAGCCATAGTCTCGGCCGTCAAGCACTTCCTTTACTTCCTTGAAGGCTGGCCTTTCGTCATCCTTACAGACCATAAACCACTCGCCCATGCCCTAGACAGGGTCTCCGACCATCACTCCCCAAGAGTCTCCCGGTAGCTGTCATTCCTCTCCCAATTTGATACTCGAATTGAGTATATCAAGGGAGAGGATAACCAGGTGGCCGACGCCTTGTCTAGAATCACCTCCAGCATCCTCCCGCCTCCTACGTATGCACGACACCTCATCCTTACAGCTGAGACAGCTTCCTAACAACCCCGTACCATTGTGGTGTGACGTCTCCACAGGCAAACCCCGCCCGTACATCCCCGCCTGCCACCGTAAGGACGTCTTCTCCTCCTTCCATGACCACAGTCATCCGGGCATCCGCGCGACACAACGCCTCATCACGGATCGAGTCGTCTGGCCAGGCATCAACAAGGATGTCAGACAATGGACCCGGACCTGCCTCCCCTGCCAGACGGCCAAGGTTACGCGCCACGTCCACGCACCACTCCAGCGTTTTCCTACACCCACGGCACGTTTCCAGTCAGTCCATGTGGACATTGTGGGCCCCCTTCCGCCTTCTCGTGGCATGCGTTACCTCCTTACGTGTATCGACAGGTACACCAGGTGGCCAGAAGCAATCCCCCTTCCGGATATATCCGCCGAGACGACCGCCCGTGCTTTCCTCTCCGGTTGGGTATCCAGATTCGGCGCACCTCACATCATTGTCACCAATAGGGGCCCTCAGTTCGAATCTGACCTATGGTCCAGCCTCCTCAGGTTCCTTGGCACCAAACGCAACCGGACTACCGCTTACCACCCCCAAGCCAATGGACTCGTAGAACGGTTCCACCGCCAACTGAAGGAGTCGCTTAAGGCACAACCCTCATGCGACTGGGTCGACGCCCTTCCCCTGGTGCTTCTCACGATCCGCGTCACACCAAAGGTCGACAACGACATTTCCCCATCTCAGCTACTTTACGCTGAGAACCTTCGCCTCCCTGGGGAAATTGCCACGCCTGCCGTCGGCGATCCTGACCGTCACGCCCTCCTCCAACTTATCAAGGAGACATTCGCCAACACCCGTCCAACCCCCCCTCGCCCACCACAACCTCAACCGGAGCACCTTCCCCCGGCCCTGTCTACAAGTGACTACGTCTTCCTCAGGCGAGACTCCAAACGAACTCCTCTTCAATGCCCATACGATGGCCCCTTCCGAGTCCTCACCAGATCAACAAAATACTTCGTGATCAACCGAGATGCCAAACCGGATCGCGTCTCCATCGACAGGCTCAAGCCGGCCCACCTCCCCACCACTCCCCCTACCAAACCTCCAGGGCCACTACAATACCTCTTACAACATGGTCCTAACCCCATCCTCACCACCGAACCAAGTCATTCCCCACCCCCCGAAAAACTCTCCCCTCCAAACCAATACTCCCCGCCTGCCCCTAACTCCCCACCACCACAGCACCTGCAGCAGCCCCCCCAAACTCACACAGATCACGCGTACGCGACGGCGAACCCTTATCCTATCCCACAACCACACCCTTCTACAACTGTTCCCGGCACCCCCCAAGATCCTCCCCACCCCACGTCCCCGCGCGACCATGCATTGCAACAATTCTCACCCAACCTTATGTCTCCACAGCCTCATAATCAACCGACCACCCATCACCAGGCCTCCGACCTCGACAACACCACCCTACACTCGAGCCCCCCTCCATCAAGGCCCTCCTCGCCAGACATGCCCCCTGACGGCATGACCACTCGTTCGGGGCGATTGATCCGAAGGCCAGACCGGTTCAAGTACGTCGCGTGCGTCGCTCCCTATCCTCCTCGACGCCCGCTTTCGAAGAGCGGGGGGAGTGGTGTAGTGACGTGATGTATCCTACGACCCGTCACACACTGATCTAAGAAATCTTCAAGTTCCTGTAGTTGGCAAGCGTAGTTCGCAAGGGTGTCCCTCCCGGTCAGCCAATCAGGAACTTGCAAAGCTCCTCACGTTCCCGCCAGCCTCCCTTAAAAGGTCGGCATTTCGCCGAGATGGGCAGAACAGTATCAACCAGCGTACACAACTACATCTCCTCGTCCAGTCTTCTAGCTGTCCCATCGAGCCTCGCCGTCATCATCTGCTACCGCCTCGCTGACGTTAGGCTCCACGTCCAGCTACAACCATAAGCTCCACTAAGCTGTGGCCTTAGTCCGAGCTTCACCTATATTTCTCATGTGACACTTCTAGTGTCGCACCTTGTGGCTAATTACCAAAAGAGATTAGATATTTTGTGTTGATTTTCATTTGTCCTGCCGTTGTTCCGAACTAGAACTACTACAATATGACAGATAAATAATAATAAATTATAATCAAGGAAATAATAAGCAGGCAGTCACAAATAATATAAAACAAATAGCAGGCATTACAGCATCTTGCTTTGGTGTTTAAACGAATCTTAAAACTTCGAACTGAACTACATTGGACTGCCTATGCAGGAAGTTTATTCCATTCATTAACTACACGGTTGGCGAAGTTGTTTCTATCCACTTCCAAATTAACTCTATTTCCTGACCGTTTGAGACCATTATTTATTGTTTCTCATTCAGTGTGAAAAATTTGTCACTTTTGATGTCAATTCCCTGTAGAATCTTAAAGACCTGTATCAAGTCACCTCTGAGTCTATATTTTTTTTAGGGAAAACAGATTCATGTTTTAGTCGATTTTTGTATTATTTATTTTTGATATTTAGAATTATACCTTAAAAAAAAAATAATAACAGCGGATTACTCGATAGAGTTTATCTCCAGAATTTCAACCTCAACGTTATCCAAGTAGAGAGAGTGGATAATGGCCTTTCGGACATGTTATCGCGACCTGCTACTCATTTTCTTTCTCTTTGTGGGAAGGGCTGTCAAGTGGCCAGTGTCAACGTTTTTTTTTTTTTTTTCTTCTTCTTCTTTCTCGTGTTGGTCATTAGTAGCTTCCCCCCCCCCCAATTTCTGACGTCGGTGTATACCACTGTCACACCCAGAAGGCATTTGTCAGATCCCAGTTTATATTTTTGGTTATGTTTCTTCTCATTATTTTACTTTTGTCATTGATGTAATGTGACCATATCAATTTAATTACAACTTGTAAAAATAACATGTGTCAATACGCATCTGCGTACTTCAATTTCTGTACTGTATTTAAGTTTAGACGTATGGTAACAGTTTCCATCACCGGCAAGCGGAGCATGCGCATTACGCACTCGAATTGCCAGTTATTATCTTGTTTTGATTTTCTTTTCTGTGTTAGTATTAAGGTAATTTTGGATTCGTATATTCTTGTGTATAATTTTAGTAAGTGGCTATGCTGTAATGTAGTTGTTCAAAGTGGGACAGAAGAAATCCTCTGTTGCAGCCCCTTTTTTGGTTCCATTGACCTGTCAGGTCAATTACGACTATTTCAGGCAGGATTCAAAATTCCCTTGGGTTCTCTCCCTCTCATCATAGAGTCGGTAACTGGCCACCCGTCTCCCCTTTGCAGGGACTTTTTTCCCCACAAATATATATTATATGTATATATATATACGAAATACGTACTATGTCTGGTGTGAGGTTTTGATAGGTTTTAGGCTCACTTTTTATTTCGAAGTGTCAAACGGGCTTTTTCCAGATTCTCGTGTGGGACATTTTTTGCATTTATTTCCTCCACCTGTTTATCCACATTGCACGTAAGTTATGTGCTGGTATTAAGGGTTGCTATTTCTCACGTGATTTTTATTTTTCTTCTGACATATTTCCTTGAAAATAATATTCGTTATCTAGAAACAGAGTGATTTTGTTATTTGTTGTGTAAATAAAGTATAGAAACGAAACACTTTTTCGTTTCTGGACAAAAAGTAATTAAGAATAACTTTAAACTCTTTTAAATTTCAAAACCACCCAAAAGGTAACACCGGCCACTAGGGAGATGTGTCGCCTCTGGGAAATCAGATGCAGGGACGTTGCCAAGCCGCCGACCTTAAGAGGGGATTTACACGGTGTAACGGTTCGTCGAACGCGGTTCGACAGACATGTGTTTAAAGTGATGTGTGAACGGGGTATTTGGTTGTCGAACACGTTGGTTAAACCCCAAATACCCCGTTCACACATCACTTTAAACACGTGTCTGTGTAAACCCCCTCTAACGCAGTTGGGCACTGTATCTACATTCCCAGGAATCCCAGGAGACTCACTTTGTCCGACCAGGGAGGCGGGTCGGACCTCAGGAGCTCTGTCCGACCCGATGCGGCCAAGAGTTCATGATCGGTTGTCCCTGGGGACTTCAGGGTACCGAGCGGTTGGGGACGGAGATACAGATGCGTTCCCAGGGGAATCGGGGGCGCCAAACGGCGGGGTCGTGGTGGTGTGGGGAGGAGTCAGGACAACTGCCTCGCACTCCTGTATATGTAAATTACAATATAAAACAAATATACTAACTACATTACGGTTTTTCAATTTCACCTTACAGAGGAGGGATTGAGGAAGTTGGTGACAAAGTTTGGGAGAGTATATGATAGAAGAAAGCTAAAGATAAATGTGGGTAAAAGTGAGGTGATGAGATGTACAAGGGGTGAAAGTGGCAGTAGACTGGAAGTGAGCATTAAGGGAGAGTGACTGGAGGAAGTGGATAGTTTTAGATACTTGGGTGCAAATGTGGCAGGAAAAGGTGGAGTGAAGGTGGAGGTAGAATGTAGATTGAGAGAAGCGAGTAAATGCCTAGGTTGATTGAAGAGTGTAATGAGGAATAGACATTTGGGAATGGATGCTAAGAGGAGACTATATGAAGGAGTGATTGTGCCAACAGCACTGTATGGGGCAGAAACATGGAACATAAGAGAAGAAGAGAGAAGGAGTTTGAATGTGTTTGAGATGAGGTGTCTGAAAAGTATGATGGGGGTTACTAGGCTAGATAGAGTGAGAAATGAGGAGGAGAACAGGGGTGGAAAGGGAGTTGGGAGATAGGGTTGATGAGAGTATTAGGATGGTTTGGACACATGGAAAGAATGAGTGAAGAAAGACTAGTAAAAGAGGTATGGAAGGCAGATGTGGAGGGAGTGAACATGAGGGGACGTCCTAGGATGAGGTGGATGGATGGGGTGAAGGGGGCTTTGGGGAAGAGGGGAATGTCTGTTGAGGAAGGACGGGAGAGGACAGAAGACAGGGGTGAATGGAGAATGGTTGTATATGGATGATGTTGTGATGCATGAGGTGGAATGGGCAGGGGGATGAGGTAGTATGTGTGAGCAAAATTTGACGCAGCCGAAAGGGATTTCTCCCCATCTCCTTTTATGCATGGGGGGACGGAGAGGGGGGGTCGCCGATTTAATGAAGCGGCCTTGCTGTGGATGTGCTGTGTCTTGCGACACTGCTTCTGACCCAGGGCAGTGGACAAGGTGCAGGGATGACCCGTCATCCAGGAGGTGCTAAGATAAGAGGGAGGGTGGAGGGGGTGTGGAGTGTATTTAGGGATGGAATGGGTGGGAATGATTATATGCTTTTTCCTTTTTGGCCACCTCCCTTGTAAGGGGGAAAAAGCCTTGGTATATGTATGTATGTATGTATGTACCTTACAGAACCCATGGATTTTGCCGAAAATGGTCAAGACACCGATTGAGCCCAAATTTGCCCTAGACAGAGTAGTTCAGAAGGAACTGAGGTACATCTGAGGAACCTGGATCTAAGGGCATGTGCATGGGTCCCCGTCAAAGTTGTCACTTATTGCATTTCAGATTTCCGACTCTGGCGTCCGCACCTTTGGCCTAGTAGAGTTTGATTTACATGTGTCAGATGCCATACTGCACTTGACAATTTGACTAGAGCATTTGAAATTAGTCTGCTACCTTTATCCTATTCTTGACAGTGATCCTAGCATTTAAGTTTTGTTTATAGGATTCACTGTACTTTCAATTAAAAAAAAATTCTACTTTAGCATTTGAATTTCATTTATATATGTTATCCTACATGTTATTTTGTTTCTAGCATTTATGTGCAAGATGCCATACCACAATTGACAATTTGAATACAGTGCTTGAAATTCATCTGCCATTTTCATCCTTCTCTTGACAATAATCTGTGTTCATGGGTATGCAAGACTCAGAGGAACAGTCTGACTGATCTATTGTAATGACATGCAACTACTTCACAAGCTCATTAGTCACCTTTTCCTAATTGTTAAGAGGTGTTTAGGACTGCAAGCTGAAAAAAAATGTTCTAGTAACTTTATTACCCATATTATTGTACATGGTTTTCTAATACAAAAACTGAGCTTACTATCATAACAGTGTTAATAGGGAGTAAATGTGTGGATGTTAATTGTAATCTATCCAGATGTCAAATAAATGAGATAACACTTAATACTGATACTTTTCATTGTCTTTTACATACTATAATTATTCAATGACCATGCACTCATTTACTAGGTATGATGATGACAGCTCTCATACACCATGAAAATAAACATTTGCATAACTGAGTGGCTCCAAATGACATTTGCTTCAGCCTCATTTTTGTCTAAATCTGCATGCATGTGAATGCACAAACTCCAATAATCTAATATTTTATAAATTGTACACATGTGCCTTACACATTATAGCAGGGTCAACAGGATCCATTAGAAGTACAAAAGTAACAATATACTTACAAAAATCATAATAACAGTATAATATAATCATACATAAAATCACTTCTGCTTCACTCTAAACAAAGATCAGATTAATTTCACAATTTCAGCAACCTATGCAACAATGTGCCACATTTCCTTTGGTCACAACTACATGGCAAAATTCAAAAAGTAAAAATGTTACATTTAGCAATATGGTTCAGATGACACTACTTCAGTTACAGAAGCCCTTCAATCTAGCTACACATACAATAAGAGCATAACTGATATGGCATACTACTCTACCCACAATCAATTAATCCAATGCCCCCAGCTCTCTTGCAGTAGACCTGGGGCTCCTAAGTAACTAGTGATGGCCATTGGACTGGCCCATAGGTCACTTAGGGACAAAATACTCATATTGTCTTGTTGCTGTTTGCGGGACTGTAAGTGTGGGGCCCAATCATCTATTGCTGCACTCAGTTGTCTAATCCAAGTCATCCATTGTTGCATGATAATTTACATTGTTACAGCAACTTGTACCTGTACAATGCCACCCAAGAAAGAACTTTACTTCTGTTCATTTATTTCATATTTACCTGTTGTGTGTGTTAAAAGTAATCAATAAAACAATATTACCATATTATTTTCAGGCACAGTAAAAGAAACCAATAAATGTATATTGTACCATACTACCAACAATGTCCATTATTTACCAATCCAATCCATTCTGTTTACATTTGGCAGGAACAAACTGGTCCTTGCATGCATTTCTCGATTAAATGAAGGGTCAAATGTGTATGGAATGGGAAAAGTCTACCAAGAGTGGTCAGCAGATTTACATGAGCAGTAGAGCTTGTGTGAAGATAGGGAATGGAGTGGTTTGATGTGAAGGTAGGGCAGAACCAGGGCTGTATAATACCACCATAGTTGCTGTGTATATAGATAGAGTGGTATGAGAGGTAAATGCAATGGTACTGAATAGGAGTTTGAAACTGGTGAGAGTGGAAGAAAGTGGGCGATGAATCACTTGTTATTTGCAGATGACACTGCTGAGGCAAGAGGTGAGATTGAAGCAGATGATGATAGAATTTGGGAGGGCAAGTGAGAGGAGAAAGCTGAAAGTAAATGAATGTAAGGAGATCAGATGTACATGGGGAGAGGGTGGGAATAAGTTAAGAGGAAATTTCATGGGTGAGAGGCTGGAAGAAGTTAAGAACTTTACATATTCATGGCCACATGTAGCAAAGAGTGGAGGTGAATTATAGTGAGGTAAGTAAAGGAAACTCGCTTATCTTGCAGGGAAGGGAAAGGGCAAGAGATAAGTGTGAGTGGACAGGGGTTCTGAATGGATTAGGAAATGATGTGGCCTGAAGGGATTTCATCTTGTCTGATCTATATTTTCTCCAGCGGATGAGGGGGAGGGTTGCTATGTAATGAAGTGGAGGCAAACCAGCAGTCAGCCAAATTGTGGAGGTGATGAGTTTTGCTGCATTGCCTCTGACCAAAGAAGTGGGTGACTTTTCATCCACAAGGAGCTAAAAGAGAAGGGACAACAAATTGGTTTTTGGATGGGCATGGGATGGGTATAGGGTGTGTTCTTTGACTCTGCCACTCTCATTATAAGGGGAAAAGGGCCTTTTGATATAAGTATGTATATATCTCCTAGATATATACATATATCAAAAGGCCTTTTTCTCCTTCTAAGGGGAAAAGGGCCTTTTGATATAAGTATGTATATATCTCCTAGATATATACATATATCAAAAGGCCCTTTTCTCCTTATAATGAGAATGGCAGAGTCAAAGAACACACTCTCACACCCTACACCCATCTTGCGACACTGCTTCTGACCCAGGGCAGTGGACAAGATGCAGGGATGACCCGTCATCCAGGAGGTGCCAAGATAAGAGGGAGGGAAGAGGGTAGAGGGGAGTGGAGTATGTAGGGGATAGAATGGGTGGGAGTGGTTTCTATGCCTTGTCTTTTGGCTACCTCCCGTGTAAGGGGAAAAAAGCCTTTGGTATATGGATGTATATATGTGTATGTATGTATATATATATATATATATATATATATATATATATATTACACATATACATATATACAGACACATTTTATATATATATATATATATGTAGAGACATTGGGACAAATTATAGGAAAGGTGGAGGGGGAAACACGAGTCTTTATCTGAATATCGAGATTATTCCTGACCTTTTTCGCTTACAATAGCTTATTCAGAGGTTTTGCTTACAATAGCTCCTCTGAAGAAGCTATTGTTAGCGAAACCTGTCATGAATAGATTCGATATTCAGATAAAGACCAGTGTTTCCTCCACCTTTCCCATAATATATATATATATATATATACAGACGCTCCTCAACTTACATTTTAGTTACGTTCCAAACGGCCGAACGTAAGTTGAAAATGAACGTAAGTTGTTACTGTACTATACATCCGTAAATTCTATTACCGTATCTTATAAAACACCCCTAAATCATTAGTTATACACATAACATTGTAAAACAATAACATTAATTTCAAATAAATTAAATTCAAGCAACATAAATTGAGATGGTGGAGGAGGAGGAGGATGAGGATGAGGCAAGGCATGTTCAGTTTGTCGTTTGTGCAATGTAAACAATGGACGCAGCGTCATGCGCAAGTATCGTTTGAACTACGGAGAGCGCGCTAAACTAAAAAATTCACTCAATTTTTTTTTTTTTTTTTACAATTTTTTTTACAGTCAGTTCAAACGTAAAATCGAAAAAACATAAAACGAATGAACGTAAGTAGAGGAGCGTCTGTATATATATATATATATATATATATATATATATTTAGCATTAGTGTCAACAGTTCAAACAGCCACTTGAGTAATTCACACATTTTACAGTGTGTGAAATTTGTAAACATGTACAATATTCTAATTTAAGAAATGTCTGTGGTGTACATTTTGTTCCCCTATGAAAATCATGTAAATGCTTATGTGAATCACCAATGAAATTGGTTGTAAAACAAAGGAAGGAACATCTACTTAACTATCCCTGTAGATCTTACTTTTTAGGATATGTTATACTGTATGGTTGTATACATACATACATATACCAAGGCTTTTTCCCACCATGATCACAATTCAATTTCACCAAGGTTTTATACTATTTCTGAGATGTGTTTCAGCTAGTCATTTTTCACTCTCTAATGGGCAATTTTCTACTTGAAATTCATTCACTGACTTTACTAATGCATCCTTCGTGTTGCAACTAATGGCACTAATGAAGTCCTTTTTTGATCCTTCCTTTAGGGACAACACAATATTGGCTGCACATTTTTGGAGAGTTTTTTCACTATTTTCCTGCAACACTACACCACTATTCAGATTCCTCATCAGAATCACTTGAATCTACTATTTCTTTTAATGCTTCCAATACATCATCCAGTTCTTGACTTACCTGCTTAATCATACTTTCATTATTGTCATCCTCTACTCTGAACAAGCTCTCTTGTTTGTTACATCCTCTTGGCCTTTTTTTAGCCTGATCATCCAGTTCTTGACTTACCTGCTTAATCATAGTTTCATTATTGTCATCCTCTACTCTGAACAAGCTCTCTTGTTTGTTACATCCTCTTGGCCTTTTTTTAGCCTGACATGACACTTCCTCTGAGACAGAAGTATCACACTCACTAGCATCACTGTTTCTCTGAAATCCACTCCCAGATTTTTTAGATTCTTCTGAATCCAGGTTCTGAATATGTTTGTTTTGTTCACTATCCTTTTCTGTAATATCACTTTCAGCACTTTTGCCACCTTCAACCAAGACAACCTGGCGTGTTTTGTCTGTAGTTTCATCAATTGTCTCTTCTGTTTTCTTGCAATCAACCACAATTTTAATGTTGTCATAGGTATTTGCCAATGAATTATTGTGATCTTCATTTGCAGATCTTGATTTTTCATAACTATTCTTCTCTCCTTTTGTTGGAGATGAAATTAGTTTTATAGAGGTGTCTTTGGTGTGTGGTACCATTGATGAGGTAAGACTGCCTTTGCAAAGTTCTGCACTGATTTGCTGATCTTGTAGTTTCAACACTTCAACAAGTTTATTGGGATTCCTTAGAGAAGCCAACAATTCCTGGCAGTTTGAAAGGATCCTTTTTTCAAAAAGTTGGAGATCCACTTTGGAGACAGAAGTTTTATCCTGACTCTGACCTTCACTTTTCGAACATGTTGGTTGCTTGCTGTGACTTATGGTGGACAACTCTTTAAACACATTTTTACTCAAGTGATTCTCATTACTGCTTGATGACTGACTACAACTTCCTGGATAATCTGAGCCAGTACTTTCACTTGTGCTCTTATGTCTCATCCTATCTGGCCTTCTGTTATCATTTTGACCTAGGTTACTATATTTTTGTCCACAAAGATGTTTCTTTCTTTTTGGGCCACGCCAATACTTTCTCTTTGGCTTTCCTTTTTTCACCTCATTGGACTGGGCCCCCTCACCTAAATTGCTGCTCACACCGAGTAATGATGCTATAGTACTTACACCTGAAAAAAACAAAAGAGAAAAATTATTCAAGAAAGCTGAATATATATCAAGAGAGAGAGAGAGAGAGAGAGAGAGAGAGAGAGAGAAAGAGAGAATAGAAATGTTTAATTTTTAAAGGTATGATAAAGGACAAGAACAAAAAAAAAATCTGACCTTCACTTTTCAAACATGTTGGTTCCTTGCTGTGACTTATGGTGGACAACTCTTTAAACGCATTTTCGCTCAAGTGATTCTCATTACTGCTTGATGACCAACTACAACTTCCTGGATAATCTGAGCCAGTACTTTCACTTAGCATTGGAGTCTCATACCTATGCAGTATCTGTTTGTAGTTTGTGCAAACCTGTTTTGGTTCACTGTTCATGTAATCATACTGATGACATGAACTGTCTGTGCTCTTATGTCTCATCCTACCTAGCCCTCTGTTATCATTTTGATCTAGGTTACTATATATTTGTTCACAAGGATATTTCTTTCTTTTTGGGCCACGCCAATATTTTCTCTTTAGCTTTCCTTTTTTCACCTCATTGTACTGGGCCCCCTCACCTAAAGTGCTGCTCCCACCAAGTAATGCTGCTATAGTATCCTCGCTTATACCTGAAAAAAACACAAGAGAAAAATTATTCAAGAAAGCTGAATATATATCAAGAGAGAGAGAGAGAGAGAGAGAGAGAATAGAAATGTTTAATTTTTAAAGGTAGCATAAAGGACAAGAAAAAAAAAAAGTACAATATGGGAGGGGGGTATCAAGGGGGATGCCAAGACCCTGGTGTTGGTTGGGAGGCAATGCCCTTGGTGGGGTTCAAGAGGCAACACCCCTGGTGGGGGTTGGGGGCAACACCCTTGGTGGAGGTTGGGGGCAACACCCCTGGTAGGGTTCAGGGGCAACACCCCTGGTGGGGGTTATGGGGCAATGCCCCCTGGAAGCCCCAGCATTTTTACTATTTCAGGTGCATATTTAAAGCTGTCTGAGAGGTAGTTTTTAATCATTTTAATAAAACAGTTAAGGCAATATGGTGGGTAGTTTTCACAAAGATTATTCATCAGAGTACTTAATGTTCACTTGGATCCCTGTGTTTCTTTTACTGACATGTTTTACAAAGGACGTATACACACTACATACCTAATGTACAGAGAACTAAACAAAAACAATATTGTTAATTTCTTGTTTCTGCAAATCCTTTGATTCACTCGATAATAACTTGTGTAAATAAAGAAGAATTAGAATCAGTACACCAACATAATGTACCTAATTTCTCTTTTTCATTCTTGTCCATCTTCCTAAACTTCTGCAACATGGCTTCTTGGTGAGACTTCCTTGACAACTGAGCTGCAAGTCTATTCTTGTTCCATGACTTTTTGCTTAGCTAGAGGAGGCTTGCTCTTTGAATCCAGCTCAAGATTTCCACTCCTTGAAGTGATATTCTCTCTTCTCTTTCCATGTACTTCCTTATACCTTTTATGAGAACGCCTCATTATTTTCCCCAGTGCTTGATCAACTGGATCATGATGGATGTCTTTACACTAAGTACTCCAGTCCTTTCTTTCCAGTAAATGTTAATGTGAATTTTACTATCTGTATGGAACTAAATGTCTTACTGTCTATACACGAAGTTTGCTCAGTGATGACATTGCCCATGACACTGAAGGAGCCTGGGATCCATGAAAACAGGTCATTGTGGCTTTGATCAGCATCGAAAGGCAGGAATATTTTCCTGTTGAAGCAGTATCAGCCCACCAGGAGTCCAACTTCGTTTCCTTTGTGGCGTCTCAAAGATTTCCATTGCTATAGAAATGCTACACTTCCAATATATATGGTCCAAGACATTAGTAATGAATATTGGAAGTTCCTTTATGTAGTTCATTGGTTGAGTTTGACCCCTGACTATGGGATCAATGGCAAACAAGTTCATGAGTAGGTGGCATGCATACTTACATATACCAAGGACTTTTTCCCCCTTACAAAGGAGGTAGCCAAAGTCAAAAGGCATAAATTCACTCCTACCCATTTCATCTCCACATATTCCACTCCCATTCACCACCCCTCCCTCCCACTTTTCTTGGCTCCCCCTGGATGACAGATCATCCCTGCATCTCACCCACTGCCCTGGGTCAGAAGCAATGCAGCAAGACACAGCAAAGATGTTTCATTTAATCAGTGACTCCCTCCACCTCTGTCCCCTCATGCAGAAAAAGAAAAGACGGGGAGAAATATGTTTTGGGTTGCATCAAAATATCATTCATTCCATAACCCCCTCCCCATCCCCCACCAACTCCCTTCCATGCATCACAGCATCATCCATACACATCCTATCTCCACTCACCCCTATCTTCTGTCTTCTCCATTCCTCAACAGACATCCCCCCCCTCTCCCAATGCCCTTTTCACCTCATCCATCCATCTCATCCTCCTGTTCATTCCATCCAGTGGCGATTCTAAGGGGGAGGGGGGGCATGCCCCCCCCCCAGTTTTTTTGCATATCCTATTTTCAAATTATGTATATATATATATATAAAAATATATATATATATATATATATATATATATATATATATATATATATATATATATATTGCAGTAATTCACAAGGCACACGTGAAAATAATATGCAGAAAAAACCACTGGGATATAAGAAGCTTAGTCCGAACGTTTTCGTCTATTTGATAATGCCTTAAATAGACGAAAACGTTCGGACTAAGCTTCTTATTTCCCAGTGGTTTTTTCTGCATATATATATATATATATATATATATATATATATATATATAATATATATATATATATATATAATATATATATACCTTGGTAAATACTACTGCAGTACCGACCACGTCACGGTGTCACACGCAGTGGCAATTCTAGGGGGGGGCACCTGGGAGGGCCACGGCCCTCCAGTTTTTCAGCTG
Source organism: Oratosquilla oratoria (assembly GCF_046742065.1). Taxonomy (NCBI): domain Eukaryota; kingdom Metazoa; phylum Arthropoda; class Malacostraca; order Stomatopoda; family Squillidae; genus Oratosquilla; species Oratosquilla oratoria. The sequence goes on along the minus strand of NC_134804.1, from coordinate 38,177,984 downwards.
GCCCTCCCACTTTCATAGTCCTAGAATCACCACTGATTCCATCCACCTCTGCCTTCCACACTTCTTTTACGAATCTTTCTTCACACATTCTTTCCATGTGTCCAAACCATCCCAATACTCTTTCATCAACCCTATCTCCTAATTCCTTTTCATCCTTGCTCTCCTCCTCACCTCATTTCTCACTTTATCCAGCTTAGTAATCCCTACCATACTTCTCAGATATTTAATCTCAAACACATTTCAAATCTTTCACTTTTCCTATGTTATGTTCCATGTTTCTGCCCCATATAGTGCTGTTGGCACAATCACCACCTCATACTATCTCCTCTGAGCATCCATTCCCAAATGACTATTCATCATTACATTTTTTAATCCCCCAAGACATTTACTTGCTTCTCTCAATCTACATTCTACCTCCACCTTCACTCCTCCCTTTCCTACCACATGTACAGCCAAGTATAAAGCTATCCACTTCCTCCAGCCTCTCTTCCTTAATGCTCACTTCCAATTTGCTGCCATCTTCACCCCTTGTACATCACATCACCTTACTTTTACCCACATTTATCTTCAACTTTCCTCTTTTCCACACCTTCCCAAACTCCTTCACTAACTTCTTTAATCTCTCTTCTGATCCTGCTACAAGTGCAGTGTTGTGAGGAAACAACAGTTGACTTATCTCCCATTTTTTTCCATTTTCTTCAACCATCTCCATTTGCATTTATCTATTGCACCACTCTTTCCCAGTGGCGATTATAGGGGGGGATGCCCCCCCCCCCAGTTTTTCAGCTGGCCCCCAGGTTGGCCCCCCCAGTTTTTTTGCATATCCTATTTTTAAATTATATATATATATATATATATATGTACAACACTGAATGGGTCCCAGTGATCAGAGATACATTTTAACAACCACAAAACACTTTAATTCTAAGCCATCAATATCGGGAGACCCAATGGAGGCCACAACCAGAAATTGAAATGTGGTACTGCCGAGTCATGTGATAGCTGAGTTTGAGTCCTCAGCAGTACAGTACCACATTTCAATTTCTGGTTGTGGCCTCCATGGGGTCTCCCGATGTTGATGGCTTAGAATTAAAGTGCTTTGTGGCTGTTAAAAATGTGTGTATGTATATGTGTATATATATATATATATATATATATATATATATATATATATATATATATATATATATATATATATATATATATATATATATATATATATATATATATATATATATATATGGTAAATACTATTGCGGTACCGACCCCATAACAGTGTCACACGCAGTGGTGATTCTGGGGGGGAGGGGCATGCCCCCCAGTTTTTCAGCTGGCCCTCCCACTTTCATAGTCCTAGAATCGCCACTGCCCTTTCCATGTGTATGTTGAACATCCATGGCAATATGACACATCCCTAGCAAAGTCCCACCCTTACCTCTAACCACTCTCTCTATTTCTAATTCTAATACAGGCTCTACTACTCTCATGAAAACTCTTGACTGCTCTTAACATCTTTCCTCCTATCCCATATATTTGCAATACCTCCCACAATGCCTGTCACATTTTTTCTAAATCCATAAAGGCCCAAAAATTAGATGGCATAGTAAATGGTAATGACTTCTCTACAAGAAATGCTAACAGCATAGCCTCTTGAATGGCAACTATCAATTGATGGAATTTTAGCCTGCAGTGGTGCACATACTGGTTCCACTTGTGGTTTGAAGAAAGGATGCAGACCATAGGTTGAACTTGTACTGGAAGTAGCTGGAGCATATAAACAGCTGAAAAAGAGAAAGCTATAGAACTGGTTTACAAAGTGGAATGGTGTCCTAAAGGAGGAGAAAACCTTGATTTTTACTGTTATTGTGGTAATCAAGAGTAAACCAATGATTACTTTGATATAAAAATGATGCTTGTACAACACCTGTAAGCAAAATTAGAGCCACATGAAGATCCCCTACTTTGCAGTTTTCTGCTTCAACAGGTGGCTGACATTTTTATGTAATCTCTCTTGATACTGCCGGGTTGTGATGTAGGGTAAGGGAAGTTCAGATAATTGTCAACCAGTCATCCTCTATTATGTTCTTTTCAACTGTGCATGTCAAAATTCAACAGAGCTCTTTAATCCCACTGTCCATGCCCTACATAACAAATTGACAGCAGCCTCCTATTGAAGCAGACTATGGCTCCAATACCACAAAACAGTTCTTTTTTCAGCTGTAATTTCCTTAACAGTTGGCTGATAAGCATGATTTTGATATGAGATCAATCACTGTTTTACTTTAGATAACACAAAACCATTTCAAATTCAGTGTTTCCTTCTCCTTTAATCACTTCAATACGAGTCAAATTATTGCATGTAGCATTGGATGCCTAATGTACGATGATTCAATGATGCATCATACTACTTGCATTATAAAATATAAACTCACTGCTGTATTACTCATTCTCTTTCATTCTGAGTAATAATAAACACAGAAAATGTGATCAAGCCAGTTCACAAAATTCAGGGGTCACTCAGCTACAACTACAAAATAAATATAATCAAGACACTGACACAGGCATCCTCATATACCCACTCACGCCTCATGATGCCTATATAGGTGTCATCAAATGGAAGAGGTTAAACCATTCTTGATGAAATGGTTATTAGAGAGTTTGGAGACAATTCTGTCAACACTTTTCAGTCATACCCTCAGTGATGAATTATGTGAGTCCTGCATGGGCTCCTAATCTCAGTGAGACACACCACAACACCCTTCAAATCATACAAAACAAAGCCCTAAAAACAATTACAGGCTGCACAAATACAACACCTACAGACCATTTACACCATGAAACAAAAGTCCTCAAAGTCAAGGACCATCTCAACATGAGAGGCACACAAACACTTGCCACAGCCATCACAAACACATCACACCCACTACACTACATAGCAGAACACCCACACACACCAAGAAACATTAAAACAACACCCAAAGATCTGTATCACACACAGATACTCTCTTCTCTTCCTCCACAACCACCAAATACCAGCCTCCGGAAACATATTCATAATCATATCACTCACCCCTCCATTAACACACTGAAAGACAACACATTGCTGCATGCCAGACCCCCTGATATCCACCCTTCTGAATCCTCTCTCCCACGAAAGGACAGAGTCCACCTGGCCAGACTGCGGTGCGGCCAGCACTTCTAAGCTACCAGAAGAGGCTGGATGACCGCATTGTGAACAGCTGCCCAGGATGTAACACTTCACCCCATACCATACAACACATAATGGAAGACTGCATTATACACAATCATGCACGCAAACAACACAACATACGCTCTATAAAGGATTTGTGGGAAAACCCAGTTTTGGCTGTGGCATTCCTTGGGGAGACGGGACTGCTCGGACAGACAGTCTAGGGAACGACAACAACAACAACAACAACAACACTTTTCAGTCATCCCCTTAACCATCAGCAGTCTCAATGTACAGATTATAGCATTAGGTGCTGAAGCATTTTCACAATGGAGGAAACATAAATATAATGTTGGCTATACTCCCTATTGCTGACTTTAAAGTTTAAAGAGTATCACAATCTAATGAAGCAGTGCACAACAATAAAGGAATAGACAGAGTCTATTTGATTTATATTTCAAATTTTGGGATAATAAAAATGGCTCTTCAGAGAAAGTTTATGGCTTAACCAAAATTAATTTGTGCATATATGAGTGGTTTGGCAAACATAGCAGGCATGCATGACATGAATGATGTCGCAATATAATGTGTTGCAGCTATGAAAAATCCACATGATTCAATCCATGTTATCGCCAATAAAACTTGGCCTAATGAAATTAGTAACAATCGCCACATTATTCTTGTCTGGCATGATATTCTTGCAGCATGATGAAATCATCACACTTCTCCACTGGCTTGGATTACACCGGTAGGAAAGCAATTATGCAAGCAATGCCTACACACTTAAAATCTTGCATGGTGTCCCTTTTGTTTCAACATGTAAGGTCATTCGAGAGTGAACAAAGTTTGTTCTCCTTACAGTTCAATTTATAAAGGATTTGTCTTCTATTTTTGTACAAAAAAATTGAATTGTTCTTGATGTAAAGACCCAAGCTGTCTGATCCCATGAAACACAAGTATTTACCTAAATTAGTTTTAAGGCCATGCATAAGGACAACAAACTAGTTGTAGATACCCTTCTATTTGCCTATAGGAAATCATTTGTGCCATGCACCAGCCAGTTGCTATAATTCTCTAGATTAGTTCCATTGTAGTTAGTCCTAGTTTATTCCTAGTTAAGCCCCAGTTGCACTAAACACAGTATAGTTTATAGTTGTCCCAATTGTTCAATTTCAGCAACAGCTGCGTGATAATGGTAGTAGCCACTGAGCAAGTGTAGCAAGTAGGTTATCCTTGACAAACCTTGTGAAGTGTGCAGCAGCCGTGCAGTAAAGGAAGACCGCATAGTCATGGCAGTAGCAGTTCTAGCACCTGCAGTGCTGTTCCAGTTGTTGCAGTGCAGTTCCAAAAGTTGCAGTACTGTTCCCACAGTTGCAGTGTAGCAGTTTCTGCAGAAGACCACATAGTCGTGGCAGTAGCAGTTCCAGCAGAAAACTGCATACTTGTGGCAGTAGTTGTTCTGGCAATGGTGGCAGAATAGTGGAGGAGCGGTTTAACTATATCTAGTGAAAACCTTGCAATTATTTCCGTTCTGTAGTATCCTAATTCAACAGGTCTTTGAGGGTTGTTAGCATTATTTCTTCCTACTTTCCCCCCTCCTCCTTGTTCAACAGCTCAGGTCTACCCCAGTCATATTTGTAAATGATTAATGTTGATATTGAATTAATTACATTTTACTGGTAGTTTCCCATGACCTTTGCAACATCCATCTGTCTCCCCCTCCCCCTTTTTTTCTCCCCAACTCTCTACAAGGATCCCAGCCAGTGGAGGAGAATGGGAGCCTCTGTACTCACGGACCACATGCAGTGGAGGACACTACTTTCACCACAATCAGATTTCCATTTTTTTTTTTTTTCCTGGCACTGGTCTCAAAACTTTTGGTCATTTTATTCTAATTGTAATGAATAAATCATGTTCAAGTAATGATATTGTTGTAACTAAATATTTTTAATCAAGATGAGTTCCAAGATGGCTGCATGTTATTGTGAGGTTAAAATCTGCTCAGTAGCATGCAGCTGATACTTTAGGATCTATATGGGGTGCCCCTATGGACCAGAGCCACACATAATTTTGTCTGTGATAGAGGAAATCTCTATTCATAGAGAAATTATGCTACTTTATTATACTGTGACTGTCCCTCCATTATGCTGTCCCCCCACTCTTAATACTGTCCTGTACCACTTCTCTGAATATACATTTCCTTTTTCACTGAACCCTGTGGTAGGGGAGAAAGAATACTGCCACCGAGTGTTCCCACTTGAGTCATAAAAGGCGACAAAAATGGGATGAAGATATTAGGCATCCTACTCTCTGTAGCCCCAAAGGAGGCATTCCTTAAAAAAAAAAAAAAAAAAAAAAAAAAATTAGGGTCTGGGAAGAGTTTTTCAACCAGAACCCCAAGGTTTGGGTCTTTTAATGTGTGTGGGTGTGGTATAGATGAGAGTGAAAGTGAAGAGATAGGCCTTATGTTTGTGAAAAGATAGATGTGTTGAGACTGAGTGAAACTAAGTTGAAAGGAAGGGGTGAGTTTGAGTTTGGGAGTGTAGTGGGGAAAGTCTCAGGAGTGAAAAGAGGATGAGGGAGAGAAGGTGTGGCTATATTAGTAAGTGAATAGATAGGTAAGCCTGTGGTGGAGTGGAAGGTTTCTTCAAGGTTAATGTGGATGAAAGTGAAATTGGGAATAGAGACGTGGGTCTTTGTACGTGCATATGGGCCTGTTAGTGAGAAAGTGTATTGGAAATAGGATTGTTGGATAGATTTAAATGAGTACATAGAGGGTTTAATAAGAAATGTCAATGTAGTGGTATTGGGAGATCTCAATGCTAGGGTAGAAGATGAACCAATAGATGGTGTAGTTGGGAAAAATCGTAGTGAAGAGTTGATGATGGAGATGTGTCTAGAAAGAGTTGATGTAAGCCAACACAGTATTTAGGAAAAAAGTCAAACATAAAATACACATGGGAGAGGGTGGTGGAGGGTTGGTAGATAGGGCTTTAATGGACTATATAATGGTAATCAGGAGAAGAGAAGTGTTTTGGATGTATATGTTTTTAGGGGAGAGAGTGGGGGAATATCAGATCATTTTTTGGTGGAAGGTAAGACGAGAGTGGAGAATAGATGCAGAAAGAGGATAAGGACAGAAGGTAGAGAGGTGCTTAGAGTAAACTGCTTAAATAAGAAAGAAAAGGAGAAAGAGTACAAGAAGCTGAGAGAAGAGTGGGAGGGTATGAAGGATAGAGTGGAACTAAGAGTGGAGGAGGAATGGGGATATTTCAAGGAGGGAGTCACAAAGTGTGCAAAGATGGTGTGTGGAACAAGGAGGATAGGAGGAAATAGAAGGAAGGGTAGTGAGTGGAAGGATGACAAAGCAAAGAAGGTTGTAGAAGAGAAGAAACAAGCATTTACAGATTGGTTACAAAATAGGATGAGAGAAATAAATGAAAAGTACAAAGAAAAAAAAGAGGAGATGTAAAGCACAAGATAAAGGAGGAAAACAGGAAAGCAGATGTGAAATGGGGGAAAGTAATATAAAAGAAACATTTTGGAAGGAAATTAAGAGAGGAAGGAGAGGTGAATCAAGAAGAGAAGTAAAGGTAAAATGTGGAGATGGAGAGATGATAATGGAAGAGACAGCTGTAAGAGGAAGATACATATACCAAGGCTTTTTCCCCCTTACAAGGGAGGTAATAAAAAAAAAAAAGGCATAAAATCATTCCCACCCATTCCATCCCTAAATACATTTCACTCCCCTCCACTCTCCCTCTTATCTTAGAATCTCCTGGATGACAGGTCATCCCTGCACCCTGTCCCCTGCCCTGGGTCAGAGGCAGTGTTGCATGGCACAGCATATCCACAGCAAGGCCGCTTCACTAAATCGGCGACCCCCCCCCCCTTTCCGTCCCCCCATGCAGAAAAGGAGAAGACGGGGAGAAGTCCCTTTGTGATGCATCAAATTTTGCTCACACATACTACCTCACCCCCACCCCCCCACCCATTCCACCTCATGCATCACAACATCATCCATATACAACCATTCTCCATTCACCCGTCTTCTGTCCTCTCCCGTCCTTCCTCAACAGACATTCCCCTCTTCCCCAAAGTCCCCTTCACCCCATCCATCCATCTCATCCTAGGACGTCCCCTCATGTTCACTCCCTCCACATCTGCCTTCCATACCTCTTTTACTAGTCTTTCTTCATTCATTCTTTCCATGTGTCCAAACCATCCTAATACTCTTTCATCAACCCTATCTCCCAACTCCCTTTCCACCCCTGTTCTCCTCCTCACCTCCTCATTTCTCACTCTATCCAGCCTAGTAACCCCTATCATACTTCTCAGACACCTCATCTCAAACACATTCAAACTCCTTCTCTCTTCCTCTCTTATGTTCCATGTTTCTGCCCCATACAGTGCTGTTGGCACAATCACTCCTTCATACAGTCTTCTCTTAGCATCCATTCCCAAATGTCTATTCCTCATTACACTTTCTAATCCACCAAGGCATTTACTCGCTTCTCTCAATCTACATTCTACCTCCACCTCCACTCCACCTTTTCCTGCCACGTTTGCACCCAAGTATCTAAAACTATCCACTTCCTCCAGTCACTCTCCCTTAATGCTCACTTCCAGTCTGCTGCCACTTTCACCCCTTGTACATCTCATCACCTTACTTTTACCCACATTTATCTTCAGCTTTCTTCTTTCACACACTCTCCTAAACTCTATCACCAACTTCCTCAATCCTTCCTCCAATCCTGCCACAAGCGCAGTGTCGTCCGCAAACAACAGCTGGCTCACCTCCCACTTTTCTCCATTTTCTTTAATCATCTCCAATCCCTGACCCACCACCCCCGCATTCCCCTCTCACACCACCCCATCCATGCATAAGTTGAACAGCCAGGGAGACACAATGCATCCCTGAGGAAGTCCCACCCCCACCTGGAATCACTCACTCTCTCTCCATTTCTAATCCTGACACACGCTCCACCACTCTTGTAAAAGCTCTTGACAGCTCCCAGAAGCTTTCCTCCCATCCTGCACATCCGTAAAACCTCCCACATCACCTCCCCCCCCGTCCACCCTGTCACAAGCCTCCTCCAGACCCACAAAAGCCAAAAAAAACATCCCCCCCCATCCCACACCTCTCTCACACATCCATCCCAACACAAAAATCTGATCCACACAACCCCCACCCATCCCAAATCCACACCGCTCCCCACCAATTACTCCTTCTGTTCCTCTCCTAATCCTCTCAATCAAGATCCTCCCACACGCCCCCCCCAACCATACCCAACAAGCCAATCCCTCCAAAACTACTACACTCACACTTGTCCCCCTCTCCCTTGTAAAGTGGAACTACACAGGCACTCCTCCAGTCCTCTGGCACTCTACCCTCTCTCCAGCAAACATTAAATAACCTCACCAACCAGTCCACCATCACTGTACCTCCTTTTTTCAGACACTGCATGGCATCCATCATCCCAACAACTGACTTCACTCCATCCTTCCCCACCTCTCCTCCACCATCCCCACTCATCACAGTCACCTTCCCAGCACCCCCACTACAACCATCCCCCCTCCCCATCCCTCTCCACACCCAACACCTCCCCAAAACACTCCGCCCATCCCCCCACCACCCTCCCCCCTGCTAACATCTCTCCATCTGCATCCTCTTCCCCCCCTCTCCACTCGATTTGCCTCCTCTTCCTCTCCCAACTTCCCTCCAAAACATCTTTTTATTACTTTAAAAAATCTCTGTCACTACTTACTTCTACACTCTTCTCACTACCAGGCCCATATTCACTTACAAAAACCCACAACTCCTTTCAAAGTTTCACCTTCATCCACATTATCCTTGAGGAAACCTCCTTCCACTCCACTACACATTTACCTATCTCTTCACTTACTAGTATAGCCACCCCTTCTCTCCCTCGCCCTCTCTTCACTCCTGATAACCTCCCAATTACACTCCCAAACTTACACTCGCCCTTCCCTCTCAACTTAGTTTCACTCAAAGCTAACACATCCATCTTTCTTCTCACAAACATATTACCTATCTCTTCCCTTTTACTCTCATCTGTACCACATCAATGCACATTAAAAGACCCAAACCTTAGGGTGCTGGTCAGAAAACTCCTAGACCCTCTTATGCCTTTACTTTTTTTAGGAATGTCCCCAGTGGGGCTACAGGGAGAAGGATGCCTGGTCCCAATCCCCATCCCTTTTTTCTCGCCTCTTACGATCCAAGTTGAAATACTTGGTGGCAGTATTCTTTTGCCCTCACCACAGGGTAGATGGGCAGAAGAAAAGGAAGATGGGCAGAGTATTTTAGGGAGTTGCTAAATGTGAAGGATAGGAAGGAAAAGGTAGTTGCAGTGAGAGGTGCTAAGAAAATGACAGTGATGAATTAGGAAAATAGGAAAGAAGAAAAGAATACAGTTATTAAAATGATGAGAGCATGAGTGTCTAAAAAAGGGAGTGCCTAAAAAAGGGAGGTACAATGATGGTGGACCGGCTGGTGAGATTGTTTTATGTTTGTCTAAAGGAGGGTTGAGTGCCAGAGGACTGGAGGAGTGCCTGTATAGTTCCACATTACAAGTGAAAAAGGGAAAAGTTTAAGAGTAGTAGTTTCAGAGGGATCAGTTTGTTGAGTGTAGTTGGGAAAGCTTATGGGAGGGTTTTCGTTGAGAGCATTAGGAGAGGAATAGAGGGAGTAATTGGTGAGGAACAGTGTGGGTTTAGGACAGGTAAGGGCTGCGTGGATCAGATTTTTGTGGTAAGACAGATATGTAAGAAGCTTTAGGAAAAAGTAAGGATGTCTTTTGGGCCTTTATAGATTTGGAAAAGGTTTATGACAGGGTTGACAGAAAGGCACTGTGGGAGGTATTGCTGATATATGGGATAGGAGGAAAGCTGTTAAGAGCAGTCAAGAGTTTTTATGAGAGTAGGGCCTGTTTTGCAGTTGGGGGTGGAGAGTGTGAGTGGTCTGAGGTGGGACTGGGACTTCGCTGGGGATGTCATGTCGCCATGCCTGTTCAATATGTACATGGATGGGGTGGTGTGAGGGTGGTAGACCAGCAATTGGAGATGGTTGCGGAGGGTAGAAAGGGGCTGATTGTTGTTTGCTGATGGCACTGCACTTGTGGTGGGATCAGGGGAGGGATTAAGGAAGTTAGTGATGGATTCTGGGATGGTGTGCAAAGGAAGGAAGTTAAAGATGTGGGTGGAAGGTGAGGTGTACAAGAGGAGAGGATGGCAGCAAACTGGAATTGAGTATTAACTACTTCAGTATGATGATGCCCATGTAGGCATTATGAGGTGTGAGTGGGTACACAAGGATGTCGGCATCAGCATTTTGATTATATATATTTTTTTGTAGTTGTACATGAGTTACCCTCAGATTGTGAACTGGTTTGATAATTTTTTTTGTGTTAATATTACTCAGGGTAAATGAGAAGGAATAATACAGCAGTGACTTTATATTTTATAATGCGAGTAGTGTGATGAATCATATATATGGCAGCCGATGCTGCACACAAGAATTTGACTCATACTGATGTGGTTAAGGGAGACTGGAGGAAGTGGATAGCTTTAGATAGATACTTGGGGGCGAATATGGTGGGAAAGAGAGGAGTGGAGGTAGAATGTAGATTGAGAGAAGCAAGTGAATGCCTTGGGGATTAAAAAGTGTAATGAGAAGTGGACATTTGGAAATGGATGCAGAAAGGAGACTATATGAAGGGGTGGTTGTGCCAGCAGCACTGTGCGGGGGGAGAAACATAAAACAAAAGAGAAGAAGAGAGAAAGTTTAATTGTGTCTGAGGTGTGTGGTAGGGGTTACTATGCTGGATAGAGTGAGAGACAAGGAGGTGAGAAAGAGAGCTGGGGATGGGGGGAGTTGGGGGATGGGGTTGATCAGGGAGTGATGGACACATGGAGTGAATGAGTGAGGATGGATTAGTAAGGTGTGGAAGGCAGATGTGGATGGAAAGAACATGAAGGGGCAACCAAGAATGGGATGGATGGATGGGGTGAAAGGGGCAGTGGGAGAGAGAAGGATGTCTGTTGAGGAAGGAAGGGAGAAGACAGATAGAGGTGGGTGGAGAGTGGTTGTGTGTGGATCATACTGTGATGCATCGAAGGGAGTGAGTGGGGGATGGGGGGGTTAGGGAGTGGTTATGTGTGAATGATATTTTGATGCAGCCCAAAGGGATTTCTCCCCTTCTTTTTTTCTGCATGAGGGGAAGGAGAGGGGGGTTGCCAATTAAATGAAGCAGCCTTGTTGCGAATGTGCTGTGTTTTGCTGCATTACTTTTGGCCCAGGGCACAATGGGTGAGATGCAGGGATGACCCATCATCCAGGAGGAGTCAAGAAAAGAGGGAGAGAGGGTGGTGAATGGGAGTGGAATATGTACAAGGGAAAAAACCCTTAGTATATGTATGTATATGATTTCACTTCCTGGTATGTAGAAGACTTTATTCGTGTAGCATTGCACGGCTTAATGTGATATGTACAAGAGAGAGATCTAATTTTTAGCCTATCTTACTTGAGACTAATGAACACTTACCTTCACAGTGATCATTGTACTCTTCCTTCTCATCAAATCTTTGGTCACCTGAATCTTCTACTTGTTTCAAAACTTCATCAGGTTGAGTCTTGTCCTGTAGTATGAAATACAAAATTGACCATTTAAATTCCTCATCGCCAAATCCACGAAATAATTTTTTCTGCACGTTTATGGTGTCCCTAAGAACTTGCTCTATCTATCTGGTGCAAAAGGTGCTTGAAACCAAACTGTGCTGATACCAACCATCGTGCAGGATTGTCTGAGCACGCCGTAGCATGCCGCCCGAGTCTGGTAGTAAAAGTTGCCGCTATTGATTCTCGCACCTGATCTACAAATTCATGGCCATCCTTGGAAGGGGGAAAAAGCCTTGGTATATGTATGTATGTATGTACATAGGATTGGGTGTTGGCATGTGTACTTGGTAAAGGAGTTGGGTCTGTTTTTACTCCACCCTTACGTCTATCAATGTCACGGCCTGGTTGTGGTTGTGATTGTGATTGTGGTCGAAGTTGTGGCTGTGAAGCATCACTAGTCCTGCGTGGCCTACGAGTGTCACTATCACAATCACTTTCCTCTGTTTTTGGTTCTCGATCGTATGGATCACTGTCACTCGCATACAAAAGCTTCCTCTTAGTTCCTTGAGGCATGTTTAAACTAATATCACACTGATTGAGGTAGATAATCCCAATAAATAAGATGCAAAAAGCACTCCCAAGTCGAGCACGCCATAGCACGCTGCCCGAGTCTGGTAGTAAAAGTTGCCACTACTGATTCTCGCACCAGATCTACAAATTCCGACCTTTCTCATGGCCATCCTAGAGTGGATATATGATTTTTATGTGTCTTGGCTGATGCGCCTGAGTATTCCAAAGAAGTTAAGCATAATTTTATTCAATTTGGTAAGATTCGATTTTTCAGCCATAAAGTCATCACAGAGACGAATTGATTTGAGGGGTCATCGGATTTTACGGGTTAATAAAGGTTCCATCCTCACATGGAGTCTACTATGACCATTCTGTTAGCAATTGTCATTTTAGAGTCTGAACTTGACAAGTATTCATTCATTCTAGTTGGGCCTGGGAAGTTTAGGAGACTTACATAGGATTGGGTGTTGGCATGTGTGGTTGGTAAAGGAGTTGGGTGGATTTTCACTTTTACCTCTAATTTTGAGGCTGTGTGCTCCAATGATTAATGTGAACAGAGGAGATTAACTTTGGTGGTTTAGAGGATGGTTTGATAATAATTTTGGGGGTGGGGAATTTATTGGTGTAGTGAGGGTGATGTACTCCATTACACCTTGCATGGTCTCTCCAAAAGAGCCGATATTTTTCTTGGGATACTGCGGTTGCAGAGGCTGGGATGCATAAGGGGAGGGGGTGGGTGGCTGAGTTTGTTGAAGGAAGGTGTGGACTAGAGGGGAAGGACTTGGCTCTTGTACTCCAGGTGGTGAGAGAGTGAAGGGTTGAGCTTGGGGAGAAAGTGAGAGGGGTGTTAGAGGCTGCACATGGAATTCCTGTAAGAAGCTTTAGGAGGAAATAGGGTTGAAGTTGAAGAAGCTAGGATTTTGGGCAAACTCTGAGGATTGTTCCAGACTGAAGCAAGGTTGTAGTTGTTTAGGTGGAATTATTGAAAGAATTTTATCATGGATAATTGTGCTTCCAGTGTGACTCTACAGGGTGTTCAGGATAAATTTGATAATTTTTTTATCTTCTGTCATCTCACAACCATTGGAAGGATTTAATAGCGGTAAAGTGCAATGGATAGCTGATTCTGTGCACTATTGGTGAGCGTGAGAACTAGAAAGAATGGATGACTGGAAAGCACCGGAATATAGGAAGAGAATAACCTGCATCATGATGATTCCCACAGGATTAAAAAATTCAGAAATCTTAGCTGCATCTCAGTGCTCCTTGAATACTGTGAAGGCTGTGAGATGTGAGCTGGAGAATTGCAATGGAGATGTGGAAGCAGTGGCTAGCAGGATCATAGCAGGTGTTCTGACTCTGTCCGCACAATGAAATTTATCAAAAAGCTGTGAAAAAAAAGTGTGGCAAGATCCAGACAAGGCAATGTGGACCTTGGCAAGAGAGAAGGGCATCAGAGTGGCAACTATGAAGAAAGTACTGAACAAGGATCTTCGCTACTCTTCATACAAGAGGCATAAGGGCCAACTACTCACCGCCATGGTTCAAGAGAACCTCCTTACGAAAGCTAAGAAACGTCTCAACAAGGTCAAACACCCAGTCGAGCTGGGGATGTTCTGGTTCTTCTCAGACAAGAACTTCTGCCAGGACCAGCTACACAATGTACAGAATAACTGGTGGCTAGCCTACAATTTGCACGAAGCCCCACGCTTCATGAAGACCAAGTTCCCTCAAACTGTTATGGTCTTTGGGTGTGTTTCGAACAAAGGCCACATCATGCCACCCCACATCTTTGAAGAGGGATTCTGACTCACTTCAGATGGCTGTATTGGGTTGCTGTCCACTGTTGTCAAGTGCTGGGTGGAGAGGGTGGCTGTGGGAAGACCATACATGTGGACTCAGCTCTGTGTCACACCTCTGGAAAAACCTGGAAGTGACTGTCTGAGAACTTCTATGACTTCACCAGTCCCAACATCTGGCCCCCCAACTTGCCTGATTGCAACCCCATGGACATGTGAGGGGTGCAGTTGAAAAAGACACAAATGGTACTGGCTGCAACACCAAGGATGAGCTGATTGCTAGAATCAAGCTAGTGTTCAGGCATCTCTCAAAGGACACTGTGAAGGCTGTGTACTGCAGGTTTAGGTCCTGCCTGGAGGCCATGGTGGAGGCTCAGGGCGGCTTCTTTGAGTGAGCTGTATTTCACAAAAGATCCTCTAAGAGATGCACTTTGAACTTTGAGAATACATCAATTTTTGGCCAAGATATGACTTTTTCTTTCCTTTCCAAAAGTGTCAAATTTATCCCGAACACCCTGTAGATCTGATAACCCTGTATTTAATTCATCTTTGGGCTTCTCTGAAGCTGATGTAATCTAAGCTTCTGAGATAAAGGACTTCTTTTTCAAAATGGTATACTAGACAGTCAAAGGATAATGCACAGTGATCTTGGTTGCAGTTTGTAAATTTGGATGCGTTTGAACAAGTGGTATAACATGCAGGGGCTGAGCAATGTGCCCAAAATGTTGGCAGTTGAAGCAGCAGTTAGAGCATCAATAGTACAGTACTTATTTCTTATTTTTGGAAGCCTAAACTATGTAGGTTGGAAGTTATGGCTGATTGAATGTCACTAGTAGTGTGGAGGCATTGATATTTGTCCAGCATTTTATTTTATTTTTTAACCCAATATACTGTTATTACTAGTGATCATTAGAGAAAGAAGGAGAAAGACAGAAAGAAAGAAAAAGAGAGGGACTTGACTATAATCCATAATATATTATCAATGTACTCACATTCATATGAGTTTCTTGCACAAGATCCTGATTCCTGGAGGCTTTCCGTTTCCTCTGTTTCATGGCTTTGGTGCTGAACCCATGAAGAAAGTGGCACTTTTCACCTTTCAAACATGATCCCTTCTTCCAATATCGGCAAGTAACTGACTTCCTGTAATCCATTGTGCCTGAAAAAATATACAGTTTTGATCTTTAAGCCATAGTATATATCACACGGAAGGCTTTGAATAAAAAGGGGGCCCAAATGTTCTTATATTTCTAATGATATTCAGGACATCTGAAGGAAGAACAAACATGAAATGATTCTTTGTATAACATAAATTGGTGCCAGTTTGACTAACAGGAAACCAGCTACCCCCATAGTGGCTGGCAATGGTCCTCTGGCCCAAGCACTGAGCTCTATAAAAAGAAAGTTAGCATGTTGTCTGTGTTGTAGTCATGTGGAACAGTTTCATGTCACTGGCTTCTAGTAGTAGGAGGGGAACAGTTTCCAGTTGTTAGCTCTTATCATTTGTAAAGGTGGAGGAAATAGAGTTGAAGTTGAATGAGAAGGATCTTAGGCAAACTCTGAAGATTGTTCCAAACTGAAGCAAGGTTGCTGATACATTTTAAAGATGAATGGCAGCAAGACAAGTCTCTCTGACATCCATCCTGTATGACCACCACTTGCAGGTATTTATTATTAGTCCCTGCAAAACTATCTTACAGTCCAAAAGCTTTTGTATGTGATGATTTGAACAACTGAAAGCATACACCACAGCCTCATGCCAACTCCATTCCAGCTTCCACAAGCAAGTCCTCATGCAGCCACTCTTCAAAGTGGCTCTTTGTAAAATCACTTGGCTTGTTTTAGTCATGTTCCTCCACAGAGAATTATCTCTTGTGGAAATAACATTTTTATGTATATTCCCATAAGAAACAGAAACAATTGCCACAATAAGACTTCAAGAGATGCCAATGGCATGTAAGAAAAGGAAAAGTTTGGAGATAACTTCAAAGGACATAGACGTCAAACTCAGTGTCTCATGAAAATGAAAGGTTATGAGGAAGAGAAAGCACTGGCAGCCATAAAGATAAATCCTAAATTCTTCTATCCATAACAATATACCATATCTGAAATATACCATATCTGAAAAGCTGCAAGGCAATGCTGTCAGCCCATATCACCAAGACATGGAGAAAATCTCTCAATTGTGGGCTTAGTACAAAGTGCTAAAAGAAAGTATTATCACACCATTTTTAAGAGTGGTTCATGGGGGCTCACATTAAATTACAGGCCAATAGTTCTTGCCTCTCATCTCATAAAGGTGTTTGAGTGCTTAAGAAGGTACTACTGAAACATTTAAAGGAATCCAGGCAATTTAACAAAGGACAGCATGGGTTCCAGAAAGGGATGATCCTGCCTCTTGCAACTCCACCATTGTTCAAACATTCTGGAAGAATTGAACAATGGAAACAATGTTGATATGGTTTGCCTTGATTTCACAAAAGCATTTGGCAAGGTGGAACATGGAGTGCTACTAAACAAAGCCAAAAAGGTCAGCATTAAAGGCAAACTTGGCACATGGTTGTACAACTTCCTAATAGACAGGAAGCAGACAGTAGTGGTGGAAGGGACCCAATCAAAGGGCTTGGCAGTCACCAGTGGAGTAACACTAGGCTCCATAATAGGACCACTATTGTTCTTGATCATGATGGGAGACATAGACCTCAATGTAAAATTGTCCAGAATTTCATCATTTGCCGATGACACCAGCATCTCAAGCAATATAACCAGTAATGAGGACTCCCAGGGGCTGCAAAGTGACCTTGATGAAATTCAACAGCAGTGCATTTGTTCATTATTTAAATAAACAACTTGAAAAATGAGATTATTAGTGATGTTAGTAAGTATGCAGACAACACTAAAATAGGATGCTAAATCAGGTCAACTGCGCAATGTAAAGGCTTAACAGTTTGGCACCACACCCACCACACCCTCTAGGATCTTCTGGTTATGAATAAACATGTGCCATTCATGCCCTCTTTGTAATGAATATATGTAGGGGTGCCTTAGCATCTCCCAGTAGTTCATGTAGTCCCTGGTAGCATCCTGGTACAGTAATTTGTTTCTGCATTTGTTCCACATCTTTTATGTCCCTAATTTTGTTGGAAGACTACAACTGGCTCACATACTCTATTTTAAAGACAGCCAAAGCTCTGACTTTGCCACTAAAGTTCTAAGGATCCATCCACTCCCTTGTCCTGCTGTTCTTGTAATGTACCTGAAATGCATATCAAATTTGCATAATCACTTGCCACACACCCAAGTCTTTGTCTCATTGGTCCTTGTTTCTTCATCACCCACTTTGTATATATAATGTTGCAGCTGATCATTTGGCCCATGCTTGATCAATTAAGAACATAAGAAGGAGACTGCAAGAGACCATAAGGCAGTTCCATGTTCATTACCGCCATCATCCCCATCCATAAAGTTATCTAACATTAAGAACATGATGGAGACTGCAACAGACCTTAAGGCCTACACTAGGCAGTTTCATGTACATTACCACCTGTCATCACCATCCATAAAGTTGTCTAACCATTTCTTAAAACATCCGATAGTTTCAATGCTCACTACATGGTTACTAAATCTATTCCATTTGTTGACCACCCTAATAGTAAACCAATTTTTGCTAATTTCCTTCTTAAATCTAAATGTGTCAAATTTAACTCCATTACTGCGAGTCTTGCCCAGTTGTCTTAATATGATAACCTCTTGACACTGCATTTAGCCTTGTCCCACATCTCAAACATTTTATTTATATATAAATATTTTTTGTAGTTTTTTGTAGGAGGCCATGTTGTACACATGATTTCAAGAAGTCTACAGCGACAATGGCATTGTTGAGCTTATACTGAAGCTTTAATCTGTCTCGTGCAACAAGTTTCTGTGCTGGTTCCAAATAGCTGAGATGTCCAAAAGACATTTGGTGCGGTTTTCTCTTTTTTATTTTCTCCAATACGTATTTCGACCTTACTCGGTCATCCTCAGGGAAGGAGTTACAATTTTTTTTTTTTTTTTTTTTTTTTTCCCTCTCCAGCGGAGGTATCGGATTTAGGGACTGTCTTTTAGCTTGCGGTGGTGTTGTGAGTTCGGTGGGGGGGGGGTTGCTCCTGACAGGAGCATGTGCCAGAGGGAACGGTTTATGTGTAGATGTGATACAATGTTTGGTGATTACATAGGTTTATATACAGGCCGTACATTGGCCGAACACTGGGAGAAGTCATTGCCTATAGCCGTGATCCGTAGCGCTGCGTACATGGAAGTAGCAACTTTCTTGTGGATTGTGGAAATGGGTGTTATTGTTTGTGTTATGTGCGTCTACTGCTTGGGAGTGTGGTTGTGGGCATGAGTTGTATGTTAATAGAAGGTTTTTCGGTGTAAATGTTCACTGCTTCGGCCATCTTAAGGCGAAGGGGGTCGTGAGCTTTGTAAATTATTTTGGTGTTTTCATTTAGTGTTTGTCTGGTGATGGTGGTTTTGTGTTCTTTCATCATGTGTGTTTTGATGGCGCCATTCTGGAGGTGGTATGTGAGTCTTTTGGAGAGGGTCATAGAAGTCATGCCAATGTATGAGGAAGAGCGATGCTGACAATCACCGACAGGGCAATCAAACTTATACAC
The DNA here is from genome assembly GCF_046742065.1 of Oratosquilla oratoria. Classification (NCBI taxonomy): domain Eukaryota; kingdom Metazoa; phylum Arthropoda; class Malacostraca; order Stomatopoda; family Squillidae; genus Oratosquilla; species Oratosquilla oratoria. The sequence goes on along the minus strand of NC_134804.1, from coordinate 38,159,126 downwards.
GACGTTGACTTCTTGTAGAGGAGGGTTGGGGGGCTGGCCGTTGTTCTTCATTACCAGGGTGTGTGTTTTATAGGTTTTGTAGTATACGATTAGGCGTATCTTAGTGTCTGGGTTGATGGGTCGAATGTTACACGTGATAATATTTCGAAGTGTTCTTTCGTCTTCTTTGTAGCCGTTGTTCATATGTCCTTTGTGGTACAGATCTAGTGTTGCTATATTGGTGTTTGTGGGTGTTGGTTGGGCGGTAAAGGAGTTCATTTTGTTTTTGATGATAGATTCGATGGAGTGCTGTGGATAGCCGTTGTTGACGAGTAGTGTTGTTATACGTTGGAGTTCGTTATTCGTAGTTTTCCATGTACTGCTGTGGGAGAAGGCTCTGTTCACTAGTGATCGGATGACGCTTTGTTTGTAGCGTTCTGGGCATTCGCTACTGCCGTTAAGACAGAAACCGAGGTTAGTGTCTTTGACGTAGACTTCAGTCGGGAATCGATCTGAAGCTGTGCTTACTACTATATCTAAGAAGGGGAGAGTGCCATCGTTGCGTTGGTGTTCATAGGTGTAATTGAGGGTTGAATGTTTCTTGAATGTGTGTGAGAGTTGAGTTACTGATTGGGGATCTTTTGCGCTAATAAAGATGTCATCAACATACTGGGCGTAGATGGAGGGCTTCATGTCAGGATGGTCGTTGAAGATTTTCTCTTCGATGGATCCCATATAGAAGTTGGCGAAGAGTAGCCCGAGGGGGGATCCCATTCCCACGCCGTCAACCTGTACGCGCATTTTCCCATCGGGACCGTAGAAGGGGGCTTCCATCGTGGAGAAATTAAAAAAGAGAAAACCGCACCAAATGTCTTTTGGACACCTTCTCAGCTATTTGGAACCAGCACAGAAACTTGTTGCACGAGACAAATTAAAGCTTCAGTATAAGCTCAACAACGCCATTGTCGCTGTAGACTTCTTGAAATCACACACACACACACTTCAACGAACAGACGGCTTAGAAGACGTTCTGAAGAAAAAGTGAAATTTCGTGGATCCCAAAGCAAAGGAAGTACCTATTGTATTTACAGGGTGGGGGGAAATTGCTCGTGGTGTAGTGGGAAAGTGAAGAAAAAGGAGAAGGGGAGGGATTACTGAGGAAAATGGAAGGAAATGAGGAAGGGGAGGACTTGACCCAGGCAGGCAGGCAACATGTAAACAAAAGGGGTCCTGACCAGCTGAGTGACGATGAAAGGTCTAACAAAAATGTAAAGATTAGAAACATAGATATGAGTAGCACAGTGGAAGCTAGGAATAATAATTTCCATGGATTTAATGAGGGGGGGGCGGATAACAACCTCCCCCAACTAGCAAGACTTCTCACCAACTGGACAAAAGAACACAAATACATACCTCATCTCTACATCAACAACACTCTAATACCACACATAAACACACCGAAAATTCTTGGTGTAACATACGATACATCCATGTCTTTCAAACAACACCTCACAAACAAAAAACAAATGCACACCTAGACTTAACGCACTTAAGTCAATCACTGGAACAACATTTGGACAAAACAAAGAAACTAATATAACAATATACAAACAATGCATACGCTCAGTGATGAATTATGCGAGTCCTGCATGGGCTCCTAATCTCAGTGAGACACACCACAACACCCTTCAAATCATACAAAACAAAGCCCTAAAAACAATTACAGGCTGCACAAATACATCACCTACAGACCATTTACACCATGAAACAAAAGTCCTCAAAGTCAAGGACCACCTCGACATGAGAGGCACACAAACACTTGCTGCAGCCACCACAAACACATCACACCCGCTACACTACATAGCAGAACACCCACACACACCAAGAAACATTAAAACTACACCCAAAGACCTTTATTACGCACAGATACTCTCTTCTCTTCCTCCACAACCACCAAATACCAGCCTCCGGAAACATATTCATAATCATATCACTCACCGCTCCATTAACACACTGAAAGACAACACACTGCTGCATGCCAGACCCCCTGATATCCACCCTTCTGAATCCTCTCTCCCACGAAAGGACAGAGTCCACTTGGCCAGACTGCGATGCGGTCACCACCCAGCACTTCTAAGCTACCAGAAGAGGCTGGACGACCGTGTTGTGAACAGCTGCCCAGGATGTAACACTTCACCCCATACCATACAACACATAATGGAAGACTGCATTATACACAATCATGCACGCAAACAACACAACATACACTCTATAAAGGATTTGTGGGAAAACCCAGTTTCGGCTGTGGCCTTCCTTGGGGAGACGGGACTGCTCGGACAGACAGTCTAGGGAACGACAACAACAACAACAACTAACAAGACTTGAAGAAAAGCTTGAACAAATGACTGAACATTGGGAGAGTAGATTTGATAGAATTTCAAAAATGGCTGAAAGGGTTGAAAGATTAGAAACACTAGAGAAAGCAAACAATAACTTAACTAAGGAAGTAGAAGAACTAAAAAGACAGTTAAAAGAAGTAAAAGAGGAGAATGAAGAATTAAAGAGGAATAATAAAGAAAACAAAGAGGCCATAGCTAAAGAAGCTATGAGCTGGAAGACAACCCAAGAAGACAATAAAGTGGCATTCACTGACATAATTAAACAGCAAATGAAAGAACAAACTGAAGACTCAATTATTAAAGTGATAAGACAAAAGGAGAATATAGTAAGAGATTTAGCAGACAAAAAGAAATGTATAATTATATTAGGAATGGAAGAGAAACACAACCCAGATAGAACCACAAGAATCAAGGAGGAAAATGAAAAGGTAAGCCGATTACTAGAATCAGTTCAGGAAGATGAGCCAGAAATAATGAAACAAATAGAAGAGAAATTCAGACTTGGGAAATATAGTACAGACAAGACCAGACCAATTAAGATTAAATTCAGGTCACAAACGACGGCAGAGAATATCTTATCCAAAACAGGGAAACTAGCAACAAGTGAACAATATAAAAAGGTATGGATAAAAAGGGAAATGAATAAAGAGGAAAGAGAGGAGGAAATAAGGAAAAGACATGAAGCTAAGAGAAAAAATGAGACCAGAACGGAGACAGAAAAACAAGAATTCTACTGGAGAGTAGTGAATATGAAATTGAAGAAATGGAGCATAACAGAGAGAAACACAAAAGAAACAGAGAATACAATGGAAATAACAGAAAGTTAAAAGTATCCTACACAAATATAGATGGATTAATAACAGGACTGAATGAACTGAACAAATATCTGAAAGCAAGAGATCCGGACATAATGGGAATTGTTGAAACAAAATTAAAAGGCCCACTACCACCCAACAGCATAGGACACAATACATATAATTATTGGATTAGAAACAGAGAGATAAAACAAGGGGGTGGAGTTATGGGAACAATACAGTAGAGATGATTATGATAGAAGTAGAAGATAGAGATAAGAAGAGCAGAAAGTTTGTAATAAACTATGTGCCCCCAAAAACAGCCTCGTGGGAAGAGAATGAACATAAAAGCATGTTAGAAGACACAAGAATAACACTAAACAAGATAATGGAAGATGGAGGAAGAATAGTTATGATGGGCGACTATAATTGCAAAGAAATATGCTGGGAAGAGATGACCGTAAAGGGTGGAGAAGACTCATGGGGAAGTGTTCTACTTGAGATGATTACTGACCACACAATGACACAATGGATCCAAGAGAACACCAGGTATAGAAATGAAGAAGAACCATCGAGACTAGACCTAATATTCACATCAGAACCTGAAATAGTGGAAAAGATAGAATACCAGGCACCAATAAGCAAAAGTGACCACATATTGATAGAACTAGAACTAAATGAGAAAAAATACATAAAAAGAAATGAACAATATAGAAAAGGAAGATTGATGTATGAAAAAGCAAATTTTGATAAATTAAGAGAATTCTTCCAAAATGAAAACTGGGAAAGAATACACAAAGAAGATACAACAGTGGAAGAGAAATGGAATATTTTGACAAAAATCTATAAAAAGGGAGTAGAAAAGTATGTCCCAAGACAAAAACAGGAAAAAGAATATATATAGTGCTGGTACAATAAAAGTTGTAGGGAGATAAAAGACAAAAGAGACAAAGCTTGGGCTAAATGGAAGAAAAACAAAAGACCAGAAAAATGGAAAATATATACTTGTTATAGAAATGAATATGTACAAGCATGCAGAGAGGAAAAGAGAAAATATGAAAAAGATGTCATAGAAAAATGTAAAGATCAACCAAAACTATTCTACAGATTTGTAAACAACAAACTGAAAAACAAACAAGATTTGGAGAAATTAAGAAAAGGAGGAATTGAATACACAGAGGAAATTGAAATGGCGGAAATTATGAACAAACATTTTAAATCTGTGTTTACAAGGGAGAACATACAACCTGAAGAGATTGAATGGAAAGAGAAAGTCCCCCCTATGAAAGAAATAGAAGTAACAAAGAATGAAATATTGAAACACTTGAGTAATCTTGATGTCAGAAAATCGCATGGACCAGATGAAATAGCAAACTGGATTTTGATAGAATGCAGGAATGAACTGGCAGACATAATACATAGCATAATAAACAGTTCCTTGAAAGAAGGTAAAGTTCCAGAAGATTGGAAAAAAGCAAATATAGTACCTATATATAAAGGGGGAAATAAAGAAGACCCTAACAACTATAGGCCAGTCTCTCTAACAAGTACAATAGCAAAAATTTGTGAAAGAATTATCAAAAATAGATGGGTAAAATATTTAGAAAAAAAACAATGTGCTAAATCCAAGACAATTTGGATTCAGACAAGGACGATCATGTGTCATCAATTTAATATGTTTCTATTCAAGGCTAATAGATATAATACAAGAAAGAGATGGATGGGCTGATTGCGCATTTCTAGACCTAAAAAAAGCTTTTGACAAAGTACCACATAAAAAGTTGCTTAAGAAATTAGAAACTGAAGGAGGAATACAGGGCAAACTACTAAATTGGATGGAAGACTTTTTGCAAGAAAGAAAAATGAGAGTAGTGATAAGAAACCAGCACTCAAAATGGGATGAAGTAATAAGCGGTGTTCCGCAGGGAACAGTTCTGGCCCCAATAATGTTTGCTATATACATTAATGATATGGATGAAGGAATTGAAAGCTATATGAGCTTCTTTGCAGATGATGCAAAACTACTGAAAAGAGTGAAAACTGAAGAATATTGTGAATCACTGCAGAGAGACCTAAATACAGTACAGGAATGGAGTAGGAAGTGGGAGATGGAGTTCAATACAAAAAAGTGTAGTATAATGGAGTTTGGAAAAAGCAAAAACAGAATAACAAGAGCATATGAATTGGGAGAAGAAGGAATAAAAAAAGTAGAAAATGAGAAGGACCTGGGAGTCATTGTTATGAATAATATGTCACCTGAGAAACATATAAATAAGATTTTTGGAGAAACTTATAATTTAATAAGAACAATCAAAGTTGCATTTACATACCTGGATGAAGAAATGGTGAAGAAAATCCTAATCACCCTGATAAGACCAAGATTGGAATATGCAGCAATGATATGGTCACCAAGTACAAAAAAATGTATAAAAAACTTGAAAGAATACAAAGAGCAATTACAAAACTGGCACCAACACTCTCAAAACTATCATATGAAGAGAGACTAGCAAAACTTGAACTACAGACACTAGAGCAAAGAAGAGAGAGAGGAGATTTGATAGCTATTTACAGAATCATGAAAGGCATAGAAATTACTGATAGAGAGAATCTGATAAAATGGGATGACAGAAATACAAGAGGACATGGAAAGAAAATAAAAAAAGACAGCTATAGAAGAGACTTGAAAAAGAACAGCTTTCCTCACAAAGTAATAAACAGTTGGAACAAGTTAGATGAGAAAGTGGTGTGTGCAAAAACAATACATGAATTCAAAAATTGTTTAGATAAAATGAGAAATGAAGACGGGACCCCACGAGCATAGCTCCCCTTCCCGTAAAATACAACTAGGTAAAGTGGAAGAGAAATGGAATATTTTGACAAAAATCTATAAAAAGGGAGTAGAAAAGTATGTCCCAAGACAAAAACAGGAAAAAGAATATATATAGTGCTGGTACAATAAAAGTTGTAGGGAGATAAAAGACAAAAGAGACAAAGCTTGGGCTAAATGGAAGAAAAACAAAAGACCAGAAAAATGGAAAATATATACTTGTTATAGAAATGAATATGTACAAGCGTGCAGAGAGGAAAAGAGAAAATATGAAAAAGATGTCATAGAAAAATGTAAAGATCAACCAAAACTATTCTACAGATTTGTAAACAACAAACTGAAAAACAAACAAGATTTGGAGAAATTAAGAAAAGGAGGAATTGAATACACAGAGGAAATTGAAATGGCGGAAATTATGAACAAACATTTTAAATCAGTGTTTACAAGGGAGAACATACAACCTGAAGAGATTGAATGGAAAGAGAAAGTCCCCCCTATGAAAGAAATAGAAGTAACAAAGAATGAAATATTGAAACACTTGAGTAATCTTGATGTCAGAAAATCGCATGGACCAGATGAAATAGCAAACTGGATTTTGAAAGAATGCAGGAATGAACTGGCAGACATAATACATAGCATAATAAACAGTTCCTTGAAAGAAGGTAAAGTTCCAGAAGATTGGAAAAAAGCAAATATAGTACCTATATATAAAGGGGGAAATAAAGAAGACCCTAACAACTATAGGCCAGTCTCTCTAACAAGTACAATAGCAAAAATTTGTGAAAGAATTATCAAAAATAGATGGGTAAAATATTTAGAAAAAAAAACAATGTGCTAAATCCAAGACAATTTGGATTCAGACAAGGACGATCATGTGTCATCAATTTAATATGTTTCTATTCAAGGCTAATAGATATAATACAAGAAAGAGATGGATGGGCTGATTGCGCATTTCTAGACCTAAAAAAAGCTTTTGACAAAGTACCACATAAGAAGTTGCTTAAGAAATTAGAAACTGAAGGAGGAATACAGGGCAAACTACTAAATTGGATGGAAGACTTTTTGTAAGAAAGAAAAATGAGAGTAGTGATAAGAGACCAACACTCAAACTGGGATGAAGTAATAAGCGGTGTTCCACAAGGAACGGTTCTGGCCCCAATAATGTTTGCTATATATATTAATGATATGGAGGAAGGAATTGAAAGCTATATGAGCTTCTTTGCAGATGATGCAAAACTATTGAAAAAAGTGAACACGGAAGAAGATTGTGAATCACTACAGAGAGATCTAAACAAAGTACAGGAATGGAGTAGGAAGTGGGAAATGGAGTTCAATACAAAGAAGTGTAGTATAATGGAATTTGGAAAAAGTAAAAACAGAATAACAGGATCATATAAATAAGGAGAAGGAATAAAAAAAGTAGAATATGAAAAGGACCTGGGAGTCATTGTTATGAATAATATGTCACCTGAGAAACATATAAATAAGATTTTTGGAGAAACCTATAATTTAATAAGAACAATCAAAGTTGCATTTACATATCTGGATGAAGAAATGGTGAAAAAAATTCTAATCACCCTGACTGTGATCCGATTTTCAGAGGGGATGAAGAAAATAGCCTAACTAATATCAGCATTAGTAAAGAAGAAGTTATCAAGCAGATTGACAGACTTAAAGCTACAAAATCTCCGGGTCCGGACGAAATTTTCCCAAGAATGCTTAAGGAGTGTAGATTTGAAATCTGCGACCGGTTAACTGTAATATTCAATAAATCGGTAGACACTGGTTCTGTTCCAACTGCTTGGAGGCAGGCAAACGTTGTTCCTGTTTTTAAGAAGGGAGATAGATCGACCATATGCAACTACAGGCCAATCAGTTTGACGTCGGTTATAGGAAAGATGCTTGAATCAATAATAGTAAATAGACTCAGAGAACACATTGAAGGGCACAATTTAATTCGTGATTCACAGCATGGTTTCTCCAAAGGTAAGTCATGCGTGACTAATCTTCTATCCTTTTACACTAAGGTATATAAGGCGTCAGACAACAATGAAAATTACGATGTTATTTACCTTGACTTTAGCAAAGCGTTCGACAAAGTGCCACACCAGAGACTACTAAATAAAATCAAAGCCCATGGCATAGGAGGAAAAGTGTTAGAATGGATTAGAGCTTGGATTAGTAACAGAAAACAGCGGGTCACCATAAATGGAATAAAATCTAGGTGGGGCAATGTTACTAGCGGGGTCCCCCAGGGCTCGGTTTTGGGTCCCTTATTGTTCATTATGTATATAAACGACTTAGACGATGGGTTAAATAGTGATGTTAGTAAGTTTGCGGAAGACACTAAAATAGGACGCCTAATTAGGTCAGGAGAAGACGCCCAGATTCTGCAGGATGATCTTGATAAACTGTTAACATGGTCGGTGAAATGGCAAATGAACTTCAATATCTCTAAGTGTAGCGTGTTAAACGTAGGGCTACACAACCCCGAAAATAGATACAACTTAGATGACACGTTTTTAGAAAAATCTGAGTGCGAGAGGGACTTGGGAGTTCTGGTGAGTCCGGACCTTAAAACCAGGAAGCAGTGCATTAGCGCCAGAAATAAAGCAAACAGTGCATTAGGCTTCATTGCTAGGACGGTAACAAATAGAAGTGCAGAGGTAATTATTAAACTCTATCTAGCAATAGTTAGACCCATCCTGGACTATGCGGTACAGTTTTGGTCTCCGTCCTACAAAATGGACATAAATTCACTAGAATCAGTACAGAGAAGAATGACCAAAATGATACAAGGACTCGGAAATTTGCCTTACGAAGAGAGGCTTAGGCACCTAAACTTACACTCTCTGGAAAGACGCAGAGTGCGGGGTGATCTAATAGAAGTGTTCAAGTGGATCAAAGGCTATAACAAGGGTGATGCAAACAAGGTCATCATAATAAAACAACAGGGCAGGACTCGCAGTAATGGGTATAAACTGGACAAATTTAGATTTAAGAAGGTAATAGGCAAGAATTGGTTTACAAATAGGGTGGTCGATGAATGGAATAAACTTAGTAACCACGTAGTAAGCGCTGAAACTATCAGTTGTTTTAAAAAACGATTAGACAACTTTATGGATGGGGACGACAGGTGGTGATGGATACGGAGCTGCCTAGTGTAGGCCTTATGGTCTTTTGCAGTCTCCTTTATTTCTTATGTTCTTATGTTCTTATAAGACCAAGATTGGAATATGCAGCAACGATATGGTCACCAAGTACAAAAAAATGTATAAAAAAACTTGAAAGAATACAAAGAGCAATTACAAAATTGGCACCTACACTCACAAAACTATCATATGAAGAGAGACTAGCAAAACTTGAACTACAGACACTAGAGCAAAGAAGAGAGAGAGGAGATTTGATAACTATTTACAGAATCATGAAAGGCATAGAAATTACTGATAGAGAGAATCTGATAAAATGGGATGACAGAAATACAAGAGGACATGGAAAAAAATAAAAAAGGACAGCTATAGAAGAGACCTGAAAAAGAACAGCTTTCCTCACAAAGTAATAAACAGTTGGAACAAGTTAGATGAGAAAGTGGTGTGTGCAAAAACAATACATGAATTCAAAAATTGTTTAGATAAAATGAGAAATGAAGACGGGACCCCACGAGCATAGCTCCCCTTCCCGTAAAATACAACTAGGCAACTAGGTAAATACTTCAGCGAATGGACGGCTTGGATGACGTTCTGAAGAAAACTGAAGTCTGTGGATCCCAACGCAAAGAGAAGTGCCTAGTGTTTTTACAGGGTGGGGGGGAAATTGCTCGTGGAGTAGTGGGAAAGTAGGGAAAGAGGAAAAGGGGAGGGATTACTGAGGGAAATGGAAGGAAATGAGGAGGGAGTAGACTTGGCCCAGCCAGACAAGCGAAAGGTAAACAAAAGGCTGAGTGAGGATGAAATGTCTAATAAAAATGTAAAGATTAGAAGTATAGAGAGGAGCAATACAGTAGAAAGTGACGAGAATATGTTCCAGGGATTTAAAGAGGGTGGGGGGGACACAACCCCTCCCCCCCGACTGATAAGACTAGAGGAGAGAGTTGATAAGGTGATAGAGGACTTGGAACGTAAGTTAGGTAATGTTGACTCCATTTTCCAAAGAATTGAAAGGTTGGAACAACTAGAGAAGGCAAACAGAAACTTAACTGAAGAAATAGAGGACCTAAAAAGACAGTTAGGAAATGTAAAGGAGGAGAATGAGAAATTGAAGAAGAATAGTAATGAAAACAGAGAGAAAATAGATACAGAAGCTAAAAATTGGAGGACAACCCAAGAAGGGAATAAGGTCTCATTCACTGACATAGTCAAACAGCAATTGAAAGAACATAATGAAGACTCAGTTATTAAAGTGATGAGACAGAAGGAGAATATAGTAAGAGAATTAGCTGACAAAAAGAAATGTGTAATTATATTAGGAATGGAAGAGAAACATAACCCAGATAGAACCGCAAGAATCAAGGAGGAAAATGAAAGAGTAAGCAGTTTATTAAAATTAGTCCAGGAAGATGAACCAGAAATTATAAAGGAAATTGAGGAAAAATTCAGACTCGGAAAATATAGTACAGATAAGACCAGACCAATTAAGATTAAATTCAGGTCACAAACAACGGCAGAGAAAATTCTATCCAAGACAGGGAAACTAGCAACAAATGATCAATATAAAAAGGTATGGATAAAAAGAGAAATGAATAAGGAGGAAAGAGAGGCAGAAAAGCAGAAAAGACTTGAAGCTAAGGCAAAAAACGAGGAAAGAACGGAGTCAGAGAAAGAGAGATTCTATTGGAGAGTAGTGAACATGAAAATAAAGCAGTTCGACATACAAAAGAAAAACATAAGGGAAACAGAGAACACAATGGAAGTGGCAGAAAACTAAGAGCGTCTTACACAAATATAGATGGATTGATAACAGGATTGAATGAGCTGAATGATTATTTGAAAGAAAAAGAACCGGACATAATGGGAATTGTAGAAACAAAATTAAAAGGCCCACTACCACCCAACAGTGTAGGACATGATGCATACAATTATTGGATTAGAAACAGAGAGAAAAAACAAGGGGGTGGAGTTATGTTCCTGACTAAGAAGGATATAAACGTGAAAGGTGTCATATATGGAAAGAATACAGTAGAGATGATTATGATAGAAGTGGAAGACCGAGATAAGAAGAGAAGAAAATTTGTGATCAATTATGTGCCTCCGAAAACAGCCTCATGGGAGGAGAGTGAACATAAAAGTATGTTAGAGGACACAAAGATAGCATTAACTAAAATAATGGAAGACGGAGGAAGAATAGTTATGATGGGCGACTTTAATTGCAAAGAAATCTGCTGGGAAGAAATGACAGTAAAGAATGGTGATGACTCATGGGGAAATGCTCTACTTGAGATGATTACTGACCATTCAATGACACAATGGATACAAGAGAACACTAGGTATAGAAATGAAGAAGAACCATCGAGGCTAGACTTAATAATTACATCTGAACCTAGAATAGTGGACAAGATTGAATATAAAACACCAATAGGTAAAAGTGACCACATATTGATTGAACTGGAACTTAATGAAGAAAAATATATGAAAAGAAATGAACAATATAGAAAAGGAAGAATGATGTATGAAAAAACAAACTTTGATAAAATAAGAGAATTCTTCCAACAAGAAAACTGGGAAGAAATATACAAAGAAGAAACATCAGTGGAAGAGAAATGGAATATTTTGACAAAAATTTACAAAAAAGGAGTGGAAAAGTATGTCCCAAGACAAAAACAAGAAAAAGAATATGTAAAATGCTGGTACAACAAAAGTTGTAGGGAGTTAAAAGACAAAAGAGACAAAGCCTGGACCAGATGGAAAAAAGACAGAAGACCTGAAAAATGGAAAATATATACTGGTTATAGAAATGAATATGTACAAAAGTGCAGAGAGGAAAAAAGAAAATATGAAAAAGATGTTATAGAAAAGTGTAAAGATCAACCAAAACTATTCTACAGATTTGTAAACAATAAACTGAAAAACAAACAAGACTTGGAGAAATTAAGACAAGGAGGAGTTGAATACACTGAGGAAATGGAAATGGCAGAAATTATGAACAAACATTTTAAATCAGTGTTTACAAGGGAAAATATACAACCTGAAGAGATTGAGTGGAAAGAAAAAGTCCCCCCTATGGAAGAAATAGAAGTAACAAAGAATGAAATATTGACACACTTGGGTAATTTTGATGTCAGAAAATCGCATGGGCCAGATGAAATAGCAAACTGGATTCTGAAAGAATGCAGGAATGAACTGGCAGACAAAATACATAGCATAATAAGCAGTTCCTTAAAAGAAGGAAAAGTTCCAGAAGATTGGAAAAAAGCAAATATAGTACCTATATATAAAGGAGGAAATAAAGAAGAACCTACCAACTATAGACCAGTCTCTCTAACAAGTACAATAGCAAAAATAAGTGAAAGAATTATCAAAAGTAGATGGGTAAAATACTTGGAAAAAAACAACGTACTAAATCCAAGACAATTTGGATTCAGACAAGGACGATCATGCGTCACCAATTTAATATGTTTCTATTCAAGGCTAATAGATATAATACAAGAAAGAGATGGATGGGCTGATTGTGCATTTCTAGACCTAAAAAAAGCTTTTGACAAAGTACCACATAAGAAGTTGCTTAAGAAATTAGAATATGAAGGAGGAATACAAGGTAAATTGCTAAATTGGATGGAAGACTTTTTGCAAGAAAGAAAAATGAGAGTAGTGATAAGAGATCAGCACTCAAAATGGAATGAAGTAATAAGCGGTGTCCCGCAGGGAACAGTTCTGGCCCCAATAATGTTTGCTATATATATTAATGATATGGATGAAGGAATTGAAAGCTATATGAGCTTCTTTGCAGATGATGCAAAACTACTGAAAAGAGTGAAAACTGAAGAAGATTGTGAATCACTACAGAGAGATCTAAATAAAGTACAAGAATGGAGTAGGAAGTGGGAGATGGAGTTCAATACAAAAATGTGTAGTATAATGGAGTTTGGAAAAAGCAAAAACAGAATAACAGGAGCATATAATTTGGGAGAAGAAGGAATAAAAAAAGTAGAAAATGAGAAGGACCTGGGAGTCATTGTTATGAATAATATATCACCTGAGAAACATATAAATAAGATTTTTGGAGAAACTTATAATTTAATAAGAACAATCAAAGTGGCATTTACATACCTGGATGAAGAAATGGTGAGGAAAATCCTAATCACCCTGATAAGACCAAGATTGGAATATGCAGCAACGATATGGTCACCAAGTACAAAAAAATGTATAAAAAAACTAGAAAGAATACAAAGAGCAATCACAAAACTGGCACCAACACTCTCAAAACTATCATATGAAGAGAGACTACAAAAACTTAAACTACAGACACTAGAGCAAAGAAGAGAGAGAGGAGATTTGATAGCTATTTACAGAATCATGAAAGGCATAGAAATTACTGATAGAGAGAATCTGATAAAATGGGATGACAGAAATACAAGAGGACACGGAAAGAAAATAAAAAAAAGACAGCTATAGAAGAGATTTGAAAAAGAACAGCTTTCCTCACAGAGTAATAGACAGTTGGAACAAGTTAGATGAGAAAGTGGTGTGTGCAAAAACAATACATGAATTTAAAAATAGTTTAGATAAAATGAGATATGAAGACGGGACCCCACGAGCATAGCTCCCCTTCCCGTAAAATACAACTAGGTAAATACAACTAGGTAAATACATATATATATATATATATATATATATATATATATATATATATATATATATAATATATATATATATGATGGTGGAAAAAGAAGTCACGGGTCTAGTTCTGAGTTCCTGAGTTTATTCCTGACCGGTTTCGCTCTATGCTTTTCAGAAATAAACTCAGGAACTCAGAACTAGACCCGGGACTTCTTTTTCCACCTTCATCAACTAGTCATAATTTACCAACATAGATATACTGTATATATATATATATATATATATATATATATATATATATAATATATATATATATATATATATATATATGCAACAGGCGCGGATACAAGGGGGGGGGGCACGTCGCCCCCCTCCCAACGCCCCGAGTATGAAGAACAATGGTAATGGTCCATTACCATTGTTCACTCATCTCGAGTTTGATTCTCCTTGGATAAACACTTTTTAGTGCGAATTTATGATTTGAATTATATTTGTGAATTATATATGATTTTACATACAATTACGAGCAAAACAGACTTAGGTTTCTGGACCAATCTCCAAGCCAACAGCATTATTCTTGGGGTTAAAATATCTGCGTGTTTCAAGTATCGGTTATCGGTTCGAACCCCCCCCCATAACATTCCTGTATCCGCGCCTGATATGCAAAATAACCACACGAGAAGGAAAACTTGTCGCGAGTAAGCACTTTCGTATATTACATCTTCAGACTAAATGACAAGAGATACAGAGTTGTTTAAATGTATCAGGTAGCAACCATGGTTGAAGGAGGAGACAATACAATGCGTGAAGTGGGGGATGACCTTACCTCTATTGACCTGACCAATCTGGTGGAAACATTTTGGTCACCATTTGGGTTACCAATGTATCACATAGTTTATATTTTAATCAAACGTGCCTGATATTAAGCAGGATTCTATTTTTTCTTTCTTGTAGGCTTTTTCCTTTGGCTAAAATTATTGCCTTAGGCCAATCAATATGATGGTTGTATAATGCTTTATGTTGAAATAATGCCTTATTTTCCTGGGCAGATCTCACACTATATTTGTATTGGGAAATCCTTGTTTCCAAGTTTTTCCCAGTTTGTTCAATATAAAATTTGTTACAATCTTGACAAGGAATTTTATAGACAACACCGTTGTTGTTAGGAGGGCTGTTCTTAATTAAACTTTTCTTAATGGTGTGGTCATATTTAAAAGCTACTTTGATATCCAATTTCTTGAGTAATTTGACAATACTAAGAAAACTTTAATGAAAAAGGAAGAACAAGTGTAAAGTTGTTCATGGTTTCCATGTTCTTGATTGCATGCTTTGTAAAAGCATTTCTTGGCGGTATTGTGACATTGATTAAGAATATGAGTGGTCAACCATGTCATCTTTAAAGACACTCTTCGCATAACTAAAGCTGATAAAAGCAACACCTTGGTTATTATGAATAAAAGTGATTATGATAACAAAGTACTTGATCATTTACAAGATAAAAACACTTACTCTGAACTTAACAAAGATCCTAGTGACACAGTTAATAAGAATTTCCATAAAGAATTAAGAACATTACTTAAAGGTAGTGCATAGACGACTGATATATGTGATGTAGACAATGGTACTCTGATTATGTAAACTTGCTCAAAAAGCGGTGGAACTATACTGAATATACCATCCATGAACCATTCTTTCTCTGTGCCGAGATTCTCGATGGTTGCGTCTGAGGAAAATATGACGATCCTTATGCCTTCTCTGTTGTTGTCGTATAAAGGGCCCCATTCACGACAACGATTTTCAACCCCAACCCAGATTTCGAGCATGGTCGGGATTGGAGTTGTGGTTGCCGGCTTCGCCACTCACTGCAACAACCAATTGTCCAATTTTTCGCAGTTGATCCGCAGTTCTATTGTGATAAGATGTCTGATCTCGACTCTGACGATCTTTTTAATATTGCTGTTTTTTTAGAGGCAGATAGAAAGCTAAAAAAAAAAAGTCAAAGTGGTGTAAGTCTTGGCTTCAAAAAAGAAACAAGCTATCCCATAATCAATTATTAGAGGACTGAGACTAGAGCCTAAAGACTATATGAATCCACATTTTTAGAACTTCTGTCCTTGGTAACACCAATCATAAAAAAACAGGATACGATGATGAGGAAGGCTATTACACCTTAAATTTTGAAACGAGTATTTCATAAGCATTGTTTTTCATTATTTTATTCGAGTATTCTTTACTTTTAACTTTCCATAGGCATGGATGTTGACGGTATATCTCAATAATCCCTCTTACGAAATCTTTACTGTACGCTTCCATTTTTTTAGTTAGCCAGCACAACTATAGCTACAAACGCATGGTACAAAATTTTGGGCACAAGTGATAGATTTGGTTGTCCGCACCCATCCACCACTCCAACCGCAACACAGACATACTGTTCCGCCCACAAAATATCAGGAAAATCTGAAAACTCCAAACCCAACCACGACCTGCAAATCGGGGTTGCGATGTAGGTTGTTGGAGCCCATCCATGAGAAAATTTGGTCTGGGTTGGGGTTGGAAATCTGGGTTGGGGTTGAAAATCGTTGTCGTGAATGGGGCCCTTAAGAGGAACCGTTCGTTCCGTACACACTAGCATATCACAGTTGTTCAGGATTTTTTTCATGGGTGCGTTCCAATGTCTTTCAACCAACTGTCGTGCACTCTCCCAATGGTCGACACTGTCTGACCATATCCTACAAAAATCAGAACACTCTTTGATAAACTTTGATAATGGCTGAATTTTGCAAAACATCTCGTGGTGGTGTATGTCTGCTTTTTGAAGGCTACACCTACACCAAAGATCGTGAACGAGCCACAAAGATTTACTGGAAATGCTCTGATCGTACTTGTAAAGTTCGAGCTATCACAGAAGATAACAATGTTCTGTCCACCAAAGAGCATTCACATGTTCCGGATGTGATTAAAACCAAAGTTACCGCTCCGATAAGCAAAATGAAAGCTGCTCTCTCAAC
The DNA here is from genome assembly GCF_046742065.1 of Oratosquilla oratoria. NCBI lineage: Eukaryota > Metazoa > Arthropoda > Malacostraca > Stomatopoda > Squillidae > Oratosquilla > Oratosquilla oratoria. The sequence goes on along the minus strand of NC_134804.1, from coordinate 38,142,347 downwards.
TGAGGCAATGGCATCCATAGTCAACCGGATGATCACCAGACCCCTAGAAAACACAGGTATGTTTTGTATTATTAGTGGTGCCCCCCTGGGTAATGCAAACGGCAGCAGTGGACTGCGACAGGCCTAGCAAGCCGGCAGTTATCAAATAAATGCTCGCGAATCTCCTACGATGCCTCGAAACGGATGGAATTACACAATCACGACGACGACCCCGAACGTTAATGGATTGAGCAAGGTCTAAATATACAGGTCAGACCATTTGAATTATTGTGCGCAGCTTCTGACGTCATTAGGCTGGGTCCATTTTCTCTTTGTGAAACACTGAAGAAAACTGTGAAACGCCAAGGAAGACAGGAACTATAATATTTTATATATTATATATCATATATATTATATATTCATATATATAGACAGGAACTATAATATTTTATATATATTTATATATATTTTATATAATATTTGTCAGAATATAACTAATTGCGTGGAGCGGTGCGAGCAAAGGCAACGTCTTTCCCACACGACGCACCAGCTTCAACTGACAGCTATAGGACCCGCCAACCCCACTTTGAACAGCCAGGTGACGTTCACGGGCCCGCTGCGCCAACTCCCTCGAAATTCGGTCGGAAGTGGTTAGACCTTATATTCTTAGATCTTGGGATTGAGTACACGGAAAACACGTACGAGTTGGAACAATAAATGCAGGTACATTGAATAACAAGACCGAAGAGATAATATTAATGATGAAAAGACAAAAAATAGACATACTTGGAGTGGCAGAGACAAGATTTAAAGGAGAAGGAGAAAGAATTATATATGACAATTATAAATTAATATACAAAGGAAGAGAGGATTCAAAATATGGCGTGGGAATTATTGTCAAACCAGAGCTAGCAAGTAGAGTAGAAGAAACCATCTTGATTAATGAAAGGAATATGGGAATCAGAGTGAAATTGGAAAATGGAGAATCATTAACTATAATTCAAGTCTATTCCCCTCAAACAGGCAAACCAGAAGTTGAAAAAGTAGAGTTCTATGATGATTTGCAGGCATTACTTGACAGAATGGGAAGAGCTAGTGTGTCTCTAATAATTGGAGATTTAAATGCACACATTGGAAGAGAGAGAACAGGTTATAAAAGTATTATTGGTAAATTTGGAATGGGAAACAGAAATGGGCTTGGAATCATGAACACATATTTTATGCACAAAGAGTCACACAAGTGGACATGGTATGCCTGGAACAGTCGGGAAGCAAGATATACAAACATGACTGAGATTGATTTTGTTCTTGCAAACGATAAAAGAAAGGTACTCGATGTGAAAAGCATTCCTTCAGAATCAATGGATGCAGATCACAGACTAGTGGTTGCCAAAGTTAGATTTGAAACTCCAAGACTCCAAAGAACACCGAAGAAGAAGAGAATTAAGATAGAAAATCTAAAGCTGGAAGAGAAAAGAAAAGATTACCAGAACAAAATAACTGAACGAATACAGACTAATCAAGAGCTAACACTGGAAGGAAAATGGGACAACTTAAAAACACAAATACTGAAAACTGCTGAGGAGGTGCTGGGGGTTAGCTATATTGGGGGAAATAAAAAGAAGAAAACACCTGGTTGGACAGAAGAAGTGAAGAATGCAGTAAAGACAAAAATGAAGAAGTTCAGAACATGGATGAAGTTGAGAACCCCAGAATCAAGACTAGAATATGTTTTGGGAATAAACTAGGCTGAAGTAATCAAAAGAAGAGCCAAATCTGAGTTTTGGGAGTCTTTTGGACAAGAATTGGAAATGATTTTGAACAAGGAAAGAAACTGATATATAAGATAGCAAAAAAATATAGGAAAGGAAACAATGAGCAGAACAGTAGTATAAATAATAGCGATGGTGAACAGCCTTTAGATCTAAATCAAATCAGAGATCGCTGGACGAACTACTTTACCGAATTGTTGAATAAGGAAGTGATACCAAATGAAAATGGAAATGAGCTGAATTATATGAATGTGGAGGAGGAAGATGAATTTGAAGAAATTACGACAGAAGAAATAGTATATTCATTAAAGAAGATGAAAAATAACAAGTCTCCTGGATGTGATGAGTTAGCAGTTGAACTGCTAAAGCAGGGAGGCCAGGAGAAAGCAAATAAGATTCTAGGACTGATTGCGCGATCTTTTGATTTCAAAAGTCCATCACTCATTAACAAGCTATATAAATCGTTAGTTCGTCCACATTTGGAATATGCTGTTTCCGTATGGTCACCGAATCTCATTAAAGACATTGACAGACTGGAAAAAGTACAACGGCAAGCCACAAAACTGATTCCAAATATAAAAAATAAATCATACGAAAATCGACTAAAACACATGAATCTGTTTTCCCTAAAAAAGCGTAGACTCAGAGGTGACTTGATACAGGTCTTTAAGATTCTAAAGGGAATTGACAACATCAAAAGTGACAAAATTTTCACACTGAATGAGAATCAGACAAGAAACAATGGTCTCAAACTGTCCGGAAATAGATTCAATTTGGAAGTAGGTAGAAACAACTTTGCCAACCGTGTAGTTAATGAATGGAATAAACTTCCTGCACAGGTAGTGCAATGTAGTTCAGTTCAAAGCTTTAAGAATCATTTAGATAAATACCTAAGTAAGATGCTGTAATGATTATAACTTATCTTATATTATTTGTTTTTGTTTTGTTATAATTTGTCTTTGATTTTCATTTATTATTAGTTATATGTCAATTTATTATTATTTACTATTTACATGTTTGTTTATTATTTAACTATACCTATGCATTTATTTGTGTATTTTATTTGTTATTTACATTATTATAGTTTTTATTTGTTATTTTATTATTAATATTTTTTTTCGCATCCGACCTAGATATGGATCAAAAGGTCTCCTGTTGGCATGCTCCGCCTTTGTAATCCTTTGTAAAAGTGCAGTGAAATGTGGAAAGGAAGAGTATAAGTGGTTTGGAATTGAAATTGGGGTCAGACAAGGAGGAGTACTGTCTCCCTTACTTTTTGCACTATATATGGACTGTATATTGAAGAATGTAAGCAGGGTTGAAGACAGAGTGGTCACACTGGCATATGCCAATGATGTGGCACTGGCAAGTCAAAATCTGGAAGAGCTACAAGAATCACTAAATAGATGGAATAATGCGTTGAATGAATATGGACTAAGACTGAATATTGAGAAATGTGAACTCATGACCGTATCAAGAGAAGAGAGTGAGAGTGTGCTAAGAGTAGGAAATGATGTACTGAGAGAGACTGAAGAGTTTAAATACTTAGGTGTAAATTTCAATGGTATGGAACTTATGGAACGTGAAATTAATAGTAGAATTGGAAAGATGAGCGCACAAGTCAACCTACTGTACCCACTGCTGAAGGAAAAATTGATTTATGAGTTTTTGGCCGACGGCCAGGCACTGGGACCAAAATGATCATTCAGCGCCACAATGAATTTATGAAAATTGAAATTAATGAGATGTTAATGGAATGAATTTAAAATAAAGATAAGTTGCATAGTAAGACTATGCATATGAATAAAAATCAAAATGAATTTAAAAATTTGAATGAATAAAATCAAAATGAATTTAAAAATTTGAATGAATAAAAACCAAAATTAATTTAAAAATTTGAATGGATAAAAACCAAAATGAATTTACAAATTTGAAAAAATTAAATTCATATATACGATGATAATGAATTAACGAATACATAAAATAAAGTAAGATCTAGATAATATTTACATAAAAGTTAGAGCTTATAAAACAAATTAATTTCTTTTAAAAATTTAACTAGTCCAGCTACATCTGCATCATCCCCTAAAAGATTTGGCATGGGCTTGCCAGCAAGTCCATATTTATGTCGAGCTCTAGCATACAGCTGACAGTGCATCAGAATGTGACCAATTGTCAAAGGACTGCCACAATCACACTGGGGTGCATCTGATCCTTCTAACAGGAACTTATGTGTCAGATGGGTATGACCCATTCTCAACCTACTTAGGACTATTTCAGTTCTCCTATCAGCATGGAACACAGAAGGCCAGTATGATGTGTTAGGCCTAATGCTTTTATATTTCCTGTTAGTGGCAAGAAGAGGATCAGACCAACGGTCCTGCCACTTCTGTCTGATGTAAGACTTGATAGGTTTATACAGATCAGAATGGGGCAATTTTCGCACATCAATTCTGCTTTTCTTACTAGCTTCCTTAGCTTCTTCATCAGCCACTTCATTCCCTCTTATTCCCACATGGGAAGGGATCCAGCAAAAACACACAGATTTATGACGGGAGTGAATGAATTGTAGCCACTCTTGTGCTTTTTGTCCTAGCAGGTGGGAAGTATTGAACTGGCATACAACATCTATGGCACTTTTTGAATCTGTATATATAACAAATTTCTTAGCTTTAGTTAATGAAGCTTCTTTTAAGGCATGGACAATTCCTGTTAATTCAGCTGTGAATGACGACGCTGCATTGGACAGCCGTCCCAATCTCGAGTGGTCTCTGGTGACAACTGCACAACCAACACCTTCATTCGATTTAGAGCCATCGGTAAAAATTTTAAAATCTTTGACATGCTGTCGGTCATGTTCTAAGAACTTTGCTCGAACCACTTCTGGAGGAGAATTCTTTTTGACAATATTAACTGAGCAACGCTCAACTTGTGGTACCAGCCATGGAGGGTTGTCTGGATATTTAACAGGTAAAATATGTTCATCAAGCAAACTGCCATTTCCCAGTTGATCTTTAGAACGAACATGGAGAGGCTTTGTATTAGCTCTATAGTTTACTGATAGGTTCTGATTTATCAGTTTGAAGGTTGGATTCTCTGGAGAACTTTTAATTCTTGCTAGATATCGTAGACCTAGCTCCTCCCGACGAAGGTCTAAAGGAAGCTGATGACAGTCTACATAAATACTCTCCACAGGAGATGTTCTGAATGCTCCAGAGCAGATCCTTAAACCCATATTGTGAATAACATCCAGTTCCTTCAGTCTTGTTTTACATGCTGAAGAATATATTTGGCAACCATAATCCAACTTAGAGCGACATAAAGCATCATAAAGACGCAGTAATGATTTTTTATCTGCCCCCCAATCAAAACTGGACACGACTTTCAAAATATCCAAAGATTTTCTTACTTTTCGCTTCAAGTTATCTATATGACTTTCCCAAGTTAGTTTTTTATCAAATGTTAACCCTAAAAATTTAACTTCATCCTCATAAGGTAAAATTTCCCCATTTAAAATCAGATTTGGAACTTCCTCCTGACGTCTACTTCTGGTAAAATGTACTGCCACAGTCTTGGTGGTAGAAAATTTAAGACCATTATTCAAAGCCCATTTTGATGTATTATTTATAGATCTTTGTAGGTCATGACATGCAGAAAGGGCATCATATGATGAAACATATATGACAAAGTCATCAACAAATAATGACCCTTTAACTCGGGGGCCAAGTGTGTTCATTATCCCATTAATAGCAACAGCAAAACAAGTAACGCTTAAAACGCTACCTTGTGGGACCCCTTCCTCTTGACAAAAGGAAGATGATAAAGTGTTTCCCACTCGTACTTTGAGATACCGATTAGATAAAAAGGAACTTAAAAATCTCAACATATTTCCCCTTACACCCATTTTATAAAACTTTTTAAGTATACCATGTCGCCAAGTGGTGTCGCCTTCTCCATATCAAAAAACACTCCAATAGTTTGTTTGCTTGTAGCAAAACCTTGTTGGATCTCATTAGAGAGTTTTAAAAGAGGATCCAGGGTACTTCGGTTTTTTCGGAATCCGTATTGATGGGGAGAAAGTAAATTCTTAGATTCCAAGTACCATACCAGACGAGTGTTTATCATTTTTTCCATTAATTTACATATGCAGCTAGTCAGTGCTATAGGTCGATAGCTGGTTGGTTGAAAGAGGTCTTTGAAAGGTTTTTGAACTGGAATGACGATGGAAATTTTCCAGCTCCTAGGTAAAGCCCCCGTTTTCCATATTTTATTGATGATTTTCAAGAGAAAGAGCTTAGCTTCAGCAGGGAGTTGGCGTATCATCGAGTACAAAATTCTATCCTCTCCAGGAGACGTGTCTTCAGTTGAAGACAATGCACTATGCAGTTCTTCTAGAGAGAACTCTGTATTATACTCTTCAGAAGAGTTGGATGCGAAATTTATGGTAACTTGAGAATTTCTTATTTGTTGGAATTCTTCTGAATAATTGTTTGGACTCGAGACATCTGAGAAATGTTTCCCTAGAGTGTTCGCTACCTCACCAGGGTCAGTGATTAGATTGTTGTTTATTTTCAAAGTTGGAAGAGGTGAAGGTATAAATTTTCCACTAAGTTTGCGAATCTTCCTCCAAACAAATCGAGATGGTGCTTTTGAAGATATTCCATTGATATAATATAACCAGGATTCTCTTTTAGCTTTTCTATAATATCGGCATTTCTTAGCCAATGCACGCTGATAAATTATCTTGGATGTTTGAGATCCAGTGGTTTTATACCTCCTATAACATTTTCTTGTTATCTTACGAAAAACATTACATTTCTTGTCCCACCAAGGAACTGCAGGCCTTCGGGGTTGGTTTCCTGTTTGAGGTATTGATTCTTCAGCACTATTTATGATTTTCTCTGATAGGTATGAATAAGCCTCCAAATGAGAGTCAAAAGAATCAAATTCCCTATCTATTTGTAAAACCTGCCTATACTTATACCAGTCTGCCTCCTTCTCTTTCCACTTGGGTGGGGAGCAAGTAGGGATATTTTCTGTATATTTCAAATGTATAGGGTAATGATCGCTGCCATGCAAATAATTGTCAACTGACCAATTAAAATCCATAGCAATATTCGATGAGCTTATGCTTAGATCAATGGCTGAATATGTATTAGTATGGATATTATGATAGGTCATTGATCCATCATTATAAAGGATAATGTCATTTGCATTCAAAATGTTTTCAACAATGTTGCCATACATATCTCGATCATTTCCACCCCATAGTGGATTGTGCGCATTAAAATCTCCTAATATTAAGAATGGAGGAGGAAGCTGATTAATAAGGTTCTGTAGATCTACATTAGTGAAACCAGCTGCACCAGGCAGATAGATGGAACAAACAGTAATTGATTTTCCCAATATAGCTTTAATTGCTACAGCCTGAAGAGGTGAATTTAATCTCACAATTGCATGCTGAATGCCTTTATTTATTATAATTGCAGCTCCTCCATGTGCCCTGTCTCCAGGAGGAGTGGAGGTGTAAATATTGTAATTCAACCCAGGATTAATAGATGTATTTCCAAGTTTTGTTTCCTGGAGGCAAATGATACCTGGATTACTATCCTTCATCAGCACTTTCAATTCCTCTGCTCGAGTACGAAGACCCAGGCAGTTCCATTGGAGGATGTTGAACGTGAAAATAATTTATTTTTTCTTGGATCCAGCCAAATTATCTTTGGACTGGAATTCTGGGGTATTTTTATTAAAAGACTTGAAGTTGTAATTTAGTCTCTTTACCTTGGAGCCCTGATCTTTACTTTTAGAATCAGGCGATAATGTCTTTCTCTTTATGTCTTGTTTATTCTTTTGAGGGTTAGATTTTTCAATTTTTTTTCCTTTCAATTCAGAGGTACTTACCCGTCTAACCCCGGAATTACTGTCAGTAGAAATCTCCATTTCAGAAGAGCCCAAAGGTTTAATACTGCTTTTGAAATGTGATGTTCCACTCTGCATCTGATTAGAGTTGTCTGCACCTACCAAATTCAATTCACAGCACGAGCTGGATGATGCCATATCTTTAAAAGGTGTAGTAGAATGTGATGGTCCAAAAGGATCATAGGCAATAAACTTATTATATGTTTCTAATACAAAATTTTGAGGAGAAGCTGGTCTACCTTTCTTTGGTCTAGGGGGGGTCCAGAATCCATCTTTGGATTTCGAGATGTTGGTTTTTTGCTTGACTGAAGGTGAGGAGGTTGTTGGAAGGACACTAGGCTTGGAAGAGGTGGTGGGTAGAACTACAATTGTGTTCTCGCTATGAACTGTAGAGGTGTTGTCTAATGAAACAGGGGCATCCCTTTTATTCATTCCAGATTGAACGTTAGGATCATTGTTAGACTTCTTGGCAGCATCTGCATAGGTAAATAGTGGATTTTTGTTTCTTTTAAGCTTATATTTAGCAGCTGCAAAACTGATGTGCTCATTGGCTGCTGTTTCTAGCACTTCACCTTCAAATTTGTAGATTGGGCAGTGACGCCAATTTGGTGAATGGCCACCTCTACAATGAAAACAGAACCTTTCTTTTTCACAAGTTTCACCTAGTGCATGCATACCTGAACATATATAACATCGTGCATTGTTAGGACATTTTTCCTTAATGTGACCAAAGTTAAAGCAATGATGACATTGCATAGGTCGTGCTTTAAATTTCTTAACTTGTAAATTTAAACGACTAATCTTTACATAGTCTGGAAGGTAAGGTGAATGAAAAGTGAGCTGTATGGCACCATTAATTCCTTTAAGTTTTTTTACAGCTAATATAATATCAGGACATCGTCTAAGGATCTCTTCTTCATTAAAGTCACACAAATCTTTGCAGTATACAACCCCTCTAGCGGTGTTAAATGATCTATGAGGGGTTATGGCCTCTACAACATTGCTAGGTTGATCTTTAAAAGATGATAATAAAATAGCCTGACTTTTGCTGACTGCCTTAATTAATATTTTCTTTCCATACTTTTTTACATTTCCATCTGGAATGGATCCTACAAATTCTTCCAGATTCTCCCAGGCCTTTATTAGATTACTTTGTCCCTCTTTATATGTAGCGATATGCCAAATGGGAATTTGCATTTTCCTGTTCTTTGGATCTTTGCCATTTGGTTCAGAAATTTTAGGAATAAAATCACCATCTTCATCATCAATATTTCTAACATCCAGTAATTTAGATTGTCTTGAGAATATAAGGTCTTCATCTTCCTTTTTCTTTATATATTCAATTACTTCTCGGGCTGAAAAAGCCTTTTCATATGTAATATAGAGATTAAAAAACTGCTCATTACAAGAAACCTTTAACTTCATTCGTTCTACAGGTCCAAAATTCTTTGCTGTCTCATAACAAACTTTATAATTTAAGTCTAAACCAACATTAGGGCTGAATATGACTCTTAAATTTTCGTTTACATTTTTGACACCTGTTTTGTCATCCTGGTGTCCCGGTGAAGACTTTTCTTTATTTCTATTTTTCCGCTGTGGTTTAGCGGAATAGGGTTCCAGTGTGATGAAAGACTGTGGACTTTCATCTCTAGAACCAGTAGAGGCCTTGCTCATATCCTTGGTCATGCATAGGTCGTCAGCGTTAGGAGAGTTCTCTTTTGAGGGTTTGTCTTGACCGCAGTGAGGGTGACCTTACTGGGGGCGGTTCCCCAGTCAGGTGGTTATGAGGCAAACTATGTTTGGGGCACCTTTTCTAGCCCCCTCCCCATGTGGGGTGAGCAGAGTGGATCCTGAGTAGGGCTGCTCAGTCATGTGGGTAGCTACCGAACCGTGCTGTTGCCTCGATCCCAATACGAGAGCGATTTATCTTGCCCACACCGCCTATGTGTAGTTCGTGACTAGAGGCTTCCAGAGATCACCTTCTCCTGCCCCCATTGTCACTAGGCATCGCCATAGGGCTTTCTTTTGCCGCTATTGAGAGGGGCGGCTGAAAATTAGGTCGGAGGGATGGAACAGCAAGCGGAAGAGAAGAGAGGAGTGGAAAAGTAAGTTTAAGAGGAAGCCCTGTGCAGGGAAACAAGAGCCCCGCCCGGGGATCGGCATTAGTCGCCTCTTACGACACGCAGCCTACGTGGCGGGGGCTATATTCTATACTACACCCCCTAGCCCCAGGGGGTACTGCTGAAGGAAAGAACAATTCCAAGAAGAGTAAAAACACTTTTGTATACTACCATTTTACGACCAATACTGACATACGGAGCCGAAACATGGAAACTAACAAAAAAGACTGAAAGCAGAATAGGGCAGCAGAAATGAGGGTTTTGAGGATTATATATGGCATGACAAGAAGGGACAGAATTAGAAACAAAGTGATACGGGCAGAACTTGGAGTGGAATCCGTGCTGGAATTTGTACAGCGAGGCCAGCTCAAATGGTATGGACATATGAGGTGCATGGATGAAAACAGATTGCCAAAACAACTGTATGAATGGCAACCAGAAGGACGAAGACCGGTGGGGAAGCCAAGAATGAGGTGGATCGAGAATGTGGATAAAGCTTTGCAGAGTAGAGGAACATCGATTGAAGAAGTCGAAGAGAGTGAAATTTATAACAACAGACAGCAATGGAGGAGAATGGTGCATCGTAACTGACAGGTCTTGGACCTACCAGGAGGATGGTACGAATTGTTGTACATGTTACTATTTGAAATTATTTTCCACTGTTATTATAGTTTATTATTTACTACTATTATTATGCTATTGCATATTACCTTAATGTCACATCTTTGCAGTCTTTTCGTGTGTACTTATGTCATTTCTTCTATTTCACAGGTGACCCATCTCTTCCTAAGCTAGCGAGTCTGAAGAGAACTATCCAGAGAACCAGGCGCTAATATCAGCCTCCACTGCCCCAAACAACTATGGACATTGACCTGGACGATACCTGGAACAAAACCGCCTCTGGGGAACCTTGAGCGACCAATACCACGCTCGGCAACCAGAAGATCCTGATGCTTGCTACTGATCAAAACCTTCGGTACTTGTCGTCAGCAACCACGTGATACGGCGATGGAACATTCTCAATAGTCCCGTCCCTGTATTATCAGCTGTACACTCTTCATGCGCCTGTGCTTGGGAAGATCATGCCACTGGTGTACTTCCTTCTACCACGCAAAACCCATATGTTCACGACACTACTACGCACGCTGGAGGAAAAGCTTCTGGAAGTCAACGTCGCCAAGTACCGCTGTGACTACGAGGAGGCGTGTATCGCGGCGGCCACAGACATCCTGAATGTTGAGGCTGAGGGCTGCTTCTTCCACCTCTGTCAGGCGAACTATCGTCACCTCGTGACTCTGGGACTCAAACAACGCTACTCGACAGATGAGGAGTTCGCTCTGAGCTGTCGAATGATCTCCGCCATGGCGTACGTTCCAGCTGCAGACGTGGATCGCGTGTTTGAGGAGCTCAAAGGACATTTGCCCGATGAACTGTCAGACATGCTGGGATACTTTGAGAACACCTACGTTGGCTCGTATCGTGCTGATGGTAATGGCCTGCAACTCAGACTAACGCGTCATCCTCCCAAGTTTGCTTCCAATCTCTGGAGTGTGTATAACCGGACACTATAGTCGACGCAACGAGAAGTGGCCGCTAAGGCGGGGTTAGGGAATTTCCAGGTGTTGCCACATCTCCACGGCTCGCCCACCCACCCGCTCTCGCTCTCTCTCTCTCTCTCGCTCTCGCTCTCTCTCTCTCTGTATTTACCTAGTTGTATTTTACGGGAAGGGGAGCTATGCTCGTGGGGTCCCGTCTTCATATCTCATTTTATCTAAACTATTTTTAAATTCATGTATTGTTTTTGCACACACCACTTTCTCATCTAACTTGTTCCAACTGTCTATTCCTCTGTGAGGAAAGCTGTTCTTTTTCAAATCTCTTCTATAGCTGTCTTTTTTTATTTTCTTTCCATGTCCTCTAGTATTTCTGTCATCCCATTTTATCAGATTCTCTCTGTCAGTAATTTCTATGCCTTTCATGATTCTGTAAATAGCTATCAAATCTCCTCTCTCTCTTCTTTGCTCTAGTGTCTGTAGTTCAAGTTTTTCTAGTCTCTCTTCATATGATAGTTTTGAGAGTGTTGGTGCCAATTTTGTAATTGCTCTTTGTATTCTTTCAAGTTTTTTTATACATTTTTTTGTACTTGGTGACCATATCGTTGCTGCATATTCCAATCTTGGTCTTATCAGGGTGATTAGGATTTTCTTCACCATTTCTTCATCCAGGTATGTAAATGCAACTTTGATTGTTCTTATTAAATTATAAGTTTCTCCAAAAATCTTACTTATATGTTTCTCAGGTGACATATTATTCATAACAATGACTCCCAGGTCCTTCTCATTTTCTACTTTTTTTATTCCTTCTTCTCCCAATTTATATGCTCCTGTTATTCTGTTTTTGCTTTTTCCAAATTCCATTATACTACACTTTTTTGTATTGAACTCCATCTCCCACTTCCTACTCCATTCTTGTACTTTATTTAGATCTCTGTAGTGATTCACAATCTTCTTCAGTTTTCACTCTTTTCAGTAGTTTTGCATCATCTGCAAAGAAGCTCATATAGCTTTCTATTCCTTCATCCATATCATTAATATATATAGCAAACATTATTGGGGCCAGAACTGTTCCCTGCGGAACACCGATTATTACTTCATCCCATTTTGAGTGCTGGTTTCTTATCACTACTCTCATTTTTCTTTCTTGCAAAAAGTCCTCCATCCAATTTAGTAGTTTGCCCTGTATTCCTCCTTCAGTTTCTAATTTCTTAAGCAACTTCTTATGTGGTACTTTGTCAAAAGCTTTCTTTAGATCTAAAAATGCACAGTCCGCCCATCCATCTCTTTCTTGTATTATATCTATTAGACTTGAATAGAAACATATTAAATTGGTGACACATGATCGTCCTTGTCTGAATCCAAATTGCCTTGGATTTAACACTTTGTTTTTTTCTAAATATTTTACCCATCTACTTTTGATAATTCTTTCACAAATTTTTGCTATTGTACTTGTTAGAGAGACTGGTCTATAGTTGGTAGGTTCTTCTTTATTTCCTCCTTTATATATAGGTACTATATTTGCTTTTTTCCAATCTTCTGGAACTTTTCCTTCTTTCAAGGAACTATTTAGTATGCTATGTATTTTGTCTGCCAGTTCATTCTTGCATTCTTTCAGTATCCAGTTTGCTATTTCATCTGGTCCATGCGATTTTCTGACATCAAGATTACTCAAGTGTGTTAATATTTCATTCTTTGTTACTTCTATTTCTTCCATAGGGGGGACTTTCTCTTTCCATTCGTTCTCTTCTGGTTGTATGTTCTCCCTTGTAAACACTGATTTAAAATGTTTGTTCATAATTTCCGCCATTTCCATTTCCTCAGTGTATTCAACTCCCTCCTGTCTTAATTTCTCCAAGTCTTGTTTGTTTTTCAGTTTATTGTTTACAAATCTGTAGAATAGTTTTGGTTGATCTTTACACTTTTCTATGATATCTTTTTCATATTTTCTCTTTTCCTCTCTGCACATTTGTACATATTCATTTCTATAACCAGTATATATTTTCCATTTTTCAGGTCTTCTGTCTTTTTTCCATCTGGTCCAGGCTTTGTCTCTTTTGTCTTTTAACTCCCTACAGCTTTTGTTGTACCAGCATTTTACATATTCTTTTTCTTGTTTTTGTCTTGGGACATACTTTTCCACTCCTTTTTTGTAAATTTTTGTCAAAATATTCCATTTCTCTTCCACTGATGTTTCTTCTTTGTATATTTCTTCCCAGTTTTCCTTTTGAAAGAATTCTCTTATTTTATCAAAGTTTGTTTTTTCATACATCATTCTTCCTTTTCTATATTGTTCATTTCTTTTCATATATTTTTCTTCATTAAGTTCCAGTTCAATCAATATGTGGTCACTTTTACTTATTGGTGTTTTATATTCAATCTTGTCCACTATTCTAGGTTCGGATGTAATTACTAGGTCTAGTCTCGATGGCTCTTCTTCATTTCTATACCTAGTGTTCTCCTGTATCCATTGTGTCATTGTATGGTCAGTAACCATCTCAAGTAGAGCGTTTCCCCATGAGCCGTCTCTACCCTTTACTGTCATTTCTTCCCAGCAGATTTCTTTGCAATTAAAGTCGCCCATCATAACTATTTTTCCTCCCTCTTCCATTATCTTGTTTAATGTTATCTTTGTGTCCTCTAACATACTTTTATGTTCACTCTCTTCCCATGAGGCTGTTTTTGGGGGCACATAATTTATCACAAACTTTCTGTTCTTCTTATCTCTGTCTTCTACTTCCATCATTATCATCTCTACTGTATTCTTTCCATATGTGACACACTTCACGTTTATATCCTTCTTAGTCAGGAACATAACTCCACCCCCTTCCTTTTTCACTCTGTTTCTAATCCAATAATTATATGCATCATGTCCTACACTGTTGGGTGGTAGTGGACCTTTTAATTTTGTTTCTACAATTCCCATTATGTCTGGTTCTTTTTCTTTCAAATAATCATTCAGCTCATTCAATCCTGTTATTAATCCATCTATATTTGTGTAAGACACTCTTAGTTTTCTGCCACTTCCATTGTGTTCTCTGTTTCCCTTATGTTTTTCTCTTGTATGTCGACTTTCTTTAGTTTCATATTCACTACTCTCCAATAGAATCTCTCTTTTTCTGACTCCGTTCTTATCTCGTTTTTTTCCTTTGCTTCAAGTCTTTTCTGTTTTTCTTCCTCTCTTTCCTCTTTATTCATTTCCCTTTTTATCCATACCTTTTTATATTGTTCACTTGTTGCTAGTTTCCCTGTTTTGGATAAGATATTCTCAGCCGTAGTTTGTGACCTGATCTTAATTGGTCTGGTCTTGTCTGTACTATATTTCCCTAGCCTGAATTTCTCTTCGATTTGTTTCATTATTTCTGGTTCATCTTCCTGAACTAATTCTAGTAAATTTCTTACTTTTTCATTTTCCTCTTTGATTCTTGTGGTTCTATCTGGGTTATGTTTCTCTTCCATTCCTAAAATAATTATACATTTCTTTTTGTCTGCTAAGTCTCTTACTATATTCTCCTTCTGTCTCATCACTTTAATAACTGAGTTTTCAGTTTGTTCATTCATTTGCTGTCTGATTATGTCAGTGAATGCAACTTTGCTATTTTCTTGAATTTTTTTCCAACCCTCCTTGTTCTCCTTATTATTCTCCTTTAAGACTTTATTCTCATCTTTTACTTCTTTTAACTGTTTTTTTAATTCTTCAATTTCCTTAGTTAAGTTTTTGTTCGCCTTCTCTAGTTCTTCCAATTTTTCAACTCTTCGTATAATATTGTCAACATGACCGAACCTACGCTCCAAGTCCTCGATCATCTTATCGACCTTCTCTTCTAGTCTTGTCAATCGGGGGAGGGGGTTTGTGTCCCCCCCACCCTCTTTAAATCCCTGGAAAATATTCTCATCACTTTCTACCGTATTGCTCATATCTATACTTCTAATCTTTACATTTTTATTAGACATTTCATCGTCGCTCAGCTGGTCGGGGGGCCTTTTGTTTACCTTTCGCCTGTCTGCCTGGGCCAAGTCTACTCCTTCCTCATTTCCTTCCATTTCCCTCAGTAATCCCTCCCCCTTTCCTCTTTCCCTACTTTCCTACTACACGAGCAATTTCCCCCCACCCTGTAAATACAATAGGCACTTCTCTTTGCGTTGGGATCCACAAACTTCAATTCTCTTCAGAACGTCTTCTAAGCCGTCCATTCGTTGAAGTGTGTGTGTATTTACCTAGTTGTACCTAGTTGTATTTTACGGGAAGGGGAGCTATGCTCGTGGGGTCCCGTCTTCATATCTCATTTTATCTAAACTATTTTTAAATTCATGTATTGATTTTGCACACACCACTTTCTCATCTAACTTGTTCCAACTGTCTATTACTCTGTGAGGAAAGCTGTTCTTTTTCAAATCTCTTCTATAGCTGTCTTTTTTTATTTTCTTTCCGTGTCCTCTTGTATTTCTGTCATCCCATTTTATCAGATTCTCTCTGTCAGTAATTTCTATGCCTTTCATGATTCTGTAAATAGCTATCAAATCTCCTCTCTCTCTTCTTTGCTCTAGTGTCTGTAGTTTAAGTTTTTGTAGTCTCTCTTCATATGATAGTTTTGAGAGTGTTGGTGCCAGTTTTGTGATTGCTCTTTGTATTCTTTCAAGTTTTTTTATACATTTTTTTGTACTTGGTGACCATATCGTTGCTGCATATTCCAATCTTGGTCTTATCAGGGTGATTAGGATTTTCCTCACCATTTCTTCATCCAGGTATGTAAATGTCACTTTGATTGTTCTTATTAAATTATAAGTTTCTCCAAAAATCTTATTTATATGTTTCTCAGGTGACATATTATTCATAACAATGACTCCCAGGTCCTTCTCATTTTCTACTTTTTTTATTCCTTCTTCTCCCAAATTATATGATCCTGTTATTCTGTTTTTGCTTTTTCCAAATTCCATTATACTACACTTTTTTGTATTGAATTCCATCTCCCACTTCCTACTCCATTCTTGTACTTTATTTAGATCTCTCTGTAGTGATTCACAATCTTCTTCAGTTTTCACTCTTTTCAGTAGTTTTGCATCATCTGCAAAGAAGCTCATATAGCTTTCAATTCCTTCATCCATATCATTAATATATATAGCAAACATTATTGGGGCCAGAACTGTTCCCTGCGGGACACCGCTTATTACTTCATTCCATTTTGAGTGCTGATCTCTTATCACTACTCTCATTTTTCTTTCTTGCAAAAAGTCTTCCATCCAATTTAGCAATTTACCTTGTATTCCTCCTTCATATTCTAATTTCTTAAGCAACTTCTTATGTGGTACTTTGTCAAAAGCTTTTTTTAGGTCTAGAAATGCACAATCAGCCCATCCATCTCTTTCTTGTATTATATCTATTAGCCTTGAATAGAAACATATTAAATTGGTGACGCATGATCGTCCTTGTCTGAATCCAAATTGCCTTGGATTTAGTACGTTGTTTTTTTCCAAGTATTTTACCCATCTACTTTTGATAATTCTTTCACATATTTTTGCTATTGTACTTGTTAGAGAGACTGGTCTATAGTTGGTAGGTTCTTCTTTATTTCCTCCTTTATATATAGGTACTATATTTGCTTTTTTCCAATCTTCTGGAACTTTTCCTTCTTTTAAGGAACTGCTTATTATGCTATGTATTTTGTCTGCCAGTTCATTCCTGCATTCTTTCAGAATCCAGTTTGCTATTTCATCTGGTCCATGCGATTTTCTGACATCAAAATTACCCAAGTGTGTCAATATTTCATTCTTTGTTACTTCTATTTCTTCCATAGGGGGGACTTTTTCTTTCCACTCAATCTCTTCAGGTTGTATATTTTCCCTTGTAAACACTGATTTAAAATGTTTGTTCATAATTTCTGCCATTTCCATTTCCTCAGTGTATTCAACTCCTCCTTGTCTTAATTTCTCCAAGTCTTGTTTGTTTTTCAGTTTATTGTTTACAAATCTGTAGAATAGTTTTGGTTGATCTTTACACTTTTCTATAACATCTTTTTCATATTTTCTTTTTTCCTCTCTGCACTTTTGTACATATTCATTTCTATAACCAGTATATATTTTCCATTTTTCAGGTCTTCTGTCTTTTTTCCATCTGGTCCAGGCTTTGTCTCTTTTGTCTTTTGACTCCCTACAACTTTTGTTGTACCAGCATTTTACATATTCTTTTTCTTGTTTTTGTCTTGGGACATACTTTTCCACTCCTTTTTTGTAAATTTTTGTCAAAATATTCCATTTCTCTTCCACTGATGTTTCTTCTTTGTATATTTCTTCCCAGTTTTCTTGTTGGAAGAATTCTCTTATTTTATCAAAGTTTGTTTTTTCATACATCATTCTTCCTCTTCTATATTGTTCATTTCTTTTCATATATTTTTCTTCATTAAGTTCCAGTTCAATCAATATGTGGTCACTTTTACCTATTGGTGTTTTATATTCAATCTTGTCCACTATTCTAGGTTCAGATGTAATTATTAAGTCTAGCCTCGATGGTTCTTCTTCATTTCTATACCTAGTGTTCTCTTGTATCCATTGTGTCATTGAATGGTCAGTAATCATCTCAAGTAGAGCATTTCCCCATGAGTCATCACCACTCTTTACTGTCATTTCTTCCCAGCAGATTTCTTTGCAATTAAAGTCGCCCATCATAACTATTCTTCCTCCGTCTTCCATTATTTTAGTTAATGCTATCTTTGTGTCCTCTAACATACTTTTATATTCACTCTCCTCCCATGAGGCTGTTTTCGGAGGCACATAATTGATCACAAATTTTCTGCTCTTCTTATCTCGGTCTTCCACTTCTATCATAATCATCTCTACTGTATTCTTTCCATATATGACACCTTTCACGTTTATATCCTTCTTAGTCAGGAACATAACTCCACCCCCTTGCTTTTTCTCTCTGTTTCTAATCCAATAATTGTATGCATCATGTCCTACACTGTTGGGTGGTAGTGGGCCTTTTAATTTTGTTTCTACAATTCCCATTATGTCCGGTTCTTTTTCTTTCAAATAATCATTCAGCTCATTCAATCCTGTTATTAATCCATCTATATTTGTGTAAGACACTCTTAGTTTTCTGCCACTTCCATTGTGTTCTCTGTTTCCCTTATGTTTTTCTTTTGTATGTCGAACTTCCTTAGTTTCATGTTCACTACTCTCCAATAGAATCTCTCTTTCTCTGACTCCGTTCTTTTCTCGTTTTTTGTCTTAGCTTCCAGTCTTTTCTGCTTTTCTTCCTCTCTTTCCTCTTTATTCATTTCTCTTTTTATCTATATCTTTTTGTATTGTTCACTTGTTGCTAGTTTCCCTGTTTTGGATAAGATATTCTCTGCCGTTGTTTGTGACTTGAATTTAATCTTAATTGGTCTGGTCTTGTCTGTGCTATACTTTCCGAGTCTAAATTTCTCTTCGATTTGTTTCATAATTCCTGGTTCATCTTCCTGAACTGATTCTAGTAATTGGCTTACTTTTTCATTTTCCTCTTTGATTCTTGTGGTTCTATCTGTGTTGTGTTTCTCTTCCATTCCTAATATAATTATACATTTCTTCTTGTCTGCTAAATCCCTTACTATATTCTCCTTTTGTCTCATCACTTTAATAACTGAGTCTTCAGTATGTTCTTTCAATTGCTGTTTGACTATGTCAGTGAATGAAACCTTATTTCCTTCTTGGGTTTTCTTCCAATTTTTACTTTCTTTAGCTATCGTTTCTCTGTTTTCTTTACTATTCTTCTTCAATTCCTCATTCTCCACCTTTACCTCTCTTAACTGTCTTTTTAGGTCTTCTATTTCATCAGTTAAGTTTTTATTCGCCTTTTCCAGTTCTTCCAATCTTTCAACCCTTTGTAAAATGGTGTTCATATGACCTAACCTACTCTCCAAGTCCTCGATCACCTTATCGACCTTCTCTTCTAGTCTTGTCAGTCGGGGGGGGGTTGTGTCCCCCCCACCCTCTTTAAATCCCTTGAAAATATTCTCATCACTTTCTGCTATATTGCTCCTATCTATACCTCTAATCTTCACATTCCTATTAGACATGTCGTCATCATCCAACTCGTCTTGGGGTCGTTTGTCTACCTTACGGCGGCCCGTCAGGGCCATTTCCTCCACCTCCTCATTACCTTCCATTTCCCCAGCAATCCCTCCCCCTCTCCTCTTTCCTTACTTTCCCACTACCCCACGAGCAATTTCCCCCCACCCTGCAAATACAAAAAGGCACTTCTCTTTGCGTTGGGATCCACAATCTTCACTTTTCTTCAGAACGTTCTTCAAGCCGTCCGTTCGTTGAAAGTGTGTGTATTTACCTAGTTGTATTTACCTAGTTGTATTTTACGGGAAGGGGAGCTATGCTCGTGGGGTCCCGTCTTCATATCTCATTTTATCTAAACTATTTTTAAATTCATGTATTGTTTTTGCACACACCACTTTCTCATCTAACTTGTTCCAACTGTCTATTGCTCTGTGAGGAAAGCTGTTCTTTTTCAAATCTCTTCTATAGTTGTCTTTTTTTATTTTCTTTCCGTGTCCTCTTGTATTTCTGTCATCCCATTTTATCAGATTCTCTCTATCAGTAATTTCTATGCCTTTCATGATTCTGTAAATAGCTATCAAATCTCCTCTCTCTCTTCTTTGCTCTAGTGTCTGTAGTTTAAGTTTTTGTAGTCTCTCTTCATATGATAGGTTTGAGAGTGTTGGTGCCAGTTTTGTAATTGCTCTTTGTATTCTTTCAAGTTTTTTTATACATTTTTTTGTGCTTGGTGACCATATCGTTGCTGCATATTCCAATCTTGGTCTTATCAGGGTGATTAGGATTTTCCTCACCATTTCTTCATCCAGGTATGTAAATGCCACTTTGATTGTTCTTATTAAATTATAAGTTTCTCCAAATATCTTATTTATATGTTTCTCAGGTGACATATTATTCATAACAATGACTCCCAGGTCCTTCTCATTTTCTACTCTTTTTTTTCCTTCTTCTCCCAAATTATATGATCCTGTTATTCTGTTTTTGCTTGTACTTTATTTAGATCTGTTATTTAGATCCTGTTATTCTGTTTTTGCTTGTACTTTATTTAGATCTGTCTGTAGTGATTCACAATCTTCTTCAGTTTTCACTCTTTTCAGTAATTTTGCATCATCTGCAAAGAAGCTCATATAGCTTTCAATTCCTTCATCCATATCATTAATATATATAGCAAACATTATTGGGGCCAGAACTGTTCCCTGCGGGACACCGCTTATTACTTCATTCCATTTTGAGTGCTGATCTCTTATCACTACTCTCATTTTTCTTTCTTGCAAAAAGTCTTCCATCCAATTTAGCAATTTACCTTGTATTCCTCCTTCATATTCTAATTTCTTAAGCAACTTCTTATGTGGTACTTTGTCAAAAGCTTTTTTTAGGTCTAGAAATGCACAATCAGCCCATCCATCTCTTTCTTGTATTATATCTATTAGCCTTGAATAGAAACATATTAAATTGGTGACGCATGATCGTCCTTGTCTGAATCCAAATTGCCTTGGATTTAGTACGTTGTTTTTTTCCAAGTATTTTACCCATCTACTTTTGATAATTCTTTCACATATTTTTGCTATTGTACTTGTTAGAGAGACTGGTCTATAGTTGGTAGGTTCTTCTTTATTTCCTCCTTTATATATAGGTACTATATTTGCTTTTTTCCAATCTTCTGGAACTTTTCCTTCTTTTAAGGAACTGCTTATTATGCTATGTATTTTGTCTGCCAGTTCATTCCTGCATTCTTTCAGAATCCAGTTTGCTATTTCATCTGGTCCATGCGATTTTCTGACATCAAAATTACCCAAGTGTGTCAATATTTCATTCTTTGTTACTTCTATTTCTTCCATAGGGGGGACTTTTTCTTTCCACTCAATCTCTTCAGGTTGTATATTTTCCCTTGTAAACACTGATTTAAAATGTTTGTTCATAATTTCTGCCATTTCCATTTCCTCAGTGTATTCAACTCCTCCTTGTCTTAATTTCTCCAAGTCTTGTTTGTTTTTCAGTTTATTGTTTACAAATCTGTAGAATAGTTTTGGTTGATCTTTACACTTTTCTATAACATCTTTTTCATATTTTCTTTTTTCCTCTCTGCACTTTTGTACATATTCATTTCTATAACCAGTATATATTTTCCATTTTTCAGGTCTTCTGTCTTTTTTCCATCTGGTCCAGGCTTTGTCTCTTTTGTCTTTTAACTCCCTACAACTTTTGTTGTACCAGCATTTTACATATTCTTTTTCTTGTTTTTGTCTTGGGACATACTTTTCCACTCCTTTTTTGTAAATTTTTGTCAAAATATTCCATTTCTCTTCCACTGATGTTTCTTCTTTGTATATTTCTTCCCAGTTTTCTTGTTGGAAGAATTCTCTTATTTTATCAAAGTTTGTTTTTTCATACATCATTCTTCCTTTTCTATATTGTTCATTTCTTTTCATATATTTTTCTTCATTAAGTTCCAGTTCAATCAATATGTGGTCACTTTTACCTATTGGTGTTTTATATTCAATCTTGTCCACTATTCTAGGTTCAGATGTAATTATTAAGTCTAGCCTCGATGGTTCTTCTTCATTTCTATACCTAGTGTTCTCTTGTATCCATTGTGTCATTGAATGGTCAGTAATCATCTCAAGTAGAGCATTTCCCCATGAGTCATCACCACTCTTTACTGTCATTTCTTCCCAGCAGATTTCTTTGCAATTAAAGTCGCCCATCATAACTATTCTTCCTCCGTCTTCCATTATTTTAGTTAATGCTATCTTTGTGTCCTCTAACATACTTTTATGTTCACTCTCCTCCCATGAGGCTGTTTTCGGAGGCACATAATTGATCACAAATTTTCTGCTCTTCTTATCTCGGTCTTCCACTTCTATCATAATCATCTCTACTGTATTCTTTCCATATATGACACCTTTCACGTTTATATCCTTCTTAGTCAGGAACATAACTCCACCCCCTTGTTTTTTCTCTCTGTTTCTAATCCAATAATTGTATGTATCATGTCCTACACTGTTGGGTGGTAGTGGGCCTTTTAATTTTGTTTCTACAATTCCCATTATGTCCGGTTCTTTTTCTTTCAAATAATCATTCAGCTCATTCAATCCTGTTATCAATCCATCTATATTTGTGTAAGACACTCTTAGTTTTCTGCCACTTCTATTGTGTTCTCTGTTTCCCTTATGTTTTTCTTTAGTATGTCGAACTGCTTTATTTTCATGTTCACTACTCTCCAATAGAATCTCTCTTTCTCTGACTCCGTTCTTTCCTCATTTTTTGCCTTAGCTTCAATTCTTTTCTGCTTTTCTGCCTCTCTTTCCTCCTTATTCATTTCTCTTTTTATCCATACCTTTTTATATTGATCATTTGTTGCTAGTTTCCCTGTCTTGGATAGAATTTTCTCTGCCGTTGTTTGTGACCTGAATTTAATCTTAATTGGTCTGGTCTTATCTGTACTATATTTCCCGAGTCTGAATTTTTCCTCAATTTCCTTTATAATTTCTGGTTCATCTTCCTGGACTAATTTTAATAAACTGCCTACTCTTTCATTTTCCTCCTTGATTCTTGCGGTTCTATCTGGGTTATGTTTCTCTTCCATTCCTAATATAATTATACATTTCTTTTTGTCAGCTAATTCTCTTACTATATTCTCCTTCTGTCTCATCACTTTAATAACTGAGTCTTCATTATGTTCTTTCAATTGCTGTTTGACTATGTCAGTGAATGAAACCTTATTCCCTTCTTGAGTTATTCTCCAATTTTTAGCTTCTGTAGCTATTTTCTCTCTGTTTTCATTACTATTCTTCTTCAATTTCTCATTCTCCTCCTTTACATTTCCTAACTGTCTTTTTAGGTCCTCTACTTCTTCAGTTAAGTTTCTGTTAGCCTTCTCTAGTTGTTCCAACCTTTCAATTCTCTGGAAAATGGAGTCTACATTACCTAACTTACGTTCCAAGTCCTCGATCACCTTATCAACTCTCTCCTCTAGTCTTATCAGTCGGGGGGGGGGGGGGTTGTGTCCCCCCACCCTCTTTAAATCCCTGGAACATATTCTCGTCACTTTCTACTGTATTGCTCCTCTCTATACTTCTAATCTTTACATTTTTATTTGCCATTTCGTCATCACTGAGCTGGTCCGGTGGTCGTTTCATGTTGACCTTACGCCCGTCTGCCTGGGCCAAGTCCTCCACATCCTCATTTCCTTCCATTTCCCCAGCAATCCCTCCCCTTCTCCTCTTTTCCTACTTACCTACTGCCCCACGAGCAATTTCCCCCCACCCTGTAAATACAAAAAGGCACTTCTCTTTGCGTTGGGATCCACAATCTGCACTTTTCTTCAGAACGTTCTTCAAGCCGTCCGTTCGTTGAAAGTGTGTGTGTGTATTTACCTAGTTGTACCTAGTTGTATTTTACGGGAAGGGGAGCTATGCTCGTGGGGTCCCGTCTTCATATCTCATTTTATCTAAACTATTTTTAAATTCATGTATTGTTTTTGCACACACCACTTTCTCATCTAACTTGTTCCAACTGTCTATTACTCTGTGAGGAAAGCTGTTCTTTTTCAAATCTCTTCTATAGTTGTCTTTTTTTATTTTCTTTCCGTGTCCTCTTGTATTTCTGTCATCCCATTTTATCAGATTCTCTCTATCAGTAATTTCTATGCCTTTCATGATTCTGTAAATAGCTATCAAATCTCCTCTCTCTCTTCTTTGCTCTAGTGTCTGTAGTTTAAGTTTTTGTAGTCTCTCTTCATATGATAGTTTTGAGAGTGTTGGTGCCAGTTTTGTAATTGCTCTTTGTATTCTTTCAAGTTTTTTTATACATTTTTTTGTACTTGGTGACCATATCGTTGCTGCATATTCCAATCTTGGTCTTATCAGGGTGATTAGGATTTTCCTCACCATTTCTTCATCCAGGTATGTAAATGCCACTTTGATTGTTCTTATCAAATTATAAGTTTCTCCAAAAATCTTATTTATATGTTTCTCAGGTGACATATTATTCATAACAATGACTCCCAGGTCCTTCTCATTTTCTACTTTTTTTATTCCTTCTCCCAAATTATATGATCCTGTTATTCTGTTTTTGCTTTTTCCAAATTCCATTATACTACACTTTTTTGTATTGAACTCCATCTCCCACTTCCTACTCCATTCTTGTACTTTATTTAGATCTGTCTGTAGTGATTCACAATCTTCTTCAGTTTTCACTCTTTTCAGTAGTTTTGCATCATCTGCAAAAAAGCTCATATAGCTTTCAATTCCTTCATCCATATCATTAATATATATAGCAAACATTATTGGGGCCAGAACTGTTCCCTGCGGGACACCGCTTATTACTTCATTCCATTTTGAGTGCTGATCTCTTATCACTACTCTCATTTTTCTTTCTTGCAAAAAGTCTTCCATCCAATTTAGCAATTTACCTTGTATTCCTCCTTCATATTCTAATTTCTTAAGCAACTTCTTATGTGGTACTTTGTCAAAAGCTTTTTTTAGGTCTAGAAATGCACAATCAGCCCATCCATCTCTTTCTTGTATTATATCTATTAGCCTTGAATAGAAACATATTAAATTGGTGATGCATGATCGTCCTTGTCTGAATCCAAATTGCCTTGGATTTAGTACGTTGTTTTTTTCCAAGTATTTTACCCATCTACTTTTGATAATTCTTTCACATATTTTTGCTATTGTACTTGTTAGAGAGACTGGTCTATAGTTGGTAGGTTCTTCTTTATTTCCTCCTTTATATATAGGTACTATATTTGCTTTTTTCCAATCTTCTGGAACTTTTCCTTCTTTTAAGGAACTGCTTATTATGCTATGTATTTTGTCTGCCAGTTCATTCCTGCATTCTTTCAGAATCCAGTTTGCTATTTCATCTGGCCCATGCGATTTTCTGACATCAAAATTACCCAAGTGTGTCAATATTTCATTCTTTGTTACTTCTATTTCTTCCATAGGGGGGACTTTTTCCTTCCACTCAATCTCTTCAGGTTGTATATTTTCCCTTGTAAACACTGATTTAAAATGTTTGTTCATAATTTCTGCCATTTCCATTTCCTCAGTGTATTCAACTCCTCCTTGTCTTAATTTCTCCAAGTCTTGTTTGTTTTTCAGTTTATTGTTTACAAATCTGTAGAATAGTTTTGGTTGATCTTTACACTTTTCTATAACATCTTTTTCATATTTTCTTTTTTCCTCTCTGCACTTTTGTACATATTCATTTCTATAACCAGTATATATTTTCCATTTTTCAGGTCTTCTGTCTTTTTTCCATCTGGTCCAGGCTTTGTCTCTTTTGTCTTTTAACTCCCTACAACTTTTGTTGTACCAGCATTTTACATATTCTTTTTCTTGTTTTTGTCTTGGGACATACTTTTCCACTCCTTTTTTGTAAATTTTTGTCAAAATATTCCATTTCTCTTCCACTGATGTTTCTTCTTTGTATATTTCTTCCCAGTTTTCTTGTTGGAAGAATTCTCTTATTTTATCAAAGTTTGTTTTTTCATACATCATTCTTCCTTTTCTATATTGTTCATTTCTTTTCATATATTTTTCTTCATTAAGTTCCAGTTCAATCAATATGTGGTCACTTTTACCTATTGGTGTTTTATATTCAATCTTGTCCACTATTCTAGGTTCAGATGTAATTATTAAGTCTAGCCTCGATGGTTCTTCTTCATTTCTATACCTAGTGTTCTCTTGTATCCATTGTGTCATTGAATGGTCAGTAATCATCTCAAGTAGAGCATTTCCCCATGAGTCATCACCACTCTTTACTGTCATTTCTTCCCAGCAGATTTCTTTGCAATTAAAGTCGCCCATCATAACTATTCTTCCTCCGTCTTCCATTATTTTAGTTAATGCTATCTTTGTGTCCTCTAACATACTTTTATGTTCACTCTCCTCCCATGAGGCTGTTTTCGGAGGCACATAATTGATCACAAATTTTCTGCTCTTCTTATCTCGGTCTTCCACTTCTATCATAATCATCTCTACTGTATTCTTTCCATATATGACACCTTTCACGTTTATATCCTTCTTAGTCAGGAACATAACTCCACCCCCTTGTTTTTTCTCTCTGTTTCTAATCCAATAATTGTATGTATCATGTCCTACACTGTTGGGTGGTAGTGGGCCTTTTAATTTTGTTTCTACAATTCCCATTATGTCCGGTTCTTTTTCTTTCAAATAATCATTCAGTTCATTCAATCCTGTTATCAATCCATCTATATTTGTGTAAGACACTCTTAGTTTTCTGCCACTTCCATTGTGTTCTCTGTTTCCCTTATGTTTTTCTTTAGTATGTCGAACTGCTTTATTTTCATGTTCACTACTCTCCAATAGAATCTCTCTTTCTCTGACTCCGTTCTTTCCTCGTTTTTTGCCTTAGCTTCAATTCTTTTCTGCTTTTCTGCCTCTCTTTCCTCCTTATTCATTTCTCTTTTTATCCATACCTTTTTATATTGATCATTTGTTGCTAGTTTCCCTGTCTTGGATAGAATTTTCTCTGCCGTTGTTTGTGACCTGAATTTAATCTTAATTGGTCTGGTCTTATCTGTACTATATTTTCCGAGTCTGAATTTTTCCTCAATTTCCTTTATAATTTCTGGTTCATCTTCCTGGACTAATTTTAATAAACTGCTTACTCTTTCATTTTCCTCCTTGATTCTTGCGGTTCTATCTGGGTTATGTTTCTCTTCCATTCCTAATATAATTATACATTTCTTTTTGTCAGCTAATTCTCTTACTATATTCTCCTTCTGTCTCATCACTTTAATAACTGAGTCTTCATTATGTTCTTTCAATTGCTGTTTGACTATGTCAGTGAATGAAACCTTATTCCCTTCTTGAGTTATTCTCCAATTTTTAGCTTCTGTAGCTATTTTCTCACTGTTTTCATTACTATTCTTCTTCAATTTCTCATTCTCCTCCTTTACATTTCCTAACTGTCTTTTTAGGTCCTCTACTTCTTCAGTTAAGTTTCTGTTAGCCTTCTCTAGTTGTTCCAACCTTTCAATTCTCTGGAAAATGGAGTCTACATTACCTAACTTACGTTCCAAGTCCTCGATCACCTTATCAACTCTCTCCTCTAGTCTTATCAGTCGGGGGGGGGGGTTGTGTCCCCCCACCCTCTTTAAATCCCTGGAACATATTCTCGTCACTTTCTACTGTATTGCTCCTCTCTATACTTCTAATCTTTACATTTTTATTTGCCATTTCGTCATCACTGAGCTGGTCCGGTGGTCGTTTCATGTTGACCTTACGCCCGTCTGCCTGGGCCAAGTCCTCAACATCCTCATTTCCTTCCATTTCCCCAGCAATCCCTCCCCTTCTCCTCTTTTCCTACTTACCTACTGCCCCACGAGCAATTTCCCCCCACCCTGTAAATACAAAAAGGCACTTCTCTTTGCGTTGGGATCCACAATCTGCACTTTTCTTCAGAACGTTCTTCAAGCCGTCCGTTCGTTGAAAGTGCGTGTGTGTGTGTGTGTGTGTGTGTGTGTGTGTGTGTATTTATCCATGGCGAGAACGTGCGTGTGGATGCAATGCTTTCTGAATGCAGTGTGGGGGCGTGGCCAGAGAAGGGATGGAGCGGCAATGTCGCTCTCTCCCGCTCATATGCCATGTCCACGACTCGAGGAAACGAAACCTTTGTATAGAAAACATTGCTTTGAGGTTTACCTCAGTGGTGGTGTGTGGCAAAAAATTATAATTATATGTGGCAACATTATAAAATTATAAAATAAAATTTCGATGCAGCGAGTATAGCTGATGAGCCCAAAACAACAAACGCGCTGGAAGGTTGGCATCGCAGGATGAAAAGCTGTATCGGAAAGGCCCACCCGAACTTGTTTGAATTTATCCAGAGTTTGTGCAGTGAGCAGTGCCACACTGAGACCTTGGTCCAGAAGCTACTTGCTGCCGACGATCCTGAGCCACCACGCAAGAAAATGCGCCTGCACAAGAACCGTATTGCTAACATTGTGAACCAGTACGCTGAGAGGTCTACCCTAGATTACCTTCGGGGCCTCGCGTACAACATTGGTTAAAGTTGACAAATAAATTGCAAATGCCCAATCAAATTTTACACTCCATTGCTAATCCTTCCAAGAAAATCTGCTGATCTGCTTGGAGAATA
This sequence comes from Oratosquilla oratoria, assembly GCF_046742065.1. Taxonomy (NCBI): domain Eukaryota; kingdom Metazoa; phylum Arthropoda; class Malacostraca; order Stomatopoda; family Squillidae; genus Oratosquilla; species Oratosquilla oratoria. The sequence continues at coordinate 38,113,826 of NC_134804.1, read as the reverse complement.
GGCTGGCTCTGGTGATGATCTACTGCTGATCTAGGTAATCAAGATGGCTCAAATAGCGACAAAGTAAGGTGTCGGCGAAAAGTGCAATTGTCTAAAACTTCAAACATTTACAACTCTGGTAATCCAATTATGTTGAGTAATACATCAAATGATAGGAAATTTCACACAGAACACAAATATTACCAAATATTTTAGAAATATAACACCAAAAGTAAAAAATTTTACGTGTCGACGAAATGTCACGTTCGACGAAACGTCGTGTCGACGAATTGTCCCATTCGACCAATTGTCTTTCGACCAATGGGACCTTTCGCAGTCAGGCTCGTAGATGCCTATTAGCGCTAGAATTTTCAATTGTCTCGGATTTCACGAGGCAAAGGGGTGACTTAGCTAATTTGGAAACCGATATTAAAAAAAATACGATATAGATTGCTGCATAAGTGTATTTAAAATTAAAAACATGACCCTTAATGCTATAATTTTTACTTACCAGTAAGTAAAAATGTGTGTGATAAGGCTTTGTTAATTCAATTAGAGGATAAAACTAAAAATAGGTAATTATTTTTACTGAAGTAGGTATGAGCAGTAAAAATAAGAGGATGTTGATTTCGGTTTGTGCATTTTATCTGAGTGTTGAAAAATAATGGATATCACTGTCACGTCCTGTATATGAAGATAATCAGTGAGATAAAATATAACAACAGTGGTGGCGGACGTACGAGGTGAGTTACGTTTGTGTAAACAATAGCCTCTTAGATCTGCTGGGAGCTATTTTCAAACAAATATGACTAATTTTACGTGTGCCGTGGCAGACTGCATTCAGATTAAAAAATATAAAAGAAAGACAAACCTTATTCGTACCGGAAAAATCGTAATCCTACCGTCTTCGATGCTAAATTATATTTTCTATACATTACATGGATTTGCCTATTGGTGCATTCAAATGAAAGTATATATCAGTATACGTCCATTGAAGTCGATAGAAAATGACAAATTGCTTGGCTTGATACAATTATAGGCTGTTTTACGAATATAATCTCTAATTATAAATAGAGGCTCAAACAATGCTACATGCCGTTTGCAATCATGAAATTAATTGACTTAAATTTCAGACACAATAATGTACGACGACACACCTCTGTAAGCTTATAAAACTTGTCCAAAAAAGTATTTATTTTCCGGCAAGAATTACAAAATCTGGCGGTATCTGGTATCAATCGCTCACTGCGAAAGGTCCCATTGTCGTGCACCCGATCCGTCATCCACGAGGAGCTAAGATGAGAAGGAGTGGAATGGGTGGGAGTAGGACTAGGCTAAGGGAGGAACTCATGGTATATAAAAAGAAAGAAAACGAAAATATAATAGATGTAAATAGATGAAACGTGAAGTAAATGGAATAAAAATTTTGAAATCGAAGTAAAAAAGAAAAAAAAAAAACATCCTGGGAATAGAAAGCGCATGAAATCATTCTTTTGATCACCAACTGTTTACAATTTAAAGACGAAATATTATCGTCGATTGTGGTTTGTGATGTAATTTATTGCATTTTTCCATTTACGAAGGATATTCTTACGAACTGTAGCGTACGAGTACAGCGCTTCTATCATTTCATTTACTAAGGTAGAATGCGGGACGTTTCGGTCCGAACGTTTTGGCCTCATGAAATTGTCGACCTTGGACGTTTTGGCCACATTAATTTTATCCTTTTAAACGTGATAAATAATTTACTTTTCTTTATAACGTAATGCACACTTGGTGTGCTATTTTCATTATTACCTAAGAGAACATGTAAACTTATTTGTAAAAAAAGTATACTTCATTTTTTTCTTGAGTACTGTAGACAGTTCTACACACATATTTACACATTTCAATTTAATTAGATATTGCATATAAAGAAATTAAGATTTCCCAATGTAGCGCCTGAAATTCCCTCGACGCATGTTATGGCGATAATGAGATGAAAGTAAGAAAAATAATTTGCGTCCAATTTTAACACATTACATACTAAATCATATACAATAAACTGTTTTTTTTTTATTAATTTTCATCTATATGTCGAATAAATTTATTTTTTATTACTGTATCGCATAGATGTGCACTTCTAAAAATTTACTGAAATAACTCATTATGCAATATGGTATGCTAATGATCCGTGTTATTTTCATTATAGTGCTGTAAACGTACATGCTAGGAAGGCATGACTATGTTTGCTTCGTTTACATTTGTGATATTAACCAGTTTGAATGTTTTACCTGTACATATTTTCGATGTATTGTATGAGGCTACTGTTCATGTTTTCCTGTGAATGTACAAAATCAGTATCGACGTAAAATATATATAAGATTGGGTACTTGAAATAATATTAGTCTCTTTATTTCAACATGTTGGACAGGGGTCCACAACAACCACAACGCTGTGGACGCAATGGGAAACATGGAAAGTGATGACATCAAGCAAACATGACCAAATAGAACAATTTATTTGAATCTATGTGACATATATAGATGTAGATGAATTAAAAAAAAACAGATTATTGTTTATAATTTAGCATTTAATGTGTACAAAAATGCATATTTCCACAGTTGGACGCAACTAGTCGCAAATGGTGAACTCAATTATTTTGAGTAAACATTCAAAATCAAAAGCATGGTTCAGCCCATTTTCAGTTTTGTATAAGATTTTATAACTAATGTTAAATTCAGGTAGATATTTATATCAATGAGGAATGTAAAAACAAATAGCTTCATATTTTATAGCTATATACGAAGACAAGAAACAATGGTCTCAAACTGTCCGGAAGTAGATTCATTTTGGAAGTAGGTAGAAACAACTTTGCCAACCGTGTAGTTAATTAATGGAATAAACTTCCTGCACAGGTAGTGCAATGTAGTTCAGTTCGAAGCTTTAAGAATCATTTAGATAAACACTTAAGCAAGATGCTGTAATGATTATAATTTTTTTTTACATTATTTGTTTTTGTTTTATCATCATTTGTCTGTCTGATTTTCATTTATTATTAGTTATATGTTAATTATTATTTACTATTTACCTGTTTGTTTATTATTTAACTATACCTATGCATTTATTTATGTATTTTATTTGTTATTTGCATTATTATAGTTTTTATTTTTTTTTCGCATCCGACCTAGATATGGACCAAAAGGTCTCCTGTCGGCATGCTCCGCCTTTATAATACTTTGTAAACATTTCATCCCTTATGAGGGAGGTAGGTAAGTCAGAGGCACGAACCTATTCCCACTCATTTCACTCTTGTCCTGTGGGCAACTGTCTTGTGGGCAAATGTCTGCGTACCCCTTATGGATGACAGTCATCCCTGCTTCCGCCAACAATAAAGGACATGAAAATTTTATTGGTATTTATTTATTTGGCTGTAGATCATAATACTCGTAGATGCCAATGTTACATGCAGTTCAAATTTACATTTCTCTTACCTAAATCAAAATACAAAAACAAGAATGAGAAGGCATTTATATTTTAGAAAATTTGTATCATCTTTGACGTTTTTAACGAATTAAAAAAAAAACTATTTTTTATGTTAAAATATATGAGAAGTTCATTCCTAATTCAACAGAGCATCGGTTCCTTTCATCTCGCCATTAAGATATTAAACTAAAAACTCTCTCACAATAAGATGGTGTGCCAGGAATTTATAGTACAAAAGAAACTATTTTGAAAACATTGATACATTTAAAGTCAATAGATTTAAAAATAAAATACCACTTTCTGCTTGTTGTTTTTGAGGTTATGAAGAGTTCAGCTTTTGATAGTGTCGAAGTTTCTTTAAATTAACATTACTTCATCAAACAGTTCACCCATCTTTAATTTAAGATTTCATTATAACTTCAAATGTTCTACGACTACTACAAGTTTCTGAAACTTTGGGAATGAATGGTCTGAGAAACTTAGATTTGATCATTTGTTTAATGTTGAATTTTCTGCGAAATCTATTCTTTTTTCCAAATATGTGATGGCAGAAGTAAGAAAAGATTTAGTCTTCAACTATCGAGCCTCTTCAGTACATAAATTTTTCATTTGTTGTTGAACTTGATAGCCGAAAAATTCTTACGCATTTGGAGATATTAAGTTGTTTCTTAAATCTGCCATGATATTGAAAAATATCTACTGCTGTAGTTTCAGTCTTTTCAAGTTCTTTGGTTGAAAATTTGAATACCTTTATTAGCCTACATGTTGCAAGAACAACAGATATATTTCAATAACCATCATCAGTGCTAAGAAGTTTATATAATTGTTTAGAACAATCAGTTGGTCTACAATAGGAATCAAGGCTTTACAAGAAAGTAGAATTATTTCAATACATGGCTGAAGTGATAGCCATCTAGTAGGAACATGCCGAAGAATCTCTATATATTCTGTCTCTACAAATAAATTAAATACTTTGAGAGTTTCAGTTATTTTTGCCGCTAGTGAAAAATGCCCTTATATCTTTAGGATAATGTTTTCTACATCTACATTCAAGTTTTGCAATGCACTTTTTACTGAATTATGTAAAATGTGTGGATGAAAGTGATGTTTAATAAATCGCTAGACACTGGTTTTGTGCCTACTGCTTGGAGGCAGGCAAACGTTCCTGTTTTTAAGAAGGGAGATGGATCGTCTATATGGAACTACAGATCAGTTTGACATCGGTTATTGGAAAAATGCTTGAATCAATAATAGTAAATAGACTCAGAGAACACATCGAAAGACATAATTTAATTCGTGATACACAGCATGGTTTGTCCAACGGTAAGTCATGTGTGACTAATCTTCTATCCTTTTACACTAAAGTATATAAGGCGTCAGATAACATTAATAATTACGATGTTATTTACCTTGACTTTAGCAAAGAGTTCGACAAGGCTACTAGATAAAATTGAAGCCCATGGCATAGGAGGAAAAGTGTTAGAATGGATTAGAGCTTGGATTAGTAACAGAAAAACAGCGGGTCACCAGAAATGGAGTAAAATCTAGGTGGGGCATAGTTACTAGTGGGGTCCCCCAGGGCTCGGTTTTGGGTCCCTTGTTGTTCAATAGTGATGTTAGTAAGTTTGCGGACGACACTAAAATAGGACGCCAAATTAGGTTAGGAGACGACGTAGATATTCTGCAGGATGATCTTAACAAATTGTTCACATGGTCGGTGTAGCGTGTTAAATGTAGGGCTACACAACCCCGAAAATAGATACAGCTTAGATAAAACTGAGTGCGAGAGAGACTTGGGAGTTCTAGTGGGTCCGGACCTTAAATCCAGGAAACAGTGCAGTAGCCAGGAATAAAGCTAACAGAGCATTAGGTTTCATTGCTAGGACGGTAATTATCAAACTCTATCTAGGGATAGTTAGACCCTTCATTGACTATACGTTACAGTTTTGGTCTTCGTCCTCCAGAATGGACGTAAATTCACTAGAATCAGTAGAGAAGAATGACAAAAAAGATACATGGACTCGGATATTTGCCTTACGAAGAGAGGCTTAGGCACCTTAACTTACACTCTGGAAAGACGCAGAGTGCGGGGTGATTTAATAGAGGTGTTCAAGTGGACCAAAGGTTTTAACAAGGTCATCATATTAAAACAACAGGGCAGGACTCGAAGTAATGGATTTAAACTGGACAAATTTAGATTTAAGAAGGAAATAGGCAAGAATTGGTTTACTAATAGGGTGGTCGGCGAATGGAATAGACTTAGTAACCATGTAGTAAGCGCTGAAACTATCAGTTGTTTTAAGAAACGATTTGACAACTTTATGGTTATGGATAGGGATGACAGGTGGTGATGGATACGGAGCTGCCTAGTGTAGGCCTTATGGTTTCTCGCAGTCTCCTTCATTCTTGTGTTCTTATGGTTTAACGTCACAAACTCCACCCTATTGGGAGGCTAGGACGGTGTCCCTTACAGAGGCGTGGAATTTAATGAACCATGCCCTTGGTTCAACTTCGCCGGTGGCAGGGTTCGAACCACCGTCCATAAAACATGAAACTCTTTCGTAGTCAAGTTGCAAATTGTCCAGTATTTCTCAAACATCTAAACTTTCCATCTGCACTTTCATCAGCATTCTCAATAACTCACTAATGCAATTCACTCCACCATATTCCATATTGAAATATTGAACACGCACGGGAAACATTTTCCTGTTTTTGTGGTTAGAAGCATAAATTTGAAGGCAAAAATATAGCGGAGAATCATATTGTTTAAAATATTTAAAATCCTACTTCTAATGCTTTTTTACATGACACATTTGTAACTATGGCCTCCGATTTGGCCCGCCCACTAGATATCTTTCCAGCTACTTTGGAATCCTGGTAAAGTTTTTAATTCAATTTCAAGCTACAATCAAGGGAGTTGTAGGAATGATTGTGTTTAACTGCATGATATATCTGAGCTACTTCTGAAGCAATTACAGTATCTTCTTTTGTATTCGCTTTTACGAAAAAATTCAGTTACTATCATGACTATCAGAAGTTATATGTTGTTTGATAGCTACAACACCCATATAGCCAATTTTAAATGAACTATTACAAATAATGTACTTTCCCCTTGTGGATTATTAGTTACTTCCGACCATCCGTACTCCTTTTCTCAGTCTTTGTTATAGAGTTGCACAATCTCTTCGTTTTCTTTGAGGATTCCATCACTACAAAATATTAAGCAGTCCCGCCTTACTAATGTATTAAAACCCTATGAAAGAAAATAATTGATTTTATCATTGAAATAAAATGTATTGCGAAACAATGCCTAGAGTCGATGCATGCACTTAAAGCAGGCCAAGAAAAGGTCAATGACCAATCATATCCGCACAGTCGCACAGACACCGTTAGAAGATATTTCAAATAATATGTGAATATAGCATAGGCTATGATAGGTCTATTTAGCTTGTGAAAAAGCAAATTATGCTTACACATAAAGCCCAGAATTTCTTAATAACTTCAAACTCCTGAAATTAACATACTTAGAGAAATGTTCTATAGAGTCCTTGGCCATTTGGGGGGTGCTGTGGTGCAAGAGAATTAGCATCCAGCTGAACGAGCAACAAGTACTGGGCCTCACAGGTTCACGATGATGTCACTAGCTGTATTGAATTTGAAAATAATAATAACTAATTATAATTTTTCACCAACCATGATAAAATGTATCTAAAAGGCGCATAACTTGAAATGTGAACTGAAATCGAAATGCTAGCACTTGAAAAGTTGGGCTTAATCTGTTAATCAGTATCTTGTACCAATGTAAAAATTATGTCTTGAAAACACTTCCAATTAATATTTCTATCTGATAATAACCTGAAATGTTGGCAGTACTATTACTATTGCAATTTTCTCTCACAGATTTCACTGCTCTTGTAATATTTAGAATATATTACGGCTCGGTTTTGTGAAGGGCGTTGTTGTATAATCAGGTGCCCGACTTGGGCAAGTGCCCCCCCCCCACACACACACACCACAACTACCACCACCTTCTACATCTGATGGTCACTATCACGATTCACATGTAACATTCATCCACAAAACAACGTTTATACACACAATTCATGATAAATAAACCATGCCTTAAAAGTACATTAGGGGGAATTTGCTTTACCTCCCTTTCACCAAAGGTGCCGTCCCGGGGCATTGCCCCCCCTGTCCCTCCCCTTGTCTGGGCCCTGTGTATAATACGCCATATTTGTTTTGATTCTTCGTGAGTCAGTTGATAGGCCTTTCCAAACATCCAGCGGCACCTCCTTTCTTTCTGTTTTCATTTTTTTTTTCTTGGATGTGATTCTTATATTTAGTAACATAATTTACGATTTTCTGGTATTCCCAAAATGAGTGTTTTTATTTTTATTATTATTATAGAGATTTGAGTTATACATAAAATATGGCTAATTTTACACCCTGGTCTGCGGTCTGCCGCTCTGTGCTTCTGGTATTGTGCAGACTGCAGATTTGACAGAGTCTGCACTCTTACAAGAAGTAAACGCTTTTGTAATCACATCTTGAGAGCAGGAAATTGAACTACCAGTCAAAAATATTTCAAAATAAAGGACAAATAGTGTCATTTCAAATCTCAATAAAGAACAAGGACAAATAGAGCTGAATAAAGTACATCCATACCAAGGCTGTTGCATTTAAACGGTGATCCCCACCTCTCCATCCCTTCATGCAGAAAAAGAGACGGGCTGTATCAAAATATCATTCACATAAACATCCTCTACTCCCCCATCCCCCGCTTCCTTGCATAACAGTATCATCCATGCACAGTTATTCTCCACTCATCCCTAACTGCCTTCTTACTTTGCTCAACATACATTCCCCTCTAGCTCAAAGCCCCATTCACCCTATCCATCTCATCCTCGGTTGTCCCCTCAAGTTCACTTTTTCCACATCTGCCTTCCACACCTCTTTTACTAAAGTTTCACCACTCCTTCTTTCCATGTGTCCAAACCATCCCAATAATCTTTCATCAGCCCTTCCTGCTATCTCTTTTTCCACTCCTGCTCTCCTCCCCTCATGTCTCACTCTTTCCAATCTTGCAATCCCTACCATACTTCTCAGACATTTCATTTCAAACACATTCAAACTTTCAAAATACATAAAGTATCCACTTTCTTCAGCCTCTCTCCTTTTAGATTTCCAAATTGTTGCCATCCTCTACCCTTGTACATCTCATCACCTTGCTTTTACCCACATTTACCTTCAACTTTTTCCTAGATCATACCTTCCCAAGCTCCCTCACTAACTCCCTTAATCCCTCCTCTGACCCTGCCGCAAGCGGTATACGGACATTTTCCCACATGGTCATTTTCTTACATGACATCTGCGCACACACACTTTCCCACGTGGACATTTTCTCACATATAGGTAGACACTTTCCCACATCTCATAAATTAATTATTACTACTATATCATTACTGTTACACAGTAACTAAAATATTTATGCATAATGCATCAATAGGAATGCTCAGCTTAGATTTGGGAGATAGGATAAGTGCTGAAATTCAAAACAAATGCTAAAGTGCAAGAAATTACTTATGAATGGATGTTTGTTATCTTAGAAATACACGTAGTACCTTTGGGTGCACGACAATTGGTCAAATGGGACAATTCGTCGACACGACGTTTCGTCGAACGTGACATTTCGTCGACACATAAAAAATTGTACTTTTGGTGTTACATTTCTAAAATATTTGGTAATATTTGCGTTCTGTGTGAAATTTCCTGGATTACCAGGCTCAGAGTTAGAAATGTTTGAAGTTTTAGACAAATGCACTTTTCGCCGACACCTTACTTTGTCGCCATTTGAGCCATCTTGATTACCTAGATCAGCAGTAGATCATCACCAGAGCCAGCCTATTCTCCAAGCAGATCAGCAGAATTTCTTGGAAGGATCAGCAATGGAGTGTAAAATTTGATTGGATATTTGCAATTTATTTCTCAACTTCAAACAATATTGTGACATAAAAGTCTGAATAATAAATTGTATACAATATATTTCAGAATAGTACACAATTTCAACAATAATTTCAACCAATGTAAGACGGTGAATTGCAGTACAATAAAAACAATAACAATTTGAATTGCAAACAAAGTATAAAAACAATTATTGCATAGCCACTTCACTTATTCGGTGACCCCCGTCCCCCCTCCCTCATGCCCTTAGGGCTGTGTAAAAATGTAAGCCCTTAGGGCTGCGTAAAAATATAATTCACACATAAATCCCCCCCCCCTCCATTCCTCGCATAGCAGCATCATATCTACAGGCACTGTCCACCTCATCATATCTCCTGCCTTCTCCCTTGTTCAATAGACATTCTTTACAAAGGATTACAAAGGCGGAGCATGCCGACAGGAGACCTTTTGGTCCATATCTGGGTCGGATGCGAAAAAATCATAATAATAAACTAATAAATAAAAACTATAATAAGGTAGATAACAAATAAAATACATAAATAAATGCATAGGTATAGTTAGATAATAAACAAATAGGTAAATAGTAAATAATAATGAATTGACATATAACTAATAATAAATGAAAATCAAAACAGACAAATTATAACAAAAGAAAACCAAATGATATGAAATAAATTATAATCATTACAGCATCTTGCTTACGTGTTTATCTAAATGATTCTTAAAGCTTTGAACTGAACTACATTGCACTACCTGTGCAGGAAGTTTATTCCATTCATTAACTACACGGTTGACGAAGTTGTTTCTACCTACTTCCAAATTGAATCTATTTCCGGACAGTTTGAGACCATTGTTTCTTGTCTGATTCTCATTCAATGTGAAAATTTTGTCACTTTTGATGTTGTCAATTCCCTTTCTCAATGCCCCTTTCACTCCAACCATAATATAATCCTCGGTCGTCCCCTCAAGTTCACTCCTTCCACACCTCTTTCACTAATCTTCCATCACTCATTCTTTCCCTGTGTCCAAAGTATCTCGGTAATATTTCATCAACCCATCTGTCATCTCCTTTCCCACTCCTGCTCTCCTTTACCATGCGTACCTACAGGATGTAAAGAAATGCAGTTTTCCATATAGATGCATACATAATTGGAATAGCTTAGAATATATAACAATACACTAATTCAAATCTACTTCTCTGTTAACTCGTTTATGTATTAGTATCACATTTGTTGATTTCCAGTCTAACCGTACTTTTCCCTCTTATGGTGAACTAGTTATCAAATTGTGCATCGGTTTTACCGATGGGAGTGAATATAAGCGGGCATTCGACCAACCAGTGTAACCCACAAAGATCAGTGAGTGAAAAAAATCGCCTAGCGACAATCAGAACTCGAGCGGGAAAAGGCCATGCAGTACTAAGGTCTACACTCTACATGGACCTTGTCGACCTAGTCGACCTAGTCGAATCCAGGTTACAAAAAAATCAGAAACAGGGCAATGTTTCTATGTTTTGGAACACAGTATAATACCAAGGCTGAGATTCGTTTGTATTGTGGCATTACTACCCTACTCGAGCTTTTTTTCGGCGAAAGACGTTGAAGCCATGACATTCCTCAAAAAAAAAAAAAAAAAAAATCTACAAGGTGCACCTGAATCCGAAGAGTTGCTCAGTAACTTCGATTGTTCTTATATTATGGCTCCTTTCGACTAATTCAGCAGCCAGTTGCCATGTCCGATGCCCTGATGACTCTGAGAATGCGCCACATTCTACTTATGTTTGCCCCCACCTATGGAATATAATATGATAATTATTTCAACCTTGTTGGCCTCTACTATCCTTCAGCCTGGCGTGCCATTAAATGGTTTCAGTATGAAGAAGCGCAGTGTGCATCACTGTCTAGCAGGATGCTGTCGGCAACTCCCTTGAAACAAGACTTCATCTACGCATGCACAATTTGAGTGTAGTTGGACGTGAGGACTGCAAGACTAGCAATTTCTTTGTGAAATCGACTGGAATATTCGTCTTAATCATCAGCATTAAAACACTGAATATACACGTAATGCCACAATATTATGTAAGCTATTTTCAATCTGTACATGTCATGTAATGTCATTAAATGACTGACTAGTTTTTATGATAACCTTACTGTTCTTAAGATATTTAACAAAACGTGATTTTTACATACATGTTATGTCATCATGTATAAATACTGTTTTCAATATGTAGAGGTCATGTACTGCTAGTTAACTTATTTGAAATATTCCCGGTTTTATTACGTTAATTGTTCATGGAAATTATATAAATTGTGACTTCCAATGATGATGTTTTTCCCATGACTTTTTTCCTATCCAAAATTGTGTATTTTTTTCTGTGACCCTATTACCTGCCACGGATTAGTCAAATTTGCAGCATGACCAAATATTAGAACCAAAAAGATGTCAAGAAATGTAAATTACATTCAAATAATTTTTTCTTTACCCTCCGGATGACTGAATTACTCATTTTTCTTTTTACATTCAATACTTTTGGGGCTTTAGTGAGATCTTTGTCGACCACGAAGAATCGTCGCCCCTGACTTCCACAGGGTGACAATTCTTCATGTTGGCCATCCTGGGTTTACGATTCTTCAGTTGTATAAATTGATGACAACCTAACCTAATCTAGTATTTACTCCACTGTTGATATTTGGGGTGACAATTATTCGGTTGCATAAATTGGTGACAATAAGTATAACCCTCATTAAACCTGACCTACCCTATTATTTATTCCACTGTTGGTGTCATGATATTGAATATCATGACATCCAACAAATTTCCCCATACCATTTAATACATAATGCTAACAGTGTAAGTTTAATCTAGGTGACCGCCCCACCGAGTTAACACAAGGAAACCCCTGTGAAATTACAACGTTCACATTGGAAACAAACAAACAAAATACATGTGATCGACAGAGACTTATCGAACCCTGAGAAAGTTCAATTAGTGCACAAAGTATAATGTGCCTTTGCTGATTATTGTAATAATTATTTCAGGTATAATCCTTTGTTTTTAATATTCCAATATGTTATTATAACTTACCGTGGCCGTGGGGCTACTTCGTGATTTTCTTCGTCTTTGTTCTGGTGGTGGCGATGTGCGCCGAGTTTAGGCGAAGTCTGAGATATAGGTATGAATGGAGGGAAGGATAAACGTACGTGTTGAGGGGAGACTGGTTCTCTCACAGAACGCGTCCCCTCACTAGTATAGTACACGCCTCGTCATATTTGCATTTGACATTATCTGGTTTATATGAAGTCTGTGACTTGAGTAAAATTTCATATCACTCGCAATCACGAATCACTTGCACTTCTGGTCAGTTTCAGATCATGTCTCGGACTAAGTAAATAGGTGTCCGACCTCGCGCCGAACGCCAAAGTGACCGTTGACCTATCGTTGCCAAAGGTCTATGGGAGGTACAACTTCACCTTAATTGAGGCGAAAATGTTGCACAGTACATATAATAGATAATCCCCATATATGGGAATTAAAAATGCAATACACCTGAACCAATACTCAAGACTGAGAAGTCACCAGATGACAAATTAATACATAAGTAACAAAAATGATACATTGGTAACTCAACATTCCTGGATACGGTAGTCATTCTCGACAGTAGGAACCCCCTCCCTCATAAACACACACATGCGTGCGCTTTTGGAAGAGATTGTACACTTAAATGTTGCTGGGGTGGACATTCTACATTCGATGCTCACATTCTCCATTTGATTATGTTTCGTAATGCATAACCTAATCTAACATTCTCCATTTGATTATGGATCGTGATGCATAACCTAATCTAACATTCTCCATCGATTATGGCTCGTGATGCATAACCTAATCTAACATTCTCCATTTGATTATGGCTCGTGATGCATAACCTAATCTAACATTCACCATTGATTATGGATCGTGATGCATAACATAATCTAACATTCTCCATTTGATTATGGCTCGTGATGCATAACCTAATCTAACATTCTCCATTTGATTATGGTTCGTGATACATAACCTAATCTAACATTCTCCATTTGATTATGGCTCGTGATTCAGTCTAATCTTACTTAAACAAACCTAACCTAACCTATGTCAGGGTGAAGATTCTACAGTTGATCAATGTGTGTGTGTGGGGGGGGAGGTTCTACAGTTGATCAACGTGTGTGTTGGGGGGGGGGAGGGAGATTCTACAGTTGATCAATGTGTGTGTGGGGGAGATTCTACAGTTGATCAATGTGTGTGTGAGGAGATTTTATAGTTGATCAATGTGTGGGGGGAGGAGATTCTACAGTAGATCAATGTGTGGGGGGAGGAAATTCTACAGTTGATCAATGTGTGTGTGTGGGGGGGGGAGATTCTTACAGTTGATCAATGTGTGTGGGGGGAGATTCTACAGTTGATCAATGTGTGTGTGTGTGGGAAGATTATACAGTTGATAAATGTGCGTGGGAGGAGATTTTATAGTTGATCAATGTGTGTGGGAGGAGATTCTACAGTTGATCAATGTGTGTGGGGGGAAGATTCTACAGTTGATCAATGTGTGTGTGTGGGAGTGAAGATTCTACAGTTGATCAATGTGTGTGGGGGTGAAGATTCTACAGTTGATCAATGTGTGTGTGTGGGGAGATTCTTCAGTTGATCAATGTGTGTGTGTGGGGAGATTCTACAGTTGATCAATGTGTGTGGGAGGAGATTTTATAATTGATCAATGTGTGGGGGGAGGAGATTCTACAGTTGATCAATGTATGTGTGGGAGGAGATTCTACAGTTGATCAATGTGTGGGGGAGGAAATTCTACAGTTAATCAATGTATGTGGGAGGAGATTCTACAGTTGATCAATGTGTGTGTGGGGAGATTCTACAGTTGAGTGTAGTTGGTGTGGAGATTCTACAGTTGATTAGTGGAGGGGGGAATTCTACAATTGACACCTTTTCATCGTGCTACCTTCTTTAAATCCCGCTTTGGCCACTTCTTTGGAGCGGTATTATCCTGAGGTATAGAGGCGATGGTTATTGGTGATAACATATAAAAATGTTAGGCACCGTCTTACTTTGGAACTCGTAGATTAGGGCTGGGCAACCTTTGGCACGCGTGCAAAACCTCCTGGCACATTAACGATTTTATATGCCACGCAAAACTCACAGCTCACCTTAGAAAATAACTAATAAATCTCATAGTTCTTTTGTATGGCCATTGGTAATCGTATCCTGCGCTGGGCGGCGGATTTGGGCCCTAGGAGGTAAAGAAAGATGGCCCATTCTCATAAAGCTTATAATTTTACTCCGTCAGCACACGAGAAACAATTTTATCAAATATTTGGCTGATTTTGGCACCCATACTTGAATGGTTGCCCACCTTAGGCTATGCAGGAAGAATTATTTGGACGATGGTATCGGATACATTACCTGCGGCATTCAAGATACCCATAGGTACTAGAACACTTACGCAAAGTTGTTAAAACCAGACAGGAAAAGGATGGAGAAAAATCAGATTTGTTGTACCTAGTGGTTCCCAACTCCGGTCTTTCTCATATGATCAGCGTGAGAACACTAAGACCCACAGGATTTTTTTTTTTTTTTTACAGTCAACGACATGAGGGAAAATATAAGAAATTTGACCACAAAGAGGAACACCAAGACCAACAGTGACACCAGCATCGTAAACAAGATTCCCATGGATCATGCACGGCAACAACACAATATGCACTCCATAAAGGATTTGTGGGAAAACCACGTTCCAACCGTGGTTCCTGAGAGAGACGAGACTACTCCAAGATCTATATAGATCTTGGACTACTCGACAAGGCAATCTAGGGAACGACAACAACAACCCTGTAGCGGATGTGAGACGGGTAGAGGAAAAGAACAAATCTGGGGTACAGAAAGCGGTAAAGAAACGCTCCGTGAAGTACATTGACACAGAGGTAATGGAGAGGGAGTCACTGTCATGGTAAGGGTCTAAAAAAGACGAAATATAATTGAATAGTTTAACACAGTTAATTACCGCAATAAAAAAAAATAGGACGTCTTAAATGGGCAAAACCAGTGACATTTGCCCTCCAGGAGTGGAACCCCAGCCCAACTGACTCAATCTAGATGCTCCACTATTCCATTCATTGCATCCTTATTGTTTGTTATAAACACTTCCTATTTTTCTCTTTTTCCTTTTCATATCTTTATTCCCATCTGCACTCCTTTATTATATATGTACTTCAAAGTGTATTATTATCATTCTCATTTAATTTTCTGTTGTAAACAACATCTCTTTCGCCAATACAAACCCATCACTCACCCACCTGTACAATATTCTTTTGAGAAAGCTTACCTACGAAATATATCACGAATAAACTCAACATGTTTCCTCTCCACCCAATCACATTTGCAGTGGTATCATTCTTGACCGCTAATTCAATGATCCAAGTTCGTGTCCCGCCCACAACCGAAAAAAAGAAGCAACACTGTACTTCGAGTCGGCATAGCAACTCTAGTGGGCAAGTTGTGCGTGTATATGTAAGGTCACAGCATTATCCATAGTTTTCATGTGGGAGGGTAA
>NC_134804.1:38087826-38092826 GCF_046742065.1 Oratosquilla oratoria | reverse complement strand
TTTTGTCTATTATTTGTTTTCTTTTCCATAGATGCCATGTTGTTTTGAAGTTTGTTTATGCCTATGATTGAATAAACTTTAACTTAAGTAGAAAATAAAACTTTAAACATTAAATCAAAGTATTGGTGTTTTAAGCTTCTTCACCTGAAACGGAGTTCATTTTTTAAATAAGAATTACATATCACCACATGAGGGGGGCATCAGGAGTCTAGAGGTGATTAGGTGGGCATGGCCAAAAAAAGCTTGGGAAACACTGGTCTATACTAAATTCGCCGTAAAAGAGACCGGATGGGGGAAGTTAAGCATGTCGTCGTCGAATTCTCATGTGTGCCGTTAAAGGTGAAGAAATGGGAAGGGGTGTAGAGACTACCGGCACTTCCCTTCCGTGAAGAGTCCAGGTATGCTGTTGGAGGGGGGAGGGCTTGCAACCCCTTCCATGACAATACGGTGCACACATCAAACGCCACTGGTTCGAAAGAAGAACCGCTCACGATTTCATTTGTGGTGCATTTCTAGCTATTTGAAGTTGAAGAGAGTACATCATGGCAAGCAATCAAGATGCCACCTGACTCGGGTTTAAAAAGGGAATTGAAGCTGCCAGACGACCGTACCTCCCCTATGCACCAACAACATCTGCTGCAACTGCTCACCTGAGCTTGGACATGCATCGAAATCGTTTCTAGTGTTGCTGCGCTTTTAATATACTTCCACCTTAAAAACAAGATTACATGGAAAATGTGCGTGCACTTGCACGTAGATCTGATACTCTATTGGTCAAGCTCTGGTGTACATGACAATGCACTTAGCACGAAAAATCTTATCCGAGTTGTTGAGACGTTATTGATAAGGAAACATAATCATTTGTGTACTCCCCTCGTCCCTTCTTCGTTGCCATAATTCATCATCATGGAATAGGTCCCATTACCACTACTTGTGGCAAAGTGCCACAAGTGACCCAACGAGGAGACATGGTGGGCTAGTCGTGGGAAGGGGTATGTAGTGCTGTGTAATAATAGTGATGTATCGGACACACACACACGTGTGCGTGTGTATTCACTTGGTCTTTGGATCACGTGTTGGACCCGTGATCGACAGCTATTTCCCTCCCGGAAGAGAGCTCAGAGCTCGTAGGTCCGATCTATGGGTAATGCTATGACCTTACACACACACGCACACCCAACTCCCCGCCCACGAGAGTCAGAGTAACGACCCGAAGCGCAGCGGTACCGAAATAATTTCGGCCATGGGCAGGATTCGAACTGGGTACTGCGAGCACTATCGTACTTCCCAGTCCAGCGCTCTACCAACTTCGCCACCGAGTCGTGTGTGAGAGTGTGTGTGTGCGTGTGTGTGTGAGAGAGTACGGTGGCTGAAGTAGATATGTATTTCTCATTAAATGATGTTGCGGATGTTAAGGTACTCATTTTTGCGGACACAACTGTCCGCGCGCATGCATGCGTGCGTGTACATACATGCCTGCGTAGCACAAGTAGTAATTTGAAATGTTCGAAATTCAAATATGGCTCTTGCTGGCGGCTCTGCAGCAAGCGCACCACTTTGCCTTGAATTTGTATCGTCCTGCCATCGCAGGTGTTTTTTTTTTTTCGTGGTTTGTGAGGCTGGTATCGCCTGGACCTCAGCCTTTCAGGTGTCCGGGACAGTTTATCCATGGTCGCAGAAGATGGTGTCCACGGTATGCAGTAATGATACCCATAGGGTGCTGATGTAGTTATGCCCTGGTCACTTCAAGACCGGGATGAGCAGTGGTCGTGTTCACCTACGAGTACAATCCATTGATTTGTGTTGGGGGCGGTTTTATTTTATTTTTTTATTTTTATTTTTTTAGTGAAATGTCACTCCCACGGACTTTGTTTGGGTTTGATGGCAGAATGGAGTAAAGCCGGAACTGCCACCCGAACGCAGCAAGAACCTGGCCAGCATATGTGTTACTTCCAGAAGTGTCCCAGCTCCATAAAGTAATCGAGTGTGACAACTATGCCCTCCTTCCCTCCCTCCCGCTTCCTCCCAGGTAACTGATTATTCACAGCTCCAGGAGGCAAATCCTTGCGCCACCCCTCGGGCTCACCTTGCCTCGCCACCAAGTACAGCTTTCATCGCCATCCTTTTCGTGGATTTCCCCCCTAGAAACTGGGCCACTGGTGCCCATTGTTCTGGATGCCACGAGATGCACATATCGCATAGATGAAGCCGACACGACAACGACGACGACGTCCTCATAACGGTGATAATGTTGGCCTCACCCAGGGAAGGAGGGGACGTCCGATCGTCAGCCAAGTTGAACGAGGCAGAAACCTTCCTTCCTTCCTCCCATCCAGTTTACCTGTGAGCTAATGTAGAATAAGAAGAAACAGTGAACTGCCCCCTTCCTTCTTTCTTCATCACGAAAGCATTGAATTTAAAAATTGGCAACCAAGATGATGGAGTACCCTTCCACTCCTCCAACCACCATCAGTAGAAGGATGATAATCCATTTCTACCTGAGAGTTCTCAGGATTTGCTCTTTAAAATATCTAGATTCTAGAGGAAAAGTGTCATGCCAGAGAAGAGGGTGGCAAAGAATGTTGGACTGCATAGTGTAGGCCTTGTGTCTCTTGCAGTTTCCTTAATTCTTATATTCTTAAAGCAGTCTTTCCCACTTTTTCGGCCTTATCACCACATGTTGTCAGGTCTAAGCAGGTCAGCACTCCCTGACCAATATATTATAATTAGAAGAATGAAGGAACGTGTAGTATATATGCATCGCTTCCCAGATTAGGAAACTGTTTTAAAGAGTTCCACTTGGCGAGCGAAACGGTATCAACTAAAAAAAAAAAAAAAATCTGTCCTCACCTGACTAACTGCACCTTCTCGGCTGCCGCTGCCATGTTTGATTCATAACTGACTAAATCCTCGAAGCCAGTGGTTCTCAACCTTTTTCACTCCATTCTTCCCTTTATGAATTCTCAACATTCGTGTGTCTCCCCTTCGTTTTTCTCCCAAATTCCACCTCACTAAAAATGAATAAATAAACAAATAGATAAAATTAAAATATTTAAATAAATGATAATGACAACAATGGTAACGATGACAATAATAATGATAACAATAACAACAACAATAATGATAGTAAAATGTCGATAAAGAGAAACTCTTTGCTTTATTACAGAGTTGGCAATCATAATTATATTATATTTGATAGACTTTTGTGATATACTTAATTTACATCACTAGATTACAAAAGACTGGCGGAAACTAGCCTCAGCAAATAGCAGGCAGTAACCCAAATGAATTCTTGTCATGGTTCCCCCTGGGAACCATGATCCTCAAGTTGAGAACTATTGCCCCAAGCGATCTTTCTCCCTCTCTATTAACTTATTCCCTCAACCGTTCACACAGAGAAAGAGACTGGTGACAGGAAATATCCCACGTTAATGCAAAAATCCAAAATGTCCTCCCAGAAAGATTCATGGACCTACCCAAGGACCCTTGCCAGTCACTGTGAGGCTACGGACTCCCAATGGGTAAGCTTTGAGGCACTGGTTGCTGGTGTGGGTTTGGTTGTCACCGGCTTACAGCACCAGGAGGGGAACTGTTGTCCTTTTGTTAGTTCTCAAGGGAAGAAATTATATATATATATATAAATATATATATATATATGTATATATATATATATATATATATATATATATATATATATCTATATATATATATATATATATATATGTGTGTGTGTGTGTGTGTGTGTGTGTGTGTGTGTGTGTGTGTGTGTGTGTGTGTGTGAGTGAGTGAGTGATTCACTTTGGTCTTTGGATTTTGGATCACGTGTTGGACTCGTGATAGATAGCTATTTCCCTCCCGAAGGAGAGATCAGAGCTCGTATGACCGATCTATGGGTAATGCTATGACCTTACACGCACACACACCCAACTCCCCGCCCACGATAGTTTGAGTAACGACTCGAAGTGTTTGTGTGTGTCAGAAGGATCTCGGAGATGAGGGTGTTGATAGGCTTTGGCAAGGTCAATATGTATTGCCTTGGGCTTTGGTAACGAACGGCAAGCAGGTCGGTCCGGTCAGAATCCATCGTCGGTCTCGTAACCAGTGGTTGCATGTGCACGTCATGGGATGTCTGAGTGCTTAGTGCCGTGGTTTTATTTATATTTTTTTTTACTCCTCCCTTTATGAATTCTCAACATTCGTGTGGCTCCCCTTCATTTTTCTCCCAAATCCCACCCCACCAACGAGGTTGAAAATAATAATAATGTTAACAATAATAATAAAATGTTGAAGAGAAGTCCTTTGCTCTATTACAAAGTTGACAATCATAATTATCTTCTGCCAGGACCAAGTGATGTAGTTTTTTTCTGTATTCAGATTCCTTATATTAAATGGAAATATTTGCAACAGCAAGCCATGGACCCCAAAGTTCTTGTCATGGCCCCAGCTTAAGAACCATTAGCTTGATGATTACCAGCGATAGAACACATTTATGTCATGCTGAACTGTTTCTCAGTTTTTGTTGTGGCTGTCGACAACTAGCTGCAGCCGGGCGTCCACAGGACGAGTCACGCTTTTCTTTTGTTTTTCTTTATGTGTGTGTGTGTGGGGGGGGGGTGTTAACCGATGACAAGTATTAATACACATTCTCCACGCACGCATTTTCATTTAATTTCGCAAGTCCCATTAAGCAATAAACACTTATCTCGAGTCATTTAATGACAAAGGACTGAGTAGTACTGTAAGGAAACCGTCGTTGATCTCCCCTCAAAGATAGCTCTACCAATGCCAGGCGACTGTATTCGTATTTTTTCTGCCCTCTCTCTCGTCTTTATCCAATGCACACGACGTGAGCCACTTGCAAATCCGTATATATATATATATATATATATATATATATATATATATATATATATATATATATATATATATATATATATATATAATATATATATATATATATATATATATATACGACATTGGTACTAAGCTACAATACCCCA
>NC_134804.1:37957826-38080326 GCF_046742065.1 Oratosquilla oratoria | reverse complement strand
AGCAGCTGGGCTTGCAGCATTGAGCCAGCCAGTCTGTGAATATCTCGAAGTAACCATCCGTAATTTTATTAATGAGTTGGTTTCCCAGACTGATGCAAAGCCCTTGTCTTGGGGATTGCAGCCCCCACTTAATGTCTTGCCAAAAATTCATATTGGTGAACCTGAAGAAAATGAACCACATTCAACAACCATATGTTGAAACAAGTGGCAAGATTCAGAAATGGGCTAAAAGATATAAGATTCAGAAATGGGCTAAAAGATAGGCAACACCTTGCCAGCTTTACACAGAAAACTTGGCTAACCTGTCTGGGACTTTGTGCAGAGATTTCGGCAATGGCAGCCGGATAGTATATTATCCTGCCATACAAATCCAGTTATTGGTTTCTCTTCTGGGATGATGTAATAGGTTACATGGTCATGGGAAGCCCAGTCACAACTTCTTCGACTACAAGTAATTTTGTTCCCAGCAGTATTCCTAAGTGTTGATTGCTATTAAATGTGTGAAGTAAAAGAACCTGTTCAACTCTTTCCTCTGTTCCTTTACTTGACCAGCACCCACAACCCCACCTCTCCCTGAAAAAGCAGTGTTCCATGAGAAACTAATTGTAGCCATGATGGGAGTACTATAAATTTCACACCTAGTTCCCCTTCCCAAAAAGTGCTATCAAACCACCCTCTCCCTGAAGAACCTAGTAAATTGCCACCATCCCCCATATTAGTTGAAATTAATCCTTAGTTGATGTAGGAACACTACCTTGGTACCAGTTCCACTGGAACATCAAACCCTTTCCATCTAGACTTCCCATTGCCCCCACTAACCCATTAATAAATGAACACAACAAATTCGGACATTCCTCTGTCCAACCTGATCATCCACCAAACAACTCTCGTAAGCTGAAGAACACTAGACACTAATGAAACTCCAATCTACATTGATACACAACCTAAATTGACCACCATGTCCTACCAACCTTAAGTTGCAACTGAGAAATGTGGATCCATTATCAAGAATACAGATCCAACAATCTATTTAATGATGCGAAATACATCCCTCAATAAATATGAAGATGGTTACCATGCTGTTTTGAGAATAGCTAACAATGTTGCTATTAACCCCTTCCATACGGTGCCGCACACGTAGGCGTCATGGACTTAGATCTCGGTGGCAGCAGCCAATGCCAGCCGTACGACGTGTCGTAATAATACTCGCATCATAAAATATAGTCACCGCTTATATTGATCGTTCTCTCTTCACCCGTGAATTCTGATAACCATAGAAAATGCGATTACAAAAGAATTAGAAAGAATGTCATTATGGAGGGGCGACTACAATATATATAATCAAGACGCCGATATGGCAGCCTCGCGAATACACTCGCTCCCCATGACGCCTACGTGTGCGGCACCGTATGGAAGGGGTTAATTTGCTGTAATTATGGGGCTCAAAATGCTAGTTGATATAGGAAAGACTTGCAGTGGAGCCCAGCAAGCATCTTCGGAATACCAGTTGATTTAATAGAAAATGGATAGTGGTGTTATTGATGTACAGTCCTGATTTGAAAGAAAATAGTTACTGGCACGAGTTAATTTGCAGTGCTTGTGGGGTTGAAAGTATTATAATACAAGTTAACTGGTGGTGTCAGGCTTAATTGTGTAGATAGTTCTATTTATTATATATTTCACTCGGAGAATGCTAGAATAGAAGCCTAGTGTTACTACCTTGGAGCCCTTAGTTTGGGATGGGGTGACACATGTTGGCTGGTTTCCAGGTCATGTAGATAGTGTTGATGCTTCCTGCAGGCATCTTGTGACGGCATGAAATGCAAAGATGGGAAAGGCAACAAATGGAAATTTGGATAGGTTTATCAAACATCTGTTGCTCTTGGTGTCTTGCAGGAAACCCATGGCTCCCAGATAACTAGCAATGGATGGAGTCAATTTGACTTTATCATATGATTTGGTTTGTAGGAGTAAAGATAACAAGTAATCATAGATTTCAATAGTACAGCAATGAATTTAGAATATTGTATAGGAATTTGTTTGGAGCAAAACTTTACTGTTGAAACGTTCCCATCATGTGAATTTTACATTCTTTCAGGTGAACTTCACGGTGGACGAGATCCGTGATCTCATGGACAAGAAGAAGAACATCCGTAACATGTCAGTTATTGCTCATGTGGATCACGGAAAATCAACACTGACCGACTCCCTGGTGTCTAAAGCAGGTATTATTGCGTCTTCGAGGGCAGGGGAAACGCGTTTCACAGACACCCGGAAGGATGAACAGGAACGATGCATTACCATCAAGTCAACGTAAGTGAAATATTAGGTTGATCAGACCTTTTCCTTTCATGATGATATTTTGTCTCGTTCGTATGATTTGGTTAAACCAGTTATTGATTTCAGCTAGACCCTGACTAAAGAATGAAAGAAAACTACATTGATAGATAAGAATGAGCCGACACTAATGCCTTCTTGTTGCACAGTGCTATCTCCATGTACTTCAAGTTGGGTGATGATAACATCAAGCAGATCAAGGGAACTGACCAGTGCCAGGAAGGGGAGAGTGGTTTCCTCATCAACCTGATCGATTCCCCAGGCCATGTAGATTTCTCTTCTGAAGTAACTGCAGCTTTGCGTGTCACTGATGGTGCACTGGTTGTAGTGGATTGTGTTTCAGGTAAGATTTGATCTATTGTGTTTGGGCTTTGACACTTTGTACTGGCTACTTCCCAATAAGGGGGAAGAAGCCCTAGGTGTATGGATAGGTAAATAGGGTATACATGTTCTGTTTAAAGAAGGGTGAACAGTATATGCATTAATATATCACTGGTAAAATCTCTTATGTTTGATATCTCAACCTCTTAATACAAATCAAATTCTTGCGTGCACACCTATGCAATATAGCATTAAAAAATTGTTAATTTTGTGAATTATGATGCATCAATGTAATGTGATTTTCTTGGCAGAAATCGATAAGATTCCTAAAACATTTAATAAATGAAGTCAGTGGTTGAATGGTATGCCATGTTTGTTTTGGTAGATGGAGGGGTCGAAGTAATGAAAGGATGATAAATTTGTCTATTCTAACCAAACCTAACCTATACATAGTAATTTGGTACCTCAAATTCTAAAAATCATCCATGTTGTCATCACGGATGCAGACTGCCTAATTATTATTGTACCTCGGGCAATTAACAGACAATGGCAGAGCCCCATATTCTCTCAAAGTCCAAGGACTATTGACTTTGTGGAGCTTATTAACATAGCCTGGATTTGAAACGCCTGGTCCACAATGTGAAAGCCATTGTCTGACAGTGACTGGACTGGATAGACATGGCATCTGGACAATGTCCTAGCAGTTTTGTTATATTTGCTTGTAGCAAGGTTTACTTATTCTTGCCAAGAAATCACATATTACGTTCATGTATTATAATTTATAAAATTATTTAATTTCCTAATGCTATATTGCATAGGTGTTCACAACTAAAGAGTACATCAGATGCCTAAAATGCAACACACTATTCGTGCTATAAAAGTTATTGCTGTGTGACTTGTTCTTTCACTTGTGATAAATGGAACATGATCAAACCAGTTCACAGAATTTGGGGGTCACTTAGCTACAGCTACAAAATGAACAGTGCTGGCATTGTTGTATCCACTTGTGCCTCACGAAGTATGGAAGTTAAATATTGATTGATTTTGGTGCCAGACAAGTAGTGGTAATATGCATGGAAATCAAATGGGGATAGGTTAATTATCATGTTTATAACTACATCTCTACATCAAAGGTTAAGTTAAAATTTGAATTTCTCCCCAGTGTTTGATTTGTGATTTCTATAAGTGGGAATTTGTCTTCAGGTGTTTGTGTGCAGACTGAAACTGTATTGCGTCAGGCCATTGCTGAGCGCATCAAGCCCGTCCTTTTCATGAACAAGATGGACCGAGCCCTATTGGAATTGCAGCTAGAGCAGGAAGAACTCTACCAAACCTTCCAGGTTAGGGTTGTACTTATTGAAAATGATTGTGGAGGATGATTGTGCTAAGATATTTTGATGCAGCGTCAGGAGACTGGGAAGGGTTGGGGGATCACTAAGTACAGTGGCTGGGCTGTGGATGTGCTGTCTTGCTGCATTGCTTCAGTCCCAGGCAGTGGGCACAAGACAGCGATCCTTTATTGGTGAGGAGCTAAGAGAGAAACGAAGGTGGTGGATGGAGTGTATGAATTTACCTCCATTGCATGGAAGATGCCATTGGTGTTGAATTTTTTAATTCTACCATTATTATTTACATTTTGTTTTGTTTTTTTGCAGCGTATTGTTGAGAATGTGAATGTGATCATTGCTACTTACAATGATGACACTGGTCCCATGGGTGAAATGCGAGTGGATCCCAGCAAGGGATCTGTTGGTTTTGGCTCGGGTCTTCATGGTTGGGCTTTCTCAGTCAAGGAGTTTGCTGACATTTATGCAAAGATCTTTGGTATTCCCTCCTCAAAACTGATGACCAAGTAAGTGAATGTTAACTGAATTGCTTTTTGGGAATCCAATTTCATAAAATCTTAGTTGGATATATATTTTAAAATCCTTCAACCCTCTCATCTTGGCATGACTTGGCTTCTACATAGCCTCGCATGAGTGCTTTTGAGAGGGAGAATAAATAGGAGTCTGCCTTCGGTGCATATCCTAGTGGATTTACACCCTCCTCTAAATTCTCCACAGTGTTTTGATATACAAGAATGTCAATCCTTTTCCTTAGGTTTTTCTTGCAGGAAGCCCACAGCTGCCAGGTAATTGGCAAACATCTGGTTGGGCCCATGAATTACTTGAGGAAGAGTGTTGTCTAGGGATTTTTGGTTTGGCATGTAGGATGGGTTCAGTGGCCTCTGGTAGTGTCTAGGCCCATGTGGGAACAGAAAATAAAGCTCTGAGAATTTGACTCGAATAAGTTTTGATGTGAGAAGCCCATTCTTAGTGTCCAATAAGGTATCCAAAAGTTGAAAGCTAATAAAATAGGCTTAGCAGATAATTTTGGAGGAAAGGGGTGAGTGAAACTCAAGTTTATCAAAGGGGGGAACTATGGTATGGGTAAGTGTGAATCCAAATTTATTACTCTTAGATGTTCATGAAACTAATATAACACTCTTGGAGGGAGTTGGAGAATGAATATTGCACCAGTCTACATGTACACACAGACCAACTGGCTAATATTGGGGTAGCAAGTCCCAAAACCAGCCTATATCAAATCTGTACCAAATCCATTAATCTGTGCCAAAAATTGGTATTTCAAGTTACTCCCTCAATTATCCTTCCATGCCACTTGCCACTACACTGGTACCTTTGCAACAACTATGTTCCTTTTCACATTTAATAGAACTGAATATGCTCACTGATCCACTAACATTTCCCTCCCTGAGGCATGCTAAGTACTTATACTACCTTGACATTACACCCATCTAACCAGGGTGCTTTAACCAACTTCTAGTTCTCTTCTAAGTTTCATTCTACAAGTATAATGATACAAACTAAACATCCCTATCATCTCTAGTCAACTCCCAGAAATGCACTGATCTTGCTGTATTGCCATACATTCATAAACATCAAGCTCTTGCCTCCAATTCCTTCCAAGATATTTTTCTAAGCTCTTTGAAACTTGCTCCCCTGTTCTCCTTCTATCCCCTTTATTCAGTATCCTGTTTCCCAGTTTCTCTTCTACCAGTAGTACTTTAATCTTTCTTACCTCTTCAATCCACCATACAGTACCTCAAGTTCCCACCATACCTTGCACCATACACCCCTTCTACATTTCACAGGCACAACTAATAGAAAACAATAAAAAATTGTTCCATCAGCATACTACTTGAAGATTTACAACAAACTACTACCTATACCATTTAAAATGTTTAAAGAAACGTGTACACACGCACATGACTAAAGCCCTTCAGGGGAGACTTCCAAACTCTATACTTCTAAGTCCCAGAAAGGCCCAGCCACACCTGACAAGAACCACACTACACAATCATGCACGCAAACAACACAACATACACTCTATAAAGGATTTGTGGGAAAACCCAGTTTCGGCTGTGGCCTTCCTTGGGGAGACGGGACTGCTCGGACAGACAGTCTAGGGAACGACAACAACAACCACACGACATGCCTCTGCTCAAGTACCTGTCATGAAGATGGTACCAACACAGAATAGGCCAGATCAAGGAATTAACCTCTGATTAAATGACACCAACATAGGCGTCATGAGGCGCAAGTATACGAGGATGCTGGTGTCAGCATCATGATCATATATATTTTGTAGATATAGCTTAGTGACCCCCGAATTCTGTGAAGTAGCTAGATCATGTTTTGTTAATTATTACTGAAGGAAAGAACGAGTAATACAGCAGTGACTATATTTTATAACTCGTAGTGTGATACATTGTACACAAGGCATCCAATGCTTACACAACTTGATGGCGCGGTTGGTAGAGTCCCAAACTGTCACTGCAGTGGTCCGGGTTCAAATCCTGCCCAGGGCTGAAAATGATTTCCGTAACACTGCGCTTTGAGTAGTTACTCCAACTCTCATGGGCGGGGAGTTGGGGGTGTGTGTGCATGTAAGGTCAAAGCATTACCCATAGATCACTCATACGGATTCTGAGCTCTCTTCCGGGAAATAGCTGTTGATCAAGAGTCCAACACGTGATCCAAAGACCAAAGTGAACTAAGGAGAATTCGACTCTCATTGAAGAGCTGCCCTAAATACAATCACCACTGATGCACAGAACACCTCGCATTAGTGCCCCATACCGACTGTCCGCAGCTAAATGCTTAATCTCTTAGGGGAAGCACTGCCAATTAGTGGGTAACTTTACATTATAATTGTGTATTCCCTTTGTAACTTTAGTATAAAATCCCTAAGTTTCATTGAAACACTGAAAAAAGATCCTGATTAGAGCTCAACTATTTTTCAACATGGAAAGGGGGTTGGGAGATAGGGTTGATGAAAGAGTAATAGGATAGTTTGGACACATGGAGAGAATGAGTGAAGAAAGACTAGTAAAAGAGGTATGGAAGGCAGATGTGGAGGGAGTGAACATGAGGGGATGTCCTAGGATGAGGTGGATGGATGGGGTGAAGGGGGCTTTGGGAAAGAGGGGAATGTCTGTTGAGGAAGGATGGGAGAGGACAGAAGACGGGTGAATGGAGAATAGTTGTATATGGATGATGTGATGCATGAGGTGGAATGGGTGGGGGGATGAGGTAGTATGTGTGAGCAAAATTTGATGCAGCCCGGGGGGATTTCTCCCCGTCTTCTCCTTTTATGCAATGGGGGGACGGAGAGGGGGGTCGCCGATTAAATGAAGCGGCCTTGCTGTGTCTTGTGACACTGGTTCTGACCCAGGGCAGTGATCAAGGTGCAGAGATGACCCGTCATCTAGGAGGTGCTAAGATAAGAGGGAGGGTGGAGGGGTGTGGAGTGTATTCAGGGATGGAATTGGTGGGAATGATTGCCTTTTCCTTTTTGGCTACCTCCCTTGTAAGGGGGGAAAAAGCCTTGGTGTATGATGTATTTTTCAACTTGCCATTTTAAAAATCAGTGTGGATACAATAGATACCAGTGGCTTAATTTTGATCAAGGAATATTTCAATTATTAAATGACATTCAAAAAAAAGAAAGAAAACTTTCCAGAAAAAAATCCCAGGATAGTCTTAGGTATTTTGTCTATGAAAAAAAAAAATTTTTTCCTTTCCATGGATGGTATACGATCCCTTGAAAAATAGTAGCTTGAAATGTCCACTTGTTTCGAGATGACCAGTTTCCTGTTGGTGAACGAGTTTCATGAGATTTGCAAGCTGTGTATAATTTAACACAGGATAGCAAGTTAAGTCCAGGATATTATTCACTGGCAGGTGAGGATATCGGAGGTAGTCTGGTTAGGAGCCTCCTGCCTCGTGATGCTGACTTTAAATTTCTTTGACTCTTTCTTTGGCGTTTTCCTTTTTGCCTTTGGATGGCTAGTCCTAAGTGTGCTGAGAAGGTCCAAGGCCAAGGTGAATAAGCAAACATGTTGATGTAGCCAAAATTGTGGTTTAGAATAGAGCAGCTGCAAATATTACTAGTTTTGGTCCACTGTCCTTGGTCTTCAAACCACGGATATGAGTGTAAACTTTCTTTAATGTTCGGAGTGCGACTTTTTAGGCATCCCACCAACACTCGGTGATTGTGTGCCATTTCTTTTGGGCCAGTCCCCATAAAACCATGAATTGATGCCCTTAGAGCAGAAATCGTGCAGCTGTGGTGACTTGTCTGAGGAACAGGCATGATATTCTTCAGATATAAATCTGAATTCAGGGTTTTTTCTTTTCTTGACAAAGATCTCAATTTTGTCATTAATTCCCGATCATAATAAACGATCCTGTTAAAAAATGTTTTGTCGAATAATTTTTGGTTGGTGTGAAGCTTTGGGCAATTCGTAAGTCGGCTGTATCTGTGTGCAAGTGCTTTTTGTGCTGGCCCACAAATGTAATATTGCGTGGTGTGGTGCACACGTGTACATATAGCAAGGTTGGCTGTGGTAGATTTGATTATTGGCTGAATTATATCGTTAGCAACATCAATGCAACGGTTTGCATGTGTTTTAATAGGGACTCTGCCTAGGCCCGCGACCCCTTGGACCCCCGGCCAATGTATATATTTTTTTGGTTATCCCCAGTATCATGCCTGCATTTCTCATTGCTCCTACAGATTGATTTTCATTATCAGTGATAGCTTTATTATACATACATATACCAAGGCTTTTTTCCCCCTTCCAAGGGAGGTAGCCAAAAAGAGAGAGGCATAAAAACACTCCCACCCATTTCATCCCTAAATACACTCCACACCCCTCCCACCCTTCCTCTCATCTGAGCACCTCCTGGATGACGGGCCATCCCTGCACCCTGCCCACCGCCCTGGGTCAGAAGCAGTGTCGCAAGACACAGTACATCCACAGCAAGGCCGCTTCATTTAATCGGCGACCCCCCCTCTCCGTCCCCCTTTGCATATAAGGCGAGGACGGGGAGAAATCCCTTCGGGCTGCGTCAAAATTTACTCGCACATACTACCCCCCCACCCCCCGCCCATTCCTCCTCATGCAGTCACAACATCATCCATATACAACCATTCTCCACTCACCTCTGTCTTCCGTCCTCTCCCTTCCTTCCTCAACAGACATTCCCCTCTTCCCCAAAGCCCCCTTCACCCCATCCATCCACCTCATCCCCCCTTCACCCCATCCATCCACCTCATCCTAGGACGTCCCCTCATGTTCACTCCCTCCACATCTGCCTTCCATACCTCTTTTACTAGTCTTTCTTCACTCATTCTTTCCATGTGTCCAAACCATCCTAATATTCTTTCATCAACCCTATCTCCCAAATCCTTTTTCACCCCTGTTCTCCTCCTCACCTCCTCATTTCTCACACTATCCAGCCTAGTAACCCCCACCATACTTCTCAGACACCTCATCTCAAACACATTCAAACTCCTTCTCTCTTCTTCTCTTATGTTCCACGTTTCTGCCCCATACAGTGCTGTTGGCACAATCACTCCTTCATACAGTCTCCTCTTCGCATCCATTCCCAAATGTCTATTCCTCATTACACTCTTTAATCCACCAAGGCATTTACTCGCTTCTCTCAATCTACATTCTACCTCCACCTTCACTCCACCTTTTCCTGCTACACTTGCACCCAAGTATCTAAAACTATCCACTTCCTCCAGTCGCTCTCCCTTAATGTTCACTTCCAGTCTACTGCCACTTTCACCCCTTGTACATCTCATCACCTTACTTTTACCCACATTTATCTTTAGCTTTCTTCTATCACATACTCTCCCAAACTCTGCCACCAACTTCCTCAATCCCTCCTCCGACCCTGCCACAAGCGCAGTGTCGTCCGCAAACAACAGCTGGCTCACCTCCCACGTTTCTCCATTTTCTTTAACCATCTCCAATCCCTGACTCACTACCCTAGCATTCACCTCATGCACCACCCCATCCATGTATAAGTTGAACAGCCAGGGCGACATAACGCATCCTTGACGAAGTCCCACCTTTACTTCAAACCACTCACACTCTCCATTTCTAATTCTAACACATGCTCTACTACTCTCATACAAACTCTTGACAGCTCCCAGAAGCTTTCCTCCTATCCCATAAATCTGCATAACCTCCCACAGTGCCTTTCTGTCTACCCTATCATAAGCCTTTTCCAGATCCATAAAAGCCCAAAAAACATCCTTCCCCTTTCCTATAGCTTTCTCACATATGTCTTACCACAAAGATCTGATCTACACAACCTCTACCCGTCCTAAATCCACACTGTTCCTCACCAATTACTCCTTCTGTTCCTCTCCTAATCCTCTCAATTAAGATCCTCCCATAAGCCTTCCCTACTACACTCAACAGGCTAATCCCTCTGAAATTACTACATTCACATTTGTCCCCTTTTCCCTTGTAAAGAGGAACTATACAGGCACTACTCCAGTCCTCCGGTACTCTACCCTCTCTCCAGCAAACATTAAATAACCTCACCAACCAGTCCACCATCACTGAACCTCCCTTTTTCAGACATTCTGCATGACATCCATCCAGACCAGGTGCCTTACCTGCTTTCATCATCTTTACAACTGCCTTCACCTCATCCTTCCTTATTTCTCCTCCATTCTCCTCACTCATCACTCTCATTTTCTTCGCATTTCCCACTGCAGCTATCTTTCCTTCCCTATCCTCCTTCACATTCAGCAATTCCCTAAAATATTCTGCCCATCTTCCCCTCACTGCCATCTCTTCCATTATCAACTCTCCATCTGTACCTTTTACCTTTTCTTCCCTACTTGATTCGCCTCCTCTTCCTCTCTTAATTTCTTTCCAAAACATCTTTTTATTACTTTCAAAATTTTCTGTCATACTCCTACCCCATTTCACATCTGCTCTCCTCTTTGCCTCCTTTACCTTTTGCTTTGCTTCTCTTTTCTTTTCTTTGTACGTCTCGTATGACTCCCCTGTCCTCTTTTGTAACCAATCTGTGAATGCTCGCTTCTTCTCTTCTACAACCTTCTTTGTTTCCTCATCCCACCATTCACTACCCTTTCTTCTATTTCCCCCTGTCCTTCTTGTTCCACACACCATCCTTGGACACTTCAAGACTCCCTCCTTGAACCATCCCCATTCCTCCTCCACACCCATCTCTGCTCTATCCTTTACTCCCTCCCACTCCTCCTTCATCTTCTTTTCGTACTCCTTCTCCTTTTCCTTTTCATTCAAGGAGTTCACTCTAAGAACCTCCCTACCTTTTGTCCCTTTCCTCCTCCATCTATCCTCCACTCTCAGCTTACCTTCCTCCAAAAAATGATCTGATATTCCCCCACCCTCTCCCCTTAGCACATGTACATCCTTAACTCTTCCTATCATAATCCTATTTACCACTACATAATCCATTAGTGCTCTATCTACCACCCTTCCCTCCACCACCCTCTCCCATGTGTACTTATGCTTGACTTTCTTCTGAAACACTATTTGCTATCAACAACTCTTTCTAGACACATTTCCACCATCAACTCTCCACTACGATTCTTTCCTGGAACTCCACACTTCCCAACCACTCCATCGATTGGACCATTTCCCACCCTAGCATTAAGGTCTCCCAGTACTATTACATTGACATTTCTTCCTAAACCCTCTATGCACTCATTTAAATCTATCCAAAAGGCCTCCCTTTCTTCCATGCTTTTCTCAGTGCGGCCCATATGCACTTACAAAGACTCACATCTCCTTTCCCAGTTTCACCTTCATGCACTCATTTAAATCTATCCAAAAGGCCTCCCTTTCTTCCATGCTCTTCTCACTGCGCGGCCCATATGCACTTACAAAGACCCACATCTCCTTTCCCAGTTTCACCTTCATCCACATTATCCTTGAGGAAACCTCCTTCCACTCCACTACCCTTTTACCTATCTCCTCACTTACTAGAATAGCCACCCCTTCCCTCCCTCGCCCTCTCTTCACTCCTGATAACCTCCCACTTACACTCCCAAACTTACACTCACCCTTCCCTTTCAACTTAGTTTCACTCAAAGCCAACACATCCAACTTTCTTCTCACAAACATACTACCTATCTCTTCCCTTTTACTCTCATCTGTACCACATCCACGCACATTAAAAGACCCAAACCTTAGGGTGCTGGCCCGAGGCCCTCCAGCACCCCTTATGCCTTTCCTTTGCTTTTTAGGAATCTGCCCCTTGGGGCTACAGGGAGAAGGATGCCTAGTCCCTCTCCCCGTCCCTTTCTTCTCGCCTCTTACGATCCAAGTGGGAAACTTGGTGGCAGTATTCTTTTCCCCCAACACAGGGAAATCCCCCATCACAGAAAGAGAATACTCAGAGAAATGGTACAGGACAGCAACAAGGGGTTGGGGGACAGCATAACGGAGGGACAGTCGTAGTATAAAAGTGTCATCATTTCTCTATGAACAGAATTTCTTCTATCATAGACAAAATGATGTGTGGCTCTGGTCCGTAGGGGCGCCCCATATAGACCCTAAAGTATCGACTGCATGCTACTTTGCCACAATAACAAGCAGCCAATACCCCAGATGTTGTCAGATTCTTGGCTGCAAGACTGCTGTACTTGTTTTCTTTCCAATTATGACCGAGTTTTCTGAGATTGGAGCAGTCTGCTTGCAACATGATTTGTGCATCAATACTTCATGTGGTCCATGGCATCATTTAGTCCACATACTGCATTACAAGTGTCTCGATTACCAATGAAGGTTGTATATTGGAAGATGTACTTATGGATCTAGACCATAACCTCAATGCTACTTCTGCCTTCTGTTAATGCTTGTGACAGACATCTTTGTATCTATCAAACCATGCAGTCGTTTTTTCCGAGTTACTTTTCCTTGGCAATGGAAACAACAAAATTACAAACTACATCAGTCAGTGACAGGTCTAGTTTAGTCAACAAGGACATGAGAAGTGGCTTCTTTGCTACCATGTTCCTTCAGTTTCAGTGAGTTGTGACTAGTGACAAGCCACGTGGCCTGAAGTGTGTGGGACCTTTTACCCTTTAAATGCAGAAGGAATTGTGGTATCAAGATGATGTTTTCACAAAACTTGGCAGATATCGGGTAATTAAACAAAAAATATACACAGACGCTTCTCTACTTGCGTTCATTCGTTTTAACTGACTGTAAAGAAAATTTGTAAAAAAAAAAAAAAGAAAAAGAATTTTTTAGTTTAGTGCTCTCCGTAGTACGAGACGTTCAAACGATACGAACGATAACGCATGACGCTGCATCCATTGTTTACATGGCACAAACGACAGACTGAACGTCCTCCTCCTCCTCCTCCTCCTCCTCCTCCTCCTCCTCCTCCTCCCCCTCCCCTCCCTCCTCCTCCTCCTCCTCCTCCTCCTCCTCCCCCTCCTCCTCCTCCTCCTCCTCCCTCCTCCTCCTCCTCCTCCTCCTCCTCCTCCTCCTCCTCCTCCTCCTCCCCCTCCCTCCTCCTCCTCCTCCTCCTCCTCCTCCCCTCCCTCCTCCTCCTCCCCTCCCTCCTCCTCCTCCTCCTCCTCCTCCTCCTCTGCCTCCTCCCCCTTCCTCCTCCTCCTCTGCCTCCTCCCCCTTCCTCCTCCTCCTCTGCCTCCTCCCCCTTCCTCCTCCTCCTCTGCCTCCTCCCCCTTCCTCCTCTGCCTCCTCCTCCACCATCTCACTTTATGTTGCTTGAATTTAATTTATTTGAAATTAATGTTATTATTTTACAATGTTATGTTTATAATTAATGATTTAGGGGTGTTTTATAAGATACGGTAATAGAATTTATGGACGTATAGTACATTATGAATGGTCATACATTACTGGAACGTACAGTAACAACTTGTGTTCATTTTCACGTTATGTTCGGCCATTCGGAACGTAACTAAAACGTAAGTTGAGGAGTGTCTGTAGATTTTATTATATTTTTCTGACTCTCCTCAAGTGACTTGTGGTACCATCTGGAAGCAGCTGATTTCCTGGCCATGGGTCTTCTGCATTAGAGACCAGGGGCAATGAATTGATTGATTGATTACTAGGAACTCATGAGCCATTTGTAAGAGTAGAATTGGTGTAGTTTTAAATGGTTTGGAACCACTCTATAAGGATTTGTTCCTTTCAGACTCTGGGGTGAGAACTTCTTCAACAAGAAGACCAAGAAGTGGTCTACTACAAAGGCTCCAGACAATGAACGTGCTTTCATTATGTACATCTTGGATCCCATCTTTAAACTCTTTGATGCCATCATGAACTTCAAGGTTAGTCCAAAGAAGATTGTATTGGAATGAATGATAAGTAACTAGTTTCGGGTGAAATTTAGGTAAAGGTCGCTTCTTATTGCCACGAGCCAGGATGTATTCCTGTCTGGTCTTCCCAAAAGAAGTAGAGAAATATTTGTCTGTAATCTTAGGCTGTAGCAATTGATCAGTTCTTGATTATGGACCAGACATTGACAGTGCAAATGGTTCTTGTGTATTTAGTGGTTAAGTTGGGTATAATGATACATGGGCTAACTGAAAATAAAGGTTTTAAAATGGCATGGTACCAATTCTTAATGGTGCTCTCATATATTTACAGAAAGATGAAACCCAGAAGCTCTTGGACACCCTCCAGATCAAGCTTGGTGTTGATGACAGGGAGAAAGAAGGCAAGCCTTTGCTCAAGGTTGTTATGAGGACGTGGCTTCCAGCTGGTGACACCCTCTTCCACATGATCACACTCCACTTGCCATCACCAGTAACTGCCCAGAAGTACAGGGCAGAGATGTTGTATGAAGGCCCTGCTGATGATGCTGCATGCATGGGCGTCAAGAACTGTGACTCAGATGCACCTCTTATGATGTACGTGTCTAAAATGGTACCCACATCTGACAAGGGCAGGTTCTATGCCTTTGGACGTGTGTTCTCTGGCAAGGTAGGAACTGGTCAGAAGGTGCGCATCATGGGACCCAACTTTGTCCCAGGCAAGAAGGAAGATTTGTATGAGAAGGCCATCCAGCGAACAATCCTCATGATGGGTCGCTTTGTGGAAGCCATTGAGGATGTTCCAGCAGGTAACATCTGTGGTCTGGTTGGTGTTGATCAGTATCTGGTCAAGACTGGTACCATCACTACATTCAAGGATGCACACAACATGAAGGTTATGAAGTTCTCCGTCTCTCCTGTTGTGCGTGTGGCTGTTGAACCCAAGAATCCATCTGATCTGCCCAAGCTTGTGGAAGGTCTTAAGAGGTGAGTCAAGATGTATGGTATAGGGTAAAGGATCTTGAGGGGCTGAAAGTTTTAGTGAGATTGTTGGTTAGGGACTGGAGTGCATGGTTTAAATTGAAGGGGGTGTACAGTGGATGTATTGCCACTTCTTATTGCCACGAGCCAGGATATATTCCTGTCTGGTCTTCCCAAAAGAAGTAGAGAAATATTGGTCTGTAATCCTTGGCTGTAGCACTTGTACAGTTCATGATTATGGATCAGACATAGTGCTTAGATTCATATGTAGTATTTAGTGCTTAAGTTGGCTATAATGATGCTTGGGCTAACTCTTAAAAGTGAAGGTTTAAATAGTGTGAAGGTAGTAGGGAAAACAACAGGGAGGATGAGTGGTATGGATTAAGGGTGGATGTATGCTATGACTAGGACACTCCCTTTTCAAGGGTGAAAAATGATAAATGCATTAAATGTATGCAACATTCATTTGTATGGATTTTTATTGTATGACATAATTTCCAGGTTGGCCAAGTCTGATCCCATGGTACAGTGCATCATTGAAGAGTCTGGTGAACACATTGTTGCTGGTGCTGGAGAGTTGCATCTTGAGATTTGTTTGAAGGTATGCTGGAATTAATTTTATTGAATGCTATTTGTATGTTTTATGTTTGAGGCCTGTTGTTTTTAATGATTGTATTTAACTTTATACCATATTTCAGGATCTGGAGGAGGACCATGCCTGTATTCCATTGAAGAAGACTGACCCAGTTGTGTCATACAGGGAAACTGTTTCAGCAGAATCATCAGAAACTTGTCTTTCAAAGTCTCCCAACAAGCATAACCGTCTCTACATGAGGGCTGTTCCTATGCCTGATGGTCTAGCAGAAGATATTGAAGATAACAAGGTTACTCCACGTGATGACCCCAAGACCCGCAAGAACTTCCTATGTGAAAACCACGGCTTTGATGCTACTGATGCCATGAAGATCTGGTGTTTCGGTCCAGAGTCAACTGGTGCCAACATCATGGTGGACACCACCAAGGGTGTTCAGTACCTTAACGAGATCAAGGACTCCTGTGTTGCTGGCTTCCAGTGGGCTACCAAGGAAGGTGTCCTCTGTGACGAGAACATGCGATCTGTCCGTTTCAACTTGATGGATGTTACCCTCCATGCTGATGCTATCCATCGTGGTGGTGGCCAGATCATTCCAACCACAAGGCGTGTTCTGTATGCCTGTGTACTCACAGCTCAGCCAAGGTTGCAGGAGCCTGTTTACTTGTGTGAGATCCAGTGCCCTGAAAATGCTGTTGGAGGTATTTATGGTGTGCTCAATAGGCGTCGTGGTGTTGTGTTTGAGGAAATGCAGGTGGCTGGTACGCCCATGTTTGTGGTAAAGGCTCACTTGCCCGTAAACGAATCCTTTGGCTTTACAGCTGACTTGCGTTCCAACACTGGTGGGCAAGCCTTCCCACAGTGTGTGTTTGACCATTGGCAGGAGATGCCCGGAGATCCTTTGGAGGGCACCAGCTCCAAGCCTCATTTAATTGTTATTGAAACTAGGAAGAGGAAGGGCCTGAAGGAAGGCATTCCAGAACTTTCCAACTATCTGGACAAATTGTAATCACAAATATATGCACCATCTAATAGGCTAAGGCTTTATCTACAATACTAAGTTAATGTGATTACACAATAAAGAGGGACGGAGTATATGAACTAAAAGGTATTTTACTCTCCTTTTGTACTTGTTAGTAGGCATTAGTCCAAAATAGACTGGTTTCTGAACATATATACTAGGGGTTGAAGTACTACCCACAGCAATAGAGTAGATTGCTGAAGTCTAGGGCATGGAATGGAAATGTCAACATGTGGTTAAGGTAAGGGAATGTAGCAGGGACAGAATGTTGAGGTCAATTGGATAAGTGGAAAGAAGACGCATAAAGTATGGAAACCTTCCATACTTGAAGCTTGAAGGATTTTGTGCTCGGCTGCAGTCTTGCTTCAAGAGTGGTTGGAGGCTCCCAGCAACTATAATTTGAGAAAGATGGGCTTACTGGCAGTGAAAGGATGGATGGTGTCCACTGCCCTGTATCAAGCAATACAGCAAGAAATGTTCCACAGGTGACGCCTGTTTTCCATAGCTTAATTCTGAAAAAGATTGAGAAATCCCTTCAGGCAGTGTCAATATTTCCCACCCTTGCATCACAGCATCACCAAAATGCCACCATTCTTCATACACTCCAATCTCCTAGCTCAACAGACCTTTCCCCACTTTTCCAATACCCCTTTCACTCCATCCATCATGTCCTCAGTCATTCCCTCAAATTTACTCCATTCATTTAAGCTTTCCATTCCATTTACCGACTTTCTTCACTCATTCCATGTGTCCAAACCATTCCAATAATTTTATCAACCCTATCTGCCTTCTTTTCCATGCCAGGTCTCCTCACCTAATCTCTCACTGTCCAACCTTGTAACCCCTACCATATTTAATTTCGTATGGTTAAACTTTTACTCTGCCTCTTTAATTCCGTGTAGTGCCATTGGCACAATCGCCCCTTCATGAAGTCTCCTTTGCATCCATTCCTAAATGCCTATTTCTCATGACACTAATCCCCCAAGGCATTTTTCTTGTTTCTCATTCTACAATTTCTGCCACTCCCATTCCTACCACATTCAATCCCAAATACCTAAAGCTATCCACTTCCTGCCATCTCCCCTTATACATCTCGTCACCCTTTACCCACATATACCTTCAACTTTTCTCTAACCCTGCCACAAGCAGTGTTGTCAGCAAACTACTAGCTCGCCTCCCATTTTTGTCCATTTTCTTTAACAATCTCCAATCCTTTGCTTTTACCTCCCACACCCCATCCATGTACATGTTGAACAGCCAAGATGACTTTACAAATCCCTTATACTTAGCCTCAAATTCACTTATAATTCCAATTTGTTTATACTGTACCTTTTTCCAACTACGGTATAGATTTGAATTAATATATTGTTCCAGTTTGGGTTGTATTCTCCAGGTGCATCTTTATAGAAAACTTGATCTTCACATCTTTCATACATTACAAAGGTGGAACATGACAGGAGACCTTTTGGTCCATAACTAGGTCAGATGTGGAAGAAATATACATGTACCAAGGTTTTTTCCCCCTTACAAGGGAGGTAGCCAATCCCTAAATACACTCCACCCCACTCCACCTTCCCTTTTATCTTAGCACCTCCTGGATGATGGGTCATCCCTGCAACTTGTCCACTGCCCTGGGTCAGAGGCAGTGTCGTAAGATACAGCACATCCACAGCAAGGCCGCTTCATTAAATCGGCGACCCCCTATGCAGAAAAGGAGATGGGGAGAAATCCCTCACCCCCCACCCCCCCACCCATTCCACCTCATGCATCAAATCCATATACAACCATTCTCCATTCAACCCTGTCTTCTGTCCTCTCCCGTCCATCCTCAACAGACATTCCCCTCTTCCTCAAAGCCCCCTTCACCCCATCCATCCATCTCATTCTAGGATGTCCCCTCATGTTCACTTCCTCCACATCTGCCTTCCATACCTCTTTTACTAGTCTTTCTTCATTCTTTCCATGTGTCTAAAACATCCTCATACTCCCAACTCCCTTACCACCTCTGTTCTCACCACCTCATTTCTCACTCTATCCAGCCTAGTAACCCCCATCATACTTCTCGGACATCTCATCTCAAACACATTCAAACTCCTCTCTTCCTCTTATGTTCCATGTTTCTGCCCCATACAGTACTGTTGGCAAATCACACCTTCATACAGTCTCCTCTTAGCCTCCATTCCCAAATGTCTAATAATCATTACACTTTTTAATCCACCAAGACATTTACTCGCTTCTCAATCTACATTCTACCTCCATTCCACCCTTTCCTGCCACATTTGCACCCAAGTATCTAAAACTATACACTTCCTCCAGTTGCTCTCCCTTAATGATCGCTTCCAGTCTGCTGCCACTTTCACCCCATGTACATCTCATCACCTTACTTTTACCCACATTCATCTTCAACTTTCTTCTTTCACACACTCCCAAACTGTCACCAACTTCCTCAATCCCTCCTCTGATCCTGCTACAAGCGCAGTGTCATCTGCAAACAACAGCTGGCTCACCTCCCACTTTTCTCCATTTTCTTTAACCATCTCCAATCCCTGACCCACCACCCTTGCATTTACCTCTTGCACCACCCCATCCATGTATAAGTTGAACAGCTAGGGTGACATAACACATCCCTGACGAAGTCCCACCTTTACTTTGTACCACTCCATTTCTAATCCTGACACATGCTCTACTACTCTCGTAAAAACTCTCGACAGCTCTTAGAAGCTTTCCTCCTATCACGTATATCTACAAAACCTACCACAGTGCCCTCCTGTCTACCCTGTCATAAGCCTTTTCCAGATCCATAAAAGCCCAAAAAATATTCTTACCTTTTCCTATAGCTTTCTCACATATGTCTTAGCACAAAAATCTGATCTACACAACCTCTGTCCTAAATCCACACTGTTCCTCACCAATTACTCTCTTCCTCTCCTAATCCTCTCGATCGAGATCCTCCCATAAACCTTCCCAACTAGACTTAAAAAGCTAATCCCTCTGAAACTATTACACTCACACTTGTCCCCTTTTCCCTTGTAAAGTGGAACTAAACAGGCACTCCTCCAGTCCTTCGGCACTCTTCCCTCTCTCCAGCACACATTAAATAACCTCACCAGCCAGTCCACCATCACTGTACCTCTTTTTTTTTTTAAGACATTCTGCATGGCATCCATCCAGACCAGGTGCCTTACCTGCTTTCATCATCTTTACAACTGCCTTCACTTCATCCTTCCTTATTTCTCCTCCATTTTCTTTATCACAGTCATTTCCTTAGCACTTCCCACTGCAACTCTCCCTCCCTATCCTCCTTCAAATTAAGCAATTCCCTAAAGTATTCTGCCCATCTTCCCCTTACTGCCTTCTCTTCCATCATCATCTCTCCATCTGCACCTTTTACCTTATCTTCTCTACTTGATTCGCCTCCTCTTCCTCTCCCAATTTCTTTCCAAAACATCTTTTTATTACTTTCAAAATTTTCTGTCACACTCTTACCCCACCTCACATTGGCTCTCCCCCCAGCCTCCCCAACCTTGTGCGTCACTTCCCCATTCTTTTCTTTGTAGCCTTCCTCTCGTATGACTCCCTCGTCCAATTCTGTAACCAATCTGTGAAAGCTCGCTTCTTCTCTTCTACAACCTTCTTTGTTTCCTCATCCCACCATTCACTACCCCTCCTTCTATTTCCTCCTGTCCTTCTTGTTCCACACACCATCCCTGCACACCCCGTGACTCCCTCCTTGAACCATCCCCACTCCTCCACTCCCAGCTCCACTCCATCCTTCACTCCCTCCCACTCCTCTCTCAGCTTCTTGTACTCCTCCCTTTCCTTTTCATTTAAAGAGTTCACTCTAAGCACCCCCTGTCCCCCTCCTCCCTCTCCATCCATCCCCCACTCAACCCACCTTCCACCAAAAAACAATCCGACAATCCCCCACTCCCTGCCCCCAGCACATGTTCATCCTTAACTTCCTATCATACTCCTATCCACCACTACACAGTCCATCAATGCTCTATCCACCACCTTTCCATCCACCACCCTCTCCCTTGTGTACTTATGCTTGACTTTCTTCTGAAACACTGCATTTGCTATCATCAACTTTCTAGACACATCTCCACCAATAATAATGATAAATAAAAATCATAAGTAATATGTCAATATACCAAGGATGATCAAGTCAAAGGCATGCACTCGTTCCCATCCACCACCCTTGTTTCCCTCCCATCTTGCCTCTTGGATGAAGGGTCATCACTGTCTCCTGCCCACTGCCTGGGTCAAAAGCAATGCAGCAAGACACAGCACATCCACAATAGGGATGGTGGCCCCCTTCCCCCTCATGCAGAAAATAGGGAAGACAGAGAGAAATCTCTTTGGGCTGCATCAAAATATCCATACACATTCTCCACTCACCTATATATCCCCTACCTTCTTTCTTTGCTCAACAGACATTCCCCTCATGCTCAAAGCCCCTTTTACCACATCCATCCGTCTTATCCTCGGTCGTCCCCTCAATTTTACTCCATGTACCTCTACTTTTTTGTCTACAGATATAAGGAGAAGAATAGTTAAAACATTTATATGGTCAACACTATTATATGGTTCAGAAGCGTGGACAATCAGCAAAAAATTGCAGGAAAACTTAGAAGCAGCAGAAATGTGGATATGGAGATGAGTATTAAGAGTACCATGGACAGCGAAGAAAAATGAAGTATTGAGAGAAATGGAGACAGATGGGGAATTGATAACAACAATAAGGAAAAGACAGTTGCGATTCTTAGGACATATAATGCAGAGGGAAGGGTTGGAAGAGGTGGTGATGACGGGAATGGCGGAGGGAAGGAGACCAAGAGGGAGGAGTATATGGATGGGCTGATGAGGGCGACGGGAAAACAACTCAAGCCAGCACAGATGTTAAAGTAACTAGGGACCGTGAACGGTGGCGCTCCATAGTTGCCGAAGTCCAAGAGGATATGGCACGACGGTAAGGTAAGGTACCTCTACTTTCACACTTCATACATATAGTCTGTTAATTAAATATCATGACCTCTTAAAGCCCTAACAACACATTCTTTGTCATTGTTGTCTATCCTCATTATCGAACTGAATACTATAATATTGTCACTTCTCTTCAATTTCAGTGTTGGCAGACACTGCGTTTAGTCTCTCCTCGTATGCTTTATTTGTCAGGCAGGATACTAATTAGGGTTCATCAAACGAGATCTCGGGATTTGGGATCTCGTCATTCCCTTAGCTTAGACATACATTTTCGGGAAAGGTATTTGATACTCCCGGGACTATCCCGGCACACAGGAAGTGATGCACATATGTCTTGGTTGGTATTCCCAACTTTTCCATGAGGACAACAATTTAGTGAGCCTCCATGATTTTACTAAAAACGTAAGGTCACCGATTTGCCCCAAAATTACCCGAGAGAGAGTCAGGCACAGTGCACTGTGAGGTAGACGCAGGCAACCTGGACTCGAGACGACCAGCGAAATTTGAGCCTTTTTCAGATTTCTCACATTTCCACCACTGGTGCCCGTAACTGGCTCGAGTGGTGTCAGAATGGAATCCACATGAGGCTTGGTGAACCTCGACCTGTGGGTGACCAAAACGAAAAGATTTTAATGGGATTTTGATTAAAAAAAAAAAAAAAAAAAGTCAGGTCCGAGGACCACTAATCTGGGCTAGAGCGAGCCTCTGGGCAGTGATTCTGTGAGCTTGTACAAACTGAATAGAAGAGACTAAAGGCACAAGGAGTTTCTTTAACTGAAGGGGACACCAGTGTGAAACCGCCTTAGGCAAGTTGACGGTTTTTGCCCAGTGTGAAACCTAATGCAAGCTGACTGTCCAATGTGAAGCCGCCTAAGGCAGATTTATTTATCTATTTGTTTATTTATTTATTTATCTATTCATTTATTTATTTATATTTTACCAGTGTGAATCCGCTTAAGGCAACTTCACGGTTATCCTATCGTGAAGCCGCATTAGGCAATTTACATTTTTTTTGCCCAGTGTAGACCTGCTTAG
Organism: Oratosquilla oratoria; assembly: GCF_046742065.1. NCBI lineage: Eukaryota > Metazoa > Arthropoda > Malacostraca > Stomatopoda > Squillidae > Oratosquilla > Oratosquilla oratoria. Next base: position 38,057,401 of record NC_134804.1, on the reverse strand, counting down.
ACAAGTTGACGTTTATTTTTCTCTAGTGTGAAGTCGCCTAAAGCCAGTCGACGTTTTTTCCAACGTGAAGTTGCCTAAGGCCAGTTGACTTTTTTTTTCCTAGCTTGAAGCCGCGTGAGACAAGTTGACGTTTTTTTCATCTAGTCACTAGTGTAGAGTGGCCTAAGGTAAGTTGGTTGTTTTTTGCCCAGTGTGAGGCCGTTTAGGGTAAGCTCACGTTTTCCCCAGTTTGAAGCTACCTAAGGCAAATAGACGGTTTACAGTTACAAAGGAAGCGCATGCCAACAGGCCCCTTTGGGATTTTTTCGTTTTGGGGTCCTTTTGGTCGCCTGCTCCGATTGGTCGGATGCTGGAAAAATAAACATAAGTAGATAATGATAAATAGTAGACAATAGCAAATAAACAAATAAAATTATTAATAGATAAAAAAAAAATGGCAGGCATTACAACACATTGCTTAGGTGTAAATGAATCTTTGAACTTTGAACTGTACTACACTGCACTGCCTCTGCAGGAAGTTTGTTCCATTCATTTGATGCACGGTTGGCAAAGTAGTTTCTACCCACTTCCAAATTAAATCTACATCCAGGCAGTTTGGGACCATTATTTCTTGTCTGATTTGCATTCAGTGTGAAAATTTCGTCAGTGTCAATTCACTTTAGAATCTTAAAGACCTGTATCAAATCACTCCTGAATTTACGTTTTTACGTATTATTCATTTCTGATATTTGAAATAAATTTTGTGGCTTGTCGTTGTGCTTTTTTCTGTCAATGTCTTTTATGAGATTCGGTTACCATACATACAATATATTCCAAACGTGGGCGAACTAACGATTTATATAGTTTATTAATGACAGATGGACTTTTAAAATGAAAACATAACGGAATCAGTATTAGAATCTTACTTGCTTTCTCTGAGGCGGAAATACACTGCTTAGATTATATATTTGAGATCATTACTTATGATTATGCAGATTCTTTTCATCACTTTTGTTGACGATTTTCCAAATAACTTGTAATAGTACTTATTGTTATCTTTACCTATGTACATAACCTTACATGTTTAAATTTCATTAGCCTTTTTTCAGACCATTGCTAGTTTATCTAGTATCAGCTAGGAAATTTAGTGACAATAGCTTTTAGTCATAGTCTATATCATTTATATAGAAGTGGCCCAAGAACGGAACCCTGAGGAACTCCACTCGTAAATTTGTTCCATCTAGAAGTTTAGCCATTTAGAACAACTCTAGTTTACGATTGTTTAACCAATTAGTCCAGTTTAATAGGCTACCACTAAATCCGTGTGAAGCTAATATAGTAAGTCTTCCGTGCGGGACGGTATCAAAGCATTCGCAAAGTCCACATATATTAAATTTATATTGTTTCTTTTGTCATAATTTGAAATTCGTGTTGTAGAATTTGAATAGGTTAGTCATGCAAGAATGTTTCCGTCTGAATCCATGCTGGCTATCATTTATCAGTTACTTTCTAAATGGTGTTCGATAGTATATCTGATGATAGTTTCCATATTTTTCCTATGATTGAGGTTAGGCTTATAGGCCTGTAGTTCACTGGCTTCTTTTTGTCACTTTTTGAATATGGGGGTAACGTTAGCCGACTTCCATTTTCTTGGGACATTTCCAGATATGATTTTTTTTTTAAATAATTTCTAATGGAACAACAATCTCGTCTTTCAATTCATTCAAGATTCTTGGATGCCAACCGTCAGGCCCAGGTGTTTTATTAACTTTGATTTTTTCTATACGTCTTTTATTTTTTATTTTGCTATATTTAGTGGTGAGTTTCCCCTAGACATATCACAAGCTTCAGTTAGGACTTCACTTTGAGGTGATTCGTTCACGAATACTGAGCTAAAGTAGGTGTTTAAAATATCACACATTCCTTCATTGGAATATTCAAGTTGACCGTCAACAGATAATAGTGGGTCAATGTGATTTCTAATAACCTTTTTATCTCCAACGTAACTGTATTATTCTTTGAGATTTTCTTTTGATTTATCGGCGATATTCATTTCGTATTGTCGCTTTCTTTTTTATCGTCTTTTTTTAAATCCCTCTGCATTATCAAATAACTTTTATAGTCGTTAGGTGCACCAGAACACTTGCATTTCTTATAAGCCTGTCTCTTCCGCAGTACTATTTTCAGTTCCTTTGTCAAGCCATTTTTGGTCAGGCCTAGTTTAAGGGGCATCTGTCCTACTGGATAAGTATAGATCATCTTGGTAAGCGTATTTTGAAATATTTCCCACATCTGATCTACAGATCTTTCGCTTCATTTTGCCTCTCGGTCTGTAAACTGAAGCTCCTGACGTAGATCTATGAACTGAGCTTTACTGTAATCAGGTATTTTAGATGTACAACTATATATTTTTTCAGGTTGAATCTAAATTGTGATCACTACTTGCAATGGTTTCACCTGTTGTGATATGGTTTGGAAAAGCCAGGGAAATTAAATTCACAATACAACTAAGGCACTCGGATTTTTAATGAACACTGAGCTCGTAAACTAAGAGCGAAGGGGAACTTGAAGCTTGGAGAGGAGTGCTGCTTGGAGATGTCATGTCCTGGAGTGACTTTCTAGGTAAGACCAACCGCTTGCGCGGGATCGGTTTTTGTGGGAGGGGAAGAGTGTCTGCAAGAAAATGAAAAGATAGTAGTGTATAAGAGAGGGTTTTTGCCACTGGGCGATTGAGTGAGCAATTAGGGGTGGTTGGTGGTTGTGGCTCAGGAGAAATGGGCAGGGAACTCGGACGGCGGCGCCGACAGCTGGCATTAGAATCGCCAAATGTTGAGAAAATGGTAGGATGCATAGTAGTAGAGAAAGGTGGAAAAATGGAAAAATCTTTAGTGGGAGGTAAACTGAAATGAGATGTAGTATAAGAGAAAGTTATAAAGGAAGCGAATTCTAGTCGAAGAAAAAGTACGTATAGATGTTTGTGTGTGGGTTGTGGTTATGTTTGTGAGAGGTGTGTGTATGTATCTTACGGGAAGTGAGTAGAGTTCACTATCCGCGTGTAGAGCGCGTTCCTGATTAGCCCCAGGTTAAGGCATAAGCGTCCCTGTTTAGCCCCAGGTTAAGGCATAAGCGTCCCTGTTTAGCCCCAGGTTAAGGCATAAGCGTCCCTGTTTAGCCCCAGGTTAAGGCATAAGCATCCCTGTTTAGCCCCAGGTTAAGGCATAAGCGTCCCTGTTTAGCCCCAGGTTAAGGCATAAGCGTCCCTGTTTAGCCCCAGGTTAAGGCATAAGCGTCCCTGTTTAGCCCCAGGTTAAGGCATAAGCGTCCCTGTTTAGCCCCAGGTTAAGGCATAAGCGTCCCTGTTTAGCCCCAGGTTAAGGCATAAGCGTCCCTGTTTAGCCCCAGGTTAAGGCATAAGCGTCCCTGTTTAGCCCCAGGTTAAGGCATAAGCGTCCCTGTTTAGCCCCAGGCTGGGCTTGAGCGATGAGTGAGCGATGTACGAAGCGTAGTCAGGAGAGTGAATCCAATGGCGGTGTGAGGGTGAGTGGGTGGGCGGGCAGGCGGGCGGGTGTTGTCTTATCTTTCTCCTTCCAAGCACAACTCTGAAAACAGAGAATTACGTGACTTGGGAATTGTGTGTAAATGTCAGAAGTGTAAACCCGCTCGCCAGCGTCAGTGAAGAGGCCAGGGCGTGGGTGCGGGCCGGTCGGAAAGAAAGGCTCCCCAATTACTCTCTCGCAACCAGCCGGCGAAGAATTAAGGGCTCTGAATTAGAGTTGAGTTGTGGGCCTCTGCTAAGCCAGTGAGCAGGTGTGCGTGTATCTCTTTTCATCCAAGCACAACTCTGAAAACAGAGGATTACGTGACTTGGGAAATGTGTGTATTTGTCTTTGGTGTAAACCCGCCTGCTGTCGCCAACGAAGAGGTCAGCCTTGGGCCAGACCGGCAGCAGCAAAGGAGACAAGCTCCTCGCCACCACTGAGTCTGCAGATAATTATCAGCCTGGGGGCTTTTGATGCATATGACTACATTAGGCCTATCCTGGCAATAAGGAGGTGGCGCCCAATGATACCCTCCCCTCTGAGGGATTAGTATTTTGTCTTTTAGAATACATCTACATTTATGTAATATAAAAGACAAAAGGGGACCAGGTGCCTATATCAACATGGATGACCTCGCACACCTTTCCCATAAAAGTGACCTGAGGTGACCTGAATGACCTTCCTTGAAAATCTGACCTCTTGAACATTATCAGGTGTAAGGTAAGGAACAAATCATAGTAGTGTTGCTCTAAAAAAGTATTACTGTACTGTGCATAGTCACCTGAACATAAAAATGCATTTTTCTCAAAACTAAAATTTAAAGGTTAAAATTTTTATAACTTCTATTGCTCCGATTTTAAAAATTCTTGTGGAATAAAAACCCGTACAGAAATCTCTTAAAAACTAATTTTTCAAATTAATTTTTTCTGAATCTTGTAGGATCTGTGATTTTTTTATATTTAAAAACAAACAGTTTGATTCCTTTTCTTGTGTGAACATAGTATTTGTCATATACAAATGAGAATATGCAGTATTTTTCCTTCTGGGGTCTTTTAACTCTCATACAAAGGAGATTCTATTCCTTTGAATAGTTTTCCATGAACATATAATTTTTTAGACCGAGGTAAAAATCTTAGATTTTTTTTATGAAAAAAGTAATGGATCAATTTTTATGAAAATTAAATCAGGGGTGCATAATAGGTTTGTGTTGAAGCTGTAAAAAAAAAAAAATAGTCTAGACAAAAAAAATGTGGCCACAAGAAAGCAAAATGTCCGGCAATGACCTGGCAAAAATCGGGAATATGACTTTTGTTAAATCGGTGACCCCCCCACTCTGTCTCATGATAAAAAGATGGGGAGAAATCCCTTTAGGGTGTGTCAATTTATTTCTCACAAATACTCCCTCACTCTCCACCCACTCCAGCATCATCCATACACAACCATTCTCCATTCACCCCTATCTTCTGTCCTCTCCTGTCTTTCCTCAACTGACATTGCCCTCTTCCCCAAAGCCCCTTTTATCCCATCCATCCATCTCATCCTAGGTCGGCCCCTCATGTTCACTCCTTCCAGACCTCTTTTACTTGTCTTTCTTCACTCATTCTTTCCATGTGTCCAAACCATCCCAATACTCTCTCATCAACCCTATCTCCCAACTCCCTCTCCACCCCCGTTCTCCTTTTCACCTCATTTTTCACTCTCCAGCCTAGTAACCCCTATCATACTTCTCAGGCACCTCATCTCAAACACATTCAAGCTCCTCCTCTCTTATGTCCCATGTTTCTGCTCCATACAGTGCTGTCAGCACAATCATTTCTTCAAACAATCTCCTCTTAGCATCCATTCCCAAATGTCTATTTCTTATTACACTTTTTAATCCCCCAAGGCATTTACTCGCTTCTCTCAATCTACATTCTACCTCCACCTCCACTCCTTCCTTTCCTCTCACATTCAAGCCCAAGTATCTAAACCTATCCACTTCCTCCAGTCTCTCTCCCTTGATACTCTCTTCCAGTCTGCTGCCACTTTCTCACCTTGAATATCTCATCACCTTACTTTTACCCACATTTATATTCAACTTCCTTCTTTCACACACCTTCCCAAACTTGGTCACTAACTTCCTCAATCTCTCCTCTAATTATGCTACAAGTGCAGTGTCGTCCACCAAAACAGCTGGATTATCTCCATTTTCTTTAACCATCTCCAATCCTTGACTCACTATCCTTGCATTTACCTTTTGCAACACCCCATCCATGTATAAATTGAACTTCCAGGGTGAAATAACACATCCATCATGAAGTCCCACCTTTACCTCAAACCACTTTCTCCATATCTAATCTTAACACACACACTACTTCTCTTGTAAAAACTCTTGACTGCTCTCAAATGCTTTCCTCCTATCCCATATATCTGCAATACCTCCCACAGTGCCTTCCTGTCTACTGTCATAATCCTTTTCCAGATTCATAAAAAGCCCAAAGAAGATCCTTATCTTTTCCTATAGCTTTCTCACATATCTGTCTTACAACAAAAACTGATCTACACAACCCCTACCTGTCCTAAACCCACACTGTTCCTCACCAATTACTCCCTCTGTTCCTCTCCTAATCTTCTCAATCAAGATCCTCCCATAAGCCTTCCCAGCTACACTTAACAAGCTGATCCCTCTGAAACTACTACACTCACACTTGTCCCCTTTTCCCTTGTAAAGTGGAACTATACAGGTACTCCTCCAGTTCTCTGGCACTCTACCCTCTCTTAAACAAACATTAAATAACCTCACCAGCCAGTCCAGCATCACTGTACATCCTTTTTCTAGACATTCTGCATGACATCCATCCAACCTAGGTGCCTTACCTGCTTTCATCATCTTAACAACTGCCTTCACTTCATCCTTCCTTATTTCTCCTCCATTTTCCCCACTTATCACAATAATTTTCTTAGCACTGCAACTACCTTTCCCTCTCTATCCCCCTTCACATTTAGCAACTCCCTAAAATACTCTGCCCATCTTCCTCTTACTGCCTTCTCTTCCATTATCATCTCTCCATCTGCACCTTTTACCTTTTTTTTCTCTCTACTTGATTCATCTCCTCTTCCTCTCTTAATTTCTTTCCAAAACATCTTTTTATTACTTTAAAAAAATTCTGTCATACTCTTACCCCATTTCACATCTCTCCTCTTTGCTTCCTTTATCTTATGCTTTACTTCTCTTTTCTTTTCTTTGTACCTCTCATAAGATTCCCTCTTCCTATTTTGTAACCAATCTGTGAAAGCTCACTTCTTCTCTTCTACAACCTTCTTTGCTTCTTCATCCCACCACTCGCTACCTTTCCTTCTTTTTCTTCCCATCTTCCTTGTTCCACACACCATCTTTGCACATCTTGTGACTCCCTCCTTGAACCATCCACATTCCTCCTCCACTCCTAGTTCTACTCTATCCTTCACCCCTTCCCACTCCTCTCTCAGCTTCTTCTTGTACTCCTTCTTTTCTTTCTCATTTCAGCACCTCCCTACCTTTTGTCCTTCTCTCTTTCTCCATCTATCCTCCACTCCCAACTTACCTTCCACCAAAAACTGATCTGATGTTCCCCCACTCTCTCCCCTTCAAACATGTACATCCTTAACTCTTCCTACTATACTCCTGGTTACCACTATATAGTCCATTAAAACACTATCTACCACCCTCTCCTATGTGCACTTATGCTTGACTTTCTTCCTAAACACTGTATTTGCTATCATCAACTCTAGACACATCACCATGAACTCTCCACTACAATTTTTACCTGGAACTCCACACTTCCCAACCACTATATCTAATGGTTCATTACCCACCCTAGAATTAAGGTCTCCCAATACCACTACATTGGCATTTCTCCCTAATCCCTCAATGCACTCATTTAAATCCATCCAAAAACCTCCCTTTCCCCAATAAAATTCAATAATAGGCATGAAAAAATACTCCTCAAATTTAAATTAATCACGGGTAATGTATTGGATGTTGAATTTTATTAATTCCATCAGTCACACACACACCTGAGAATATATTAATACTTTTGAATTATAACATAAGTACTGTATTTGCATACATACATACATATACCAAGGCTTTTTCCCCCTTCCAAGGGAGGTAGCCAAAAAGGGAAAGGCATAAAAACACTCCCACCCATTTCATCCCTAAATACACTCCACACCCCTCCCACCCTTCCTCTCATCTGAGCACCTCCTGGATGACGGGTCATCCCTGCACCCTGCCCACCGCCCTGGGTCAGAAGCAGTGTCGCAAGACACAGTACATCCACAGCAAGGCCGCTTCATTTAATCGGCGACCCCCCCTCTCCGTCCCCCTTTGCATATAGGGCGAGGACGGGGAGAAATCCCTTCGGGCTGCGTCAAAATTTACTCACACATACTACCCCACCCCCCCGCCCATTCCTCCTCATGCAGTCACAACATCATCCACATACAACCATTCTCCACTCACCTCTGTCTTCCGTCCTCTCCCTTCCTTCCTCAACAGACATTCCCCTCTTCCCCAAAGCCCCCTTCACCCCATCCATCCACCTCATCCTAGGACGTCCCCTCATGTTCACTCCCTCCACATCTGCCTTCCATACCTCTTTTACTAGTCTTTCTTCACTCATTCTTTCCATGTGTCCAAACCATCCTAATATTCTTTCATCAACCCTATCTCCCAAATCCTTTTTCACCCCTGTTCTCCTCCTCACCTCCTCATTTCTCACTCTATCTAGCCTAGTAACCCCCACCATACTTCTCAGACACCTCATCTCAAACACATTCAAACTCCTTCTCTCTTCTTCTCTTATGTTCCACGTTTCTGCCCCATACAGTGCTGTTGGCACAATCACTCCTTCATACAGTCTCCTCTTCGCATCCATTCCCAAATGTCTATTTCTCATTACACTCTTTAAACCACCAAGGCATTTACTCGCTTCTCTCAATCTACATTCTACCTCCACCTTCACTCCACCTTTTCCTGCTACACTTGCACCCAAGTATCTAAAACTATCCACTTCCTCCAGTCGCTCTCCCTTAATGTTCACTTCCAGTCTACTGCCACTTTCACCCCTTGTACATCTCATCACCTTACTTTTACCCACATTTATCTTTAGCTTTCTTCTATCACATACTCTCCCAAACTCTGCCACCAACTTCCTCAATCCCTCCTCTGACCCTGCCACAAGCGCAGTGTCGTCCGCAAACAACAGCTGGCTCACCTCCCACTTTTCTCCATTTTCTTTAACCATCTCCAATCCCTGACTCACTACCCTAGCATTCACCTCTCGCACCACCCCATCCATGTACAAGTTGAACAGCCAGGGCGACATAACGCATCCTTGACGAAGTCCCACCTTTACTTCAAACCACTCACTCTCTCCATTTCTAATCCTAACACATGCTCTACTACTCACATAAAAACTCTTGACAGCTCCCAAAAGCTTTCCTCCTATCCCATAAATCTGCATAACCTCCCACAGTGCCTTTCTGTCTACCCTATCATAAGCCTTTTCCAGATCCATAAAAGCCCAAAAAACATCCTTCCCCTTACCTATAGCTTTCTCACATATCTGTCTTACCACAAAGATCTGATCTACACAACCTCTACCCGTCCTAAATCCACACTGTTCCTCACCAATTACTCCTTCTGTTCCTCTCCTAATCCTCTCAATTAAGATTCTCCCATAAGCCTTCCCTACTACACTCAACAGGCTAATCCCTCTGAAATTACTACATTTACACTTGTCCCCTTTTCCCTTGTAAAGAGGAACTATACAGGCACTACTCCAGTCCTCCGGTACTCTACCCTCTCTCCAGCAAACATTAAATAACCTCACCAACCAGTCCACCATCACTAAACCTCCCTTTTTCAGACATTCTGCATGACATCCATCCAGACCAGGTGCCTTACCTGCTTTCATCATCTTTACAACTGCCTTCACCTCATCCTTCCTTATTTATCCTCCATTCTCCTCACTCATCACTCTCATTTTCTTTGTATTTCCCACTGCAGCTATCTTTCCTTCCCTATCCTCCTTCACATTCAGCAACTCCCTAAAATATTCTGCCCATCTTCCCCTCACTGCCATCTCTTCCATTATCAACTCTCCATCTGTACCTTTTACCTTTTCTTCCCTACTTGATTCGCCTCCTCTTCCTCTCTTAATTTCTTTCCAAAACATCTTTTTATTACTTTCAAAATTTTCTGTCATACTCCTACCCCATTTCACATCTGCTCTCCTCTTTGCCTCCTTTACCTTTTGCTTTACTTCTCTTTTCTTTTCTTTGTACGTCTCATATGACTCCCCTGTCCTCTTTTGTAACCAATCTGTGAATGCTCGCTTCTTCTCTTCTACAACCTTCTTTGTTTCCTCATCCCACCATTCACTACCCTTTCTTCTATTTCCCCCTGTCCTTCTTGTTCCACACACCATCCTTGCACACTTTAAGACTCCCTCCTTGAACCATCCCCATTCCTCCTCCACACCCATCTCTGCTCTATCCTTTACTCCCTCCCACTCCTCCTTCAGCTTCTTTTCGTACTCCTTCTCCTTTTCCTTTTCATTCAAGGAGTTCACTCTAAGAACCTCCCTACCTTTTGTCCCTTTCCTCCTTCTCCATCTATCCTCCACTCTCAGCTTACCTTCCACCAAAAAATGATCTGATATTCCCCCACCCTCTCCCCTTAGCACATGTACATCCTTAACTCTTCCTATCATAATCCTATTTACCACTACATAATCCATTAGCGCTCTATCTACCACCCTTCCCTCCACCACCCTCTCCCATGTGTACTTATGCTTGACTTTCTTCCGAAACACTGTATTTGCTATCATCAACTCTCTTTCTAGACACATTTCCACCATCAACTCTCCACTACAATTCTTTCCTGGAACTCCACACTTCCCAACCACTCCATCGATTGGACCATTTCACCTTCATCCACATTATCCTTGAGGAAACCTCCTTCCACTCCACTACCCCTTTACCTATCTCCTCACTTACTAGAATAGCCACCCCTTCCCTCCCTCGCCCTCTCTTCACTCCTGATAACCTCCCACTTACACTCCCAAACATACACTCACCCTTCCCTTTCAACTTAGTTTCACTCAAAGCCAACACATCCAACTTTCTTCTCACAAACATACTACCTATCTCTTCCCTTTTACTCTCATCTGTACCACATCCACGCACATTAAAAGACCCAAACCTTAGGGTATTTGCAATAACGATAATAAACAATGATCAAGGACGGGGTAAAACAGATTCCTTTGAGATGTTTACTATGGTAGGTGACCTAAAGTCTTTTGATTTTTTTTTTGGCGGGGGGAGGTTCCAGGCTCCTCGCATCTACCTTGCAGTACACTGTACCCGACTCTCGCCATTTTGGGAAAGTTCGGACCAATTTGGTGATCTGCAGATTTTTTGCAAAATCCATGGTTATAGTTTGGGATTTTTTCATTTTTGGGTCATTTTGGTCACCTGCTTTGATTAGGCCACCATTTCACTCACAGGTCGAGGGCCACCAGGCCTCCCGTAGATTGCAGTTGGACACCGCTCAGGCCAAAGGTACGGGTGCCACAGCCAGAAATGTGAAAAATCGGAGTGCACTGTGTCTGACTTTCTCCCTCTGTGATAAGTTTGGGCCAAATTGGTGACCTGACAATTTTTTGCAAAATCCCTTTGGGATTTTTTTCGTTTAGGGGTCATTTTGATCACCTACTCTGATTGGGCCACCAACAGTACCATTGACGAAGACAGAAATATGAAAAATCAGAGAAAAGACTAAAATTTGGAAGGTCACCATGTCCAGGCTTCACACGTCACTCTGGGCTAAGTTTTGGCCAAATAAGTGTCCTGCTAATTTTAGGTAAAATCCCTTTGGTACTTTTTATTTTGTTATGGGGTGGTTTTGGACAACTGCTCCGATTGGGCCACCATCTCACCCACAGGTCAAGGGCCACCAGGCCTCCTGTCAATTGCACTAGGACACTGCTCAGGTCAAGGCTCATCATGTCTACCTCACAGTGCACTATGCCCGACTCTCCTTTTGGGGTAAGTTTGGGAATCCATGGGCCCCATGAAGTTTTGACCTAAATCATCAGGTTGGCCTATTTGGCCCAATCTTGCCCCAGAGGGAGAGAGCTGTGCACAGAGCACTGTGAATAACCAGGACCCACGGGCATTTGCATTGGGCCCAGCCAAAGTGTTGGCTCTAGGTAGATTTTTGCCTTTCTGCCTCAAGCGCCTATACCTTTAGCCTGAGTGGTCTCCAAATGATATCCACAAGAAACCTCATGACCCCTGACCTGTGAGTGAAATAATGGTTCAATTGGAGCCAGTGACCAAAATGACCCAAAAATATCGCCTGGACTTTTTACCTAAATCGTCATGTCAGCCAATTTAGCCTAATCTTGCCTCAGAGGGAGAGCGCCGTGGACAGAGCACTGTGAGGTACATGTGAAGAACCTGGATCCAAGGGAATGTGCGTGGGGCCCAAGCAAAGTTGAGGCTCTGGGTGGATTTTTACTTTCCGCCTCTACCGCCCATACCCTTGGCCCGAGTGGTCTCCAAATGATATCCATATGAGGCCTTGTTGCCCTCGACCTGTGGGTGAAATAATGGCTCAATTGGAGCCAGTGGCCAAGATGACCCAAAAATCTGACTAAAATCGTCAGGTCAGCTGATTTGGCCTAATCTTGCCTCAGATGGAGAGCAGGCCCATGCAGAGACAGGGTACTGGGGGTGCCCGAGCACCTGCCCCTTTGCCCTGTGCCCCAAAAGTGCCCTTCACAAAAATATATAAAAATGAACGAAAAATTATTTCTCACAGGCTTTTTCCATTTACTTACCATTCAGAAATTATAATGTGGAAAATGGTGTTGCACCCTACCAGATAGTTGCCAAATACGAATAATATAAAAGAGTGAAGTGCCCAATTTCCAGCCCAAAGCACCAGCCCCTTGCAATGTCTGTACACATTACTGATGGAGAGAGCTATGGACAGAGCAGTGGGAGGTACATCTGAGGAATCTGGACCAAGGGCATGTGCGTGGGGCCCAGCCAAAGTTGAGGCTCTGGGTGGATTTTTACCTTTCTGCCTCTAATGCCTGTACCTTTGGCTTGAGTAGTCTCGAAATAATATTTGCAGGAAGCCTCATGGCCCTTGACCTGTAGGTGAGATAGTGGCCAGTGGCCAAAATGACCTGAAAATCTCACCAATGGAATTTTGACCTAAATTGTAAGGTCCGCCAATTTTGCCCAAGAGGGAGAGTCATGCGCAGAGCACTGTGAGGTACATGTGTAACATGTGGGTGTATATTACTGGACTAGGTGACATAGGGAGAGATTGACACTTGGTTTGGCTTATGCACTTTATTCTGGTGGATACTTGTGCGTCGGCCTAAGGACTGATGTAGTGTGGTCCCCATGTGGGGGACTGACCGCGAAGGCCTAGCGATGTGCTACAGTACATTAGTCAGAATGACTGAATTGTCCAGATATGAATATCTGAATCTGACTGGCCTGCCCGCTCAGGGCAGGTGGTATATACAGTATACCCAGGCCCGATCTGACGCCTTGAACAAAAGCAACTTAATTGGGGTGACCCATCCTAGCCATCGAGTGTTGAGTCAGGTCAGACTGCCACACAGCTCTATTGTGCATCATTTTGCACCTACAAGCATACTTGTGGGTTACATGTACACCACACATGTGAGGAACCTGGATACAAGGGCATGTGTATGGGCCCCAGCCAAAGTGTAGGCTCTGTGTGGATTTTTGCCTTTCCACCTCTAGCACCCGTATCTTTGGCCTGAGCGATTTCAGAATGATATCCACAGGAAGCCTTGTTGCTCTTGACCTGTGGGTGAGATAGTAGATCAATTGGAGCCAGTGGCCAAGATGACCCAAAAATCTCACAGGGTCCCATGAATTCTGGACCTAAATCTTCAGGTCAGCTGATTTGGCCCAATCTTGTACCAGAGGGGAGATTTTTTTTCCATTTTGGGGTTATTCTGGTGACTTGCTCTAATTTGGACACTATTTCACCCACAGGTTGGGGGCCATGAGGCCTCCTTTGGATTGCACTTGGACATCACTCAGGTCAAAGGTACGGGTGCCAGAAACGGAAATCTGAAAGAAGAAAAAAAAAAAAAAAAAAAAAAAAAAATTCGGCTGGGCCCAACACTGATGCCTTTGGGTCCTGGTTCATCACCTGTACCTTACAGTGCAAAGTACAAAACTTCTTCCCTCTAGAGCAAGTTTGGGTCAAATTGGTGACCCGACAATTTTTTTTAGCAAAATCCTTAGGTCTCCTTTGATTTTTTTTTTGGGGGGGTCCAGGTTCCTTATGTGTACACTGTGAGGTACACATGAGGAGCCTGGACCCAAGACTGTGTGCATGGTGACCTGCCAATTTGAGCCTTTTTTTCTGCATTTTCAGATTTACGCCTCTGGTGCTACCTTTGGCCTGAGTGGTGTCCAAGTGGTATTGTGGCCCTCAATCTGGTGCCCATTCCTCTGGCCTCAGTGGTGTCCAAGTGCAATCCAAAGGTCTCATGGCCCTTGATCAGTGGTTGAGATGGTGGCCCAAAATGAAAATAATCCAAGGGCACATAGTAATAGGTAATAAGAGATTTATATACATATATATCTTTTATTTTTTCATCCATTCAGCAGTTACTGGCAAAGCAAGATGGCTAGGTATGGGAAAGGAACTTCTCATTGTTCATGTGTCCCTTTCATTTTCTTGCATGGTTTAAGCCTAGCTACCTTGCTTTGTGGGTGATAGTTGATTGGATAAATAGAAAAACTTGTGACAATGTATCAGATCAATTACACAAGGCACTCAAAAACAATATAACTAAAACATATAGTTGATGCAAATCTCCTGGGGAGCTGAATGATATGCCGAGAACAACAATACTCAGATGGTCTTAAGTACATGAACAATAAGATCACACATGAACCTGTATGGTCTAACCCTTGTCTATAATGTTCTATAGATTTTGTTCTTTGGTTGCAAAACTAAAGGTAAGCCTGCATCAAATACTTATGCACCACATGGGTACGAAAGTCTTTGGGAATAATGACAGAACCTGCATGCTGGATGCCAGAGCATATCCATCTTCCTGCAGACCATCTTAAAAATCTGTAAACAATCTAGCCTTCATTTAGAGGTGCAGCCCCAAGGGAATGATACTTTCTGATCTGGGATAAAGATTACTCTATCAACTTTGTATTTCCTCCATTTTATCACAAAAGGAGGGCCAATAAATGCAGATTGCTCCCCTCCTACTATGGAGAGTCACTGACACAGAAACTGTTCCACACTCCAACACAGATAGGAGGGCCAGAAGACCACTGGCAGCCTCTGTAGGACTGAAGTTTCCAGCAGCATTATGGGTTCCAGGTAGCCAGCAACAGTGGTAGCCTATTTTGTGTTGGTATTGTATCAAAGCTGGATGGTGGCTTAATTGCTAGTGTGGTTCTTGATTGTCATGGGTGGGATTTCTCTGATGTCTAGGGGACTTTGATGGAGTAGAGGGTGTGGTGATTTGTCTTGCAGAGTTTCTTTTGTAATCTAAGTATGTATTTACCTAACTGTTGTATACAGGAAGGGAGCAATGCTTGTTGGGTCCCATCTCCTACTCTCCAGTTTATCATACCTAGACACAAATTCATGTACAGTTCCAACTTTGTGTGTGTTGTGTTGTGGTGATAGGTTGTTGTAGGTATCAGTAATAAACTGCTCATTTGCTTGAAACTGTAATGTTCTATGGGAAGGGTTTGGTTTTCTGTGTAAATTCTACCATTATTATTATTTGTGGTTTTTGTGTATAGGGTCTATGTTTGTTTTCTAATTGGTGGGAAGTATGCCATACATGCATAGGCAAATGTGGTTCTTAAGAACAGTTTGTGGACTGTGATTAGTATGTCAGTGACACTTTGAGCAACAATTATCATTATTTATTTATTTTCTTTACCCTAAAGTATTATTCTACTTGGGAATACAGTGTGGAGCACCTCTCAATTATTCTGTGGCAGGAGACAAGAATATAGCCATGATCATGTGTCACATAAAAGGTGACTAAATGAGGCAGACAGAGGGGACTACAAGTCCTCTTTTATTGTATTTTCCCTCTACATATTTCATAAAGGTATGCTTTGCTTGATGTGATTATCACTCAAAGATGATCGTCAAACAATTGTCTAGAGCAGTGGTTCTTAACCTTCTACGGCTGCGACTCTTTACCCTGTCCCGATCGATCATGGCGGTTCTTACCTTCGTAAATACTTAAATGGCGAGAGTAGATGTTGGTATTTTTTTCACCTCAGTTAAGTCGTCTATGTCTCAGTGTTTTGCTTAACCTCAGATAATAACGACTCAGGAATTCTACAATCAGGATTAACAATTCGATTATATTTGGAATAGTAATATTGGGGGGAATAAGTCCACAAGTCCTTGGTGACCCAATCAAATGACTTGGTGACTCAACTTTGGGTCGCGACCCAAGGGTTAAGAACCACTGGACTAGAGCAATAATTCTTTGTTTTTGAATGGGGCTGTTTTGCTTCTAGCTGCAAAGTACGAGTCTAATCATTTTAACCAATCCTACCAACACGTTTACCCAAATATGATGCCAGGTATGATGTATGTCACCCACAACTGGCTGTGGTAGGCTACTAATTGCACCAAGCAAAACATACCTTATAGGAGATAGAGACCTTTAGGTATGTTGTGTATCCACCACTCACAAAAACAAAATATCCAGCACACACTACCCATTGTATGCCAGAAAACCAGGTTTACATTGTATATAACATTAACACAACAGTTCTTAGGAACCTGACTAGAATTTGGTTGAAAGGAAAATTTCACCTGATGGACTGACTGACTAACAAAGATAACTTTACTAAGACAAGTTTTCAGACCTGTTTAGTTAAAAAAGGACCAATGACAGTAACCTGCAAGTGCTGGCCCTGTGAGATGGATATTGGAGAAAACATTTCCCTGTTGCCTCCATAACTGTCAACACCCTCACCACCATGTGAAAGTTCAGCCACGAGAGGCTGCCATTTGGTCTCTACAATGGGTCCAAGATCTTCCTCTCTCTATCACCTTCAACTGTATTTCCTCCACCTTTTCACATAAGAAAAGCTGACAAATGGTGACTGATCTCCTTACCAATGACAAAGAAACAGTCCTGCACTAATACAAGACAGACAACAGCAGCCCAAGGTTTCTTTCTAGAGATATCTATAGAAGGACCCAGAGACCAATGCTATATGATTTGGGGATGTAGGTCTCCAGTTAGTAAAACTGAAGGCAGCAATTATTATTACATTATTCAATTAAAGGATGACCTATTATGCTTGACAGCTTTAGTGCATGTGTATATTTTTTAGTATATGGGAGTTAAAAAAAGCTTACAAAGTACTACAACATTATCATCATCTTGAACAACTTTCATACATTTGTTTTTTGCTATAAACTGTTGCATTGGAGTCTGAATATGTTGTGAATACCTACATGCACTTAATATACATCAAATCAAACTACAGAAAGTACTACATCAACTTAAAAAAAAAAAAAAAAATACCTCTATAAGGAAAAACTGTACGAGTATATGACCAAAGAACCAATGACCTGGTGGTGGTCCTGCTAGATGGACAGCACATCTTTTCATTTTGAAAACCAATCTACCCCTCTCCCCTCCATCAGGAGGTGCAGCCCTAAGGGGCAGACACTTAAGTCTCTGGACTGTATTTCTTGCACCTTTTCACACATGGAGAGCTGACAACTGGCAAGAGTTTCCCTTATTTTACTACTTTTAGCTGGTAACACAGAAACAACCCTACAACAAACAACAGTCCAAAGTTTCTTCCCATAGAGATCTGTGGGAGGGCCCCATGACTATTGTCAGCTGCTGCAGGGCTATGGGTTTTCCACTAAGCTTGAAGCAACAATTACAATTATTTTCCAGGTCCTCATGTAGAAGAAAAGAAAATTAGGAACCAGTTTGTGTACAATGTGAGCCTCCTCTTTGGAGACCTGTGACCATGAAAGTGTTAAGTACCCTCAATTATCCAAACAATTCTAAGTCAAATGTGATTTTTTCCATAAATGATCATATGAGCTTGTCAACTGTAACCAAAAGAATAGCTTTCTTTCCTTCATGCACTAAATACTTTCAAACTTCAACAGATATTTTGATAACTAATTCGTAAGACAGAACAAGTATAAAATCATTATGCATATTGTTGTCTATCCATAAACATACTTTAGTCCTCATCCAAGCAGCGATTAACATGTTCCTCTAGAGGTGCATACTGTGCAAAGGTTTTGTTACATTTTGGACAGTAGAATAAATTTTCATCCAATTCCTGTTGAGATTCCTTTTTCTTTCCATCCTCTTCATCCTAGAAACAAGATAACATTTAAGAATAGCATATAATATCTGGTTTTATAAGGAGCCTATATATGTGTATATGAGGGGACAAGGGAGGGAAGAAGAGGCATTGTTGGTGCTGGAAAGTCATGAGACAGGTAAGAGCATAGTGGAGTGCAGGGAGGTGTTTTCAAGGATACTGCAGCTAAAGATGAAATTTGGATGGGGGATGCAAATTTTGTAAATACATATGGTCCTGATACTGAGAAAAATGAAGAGGAGTGGGAGTGTGTAGAGAGTTTTGGGAGGAGTATAAATTTAGTTCTGTTGGGGGATCTCACTGCTAGAGTAGGAGATGAAATGATAGATTGATTGGTAGGTACAGGGTATCAGGTAAGAACTATGATGGAGAGAGAATGATAGAGATGTGTTTAGAAAGGAGTTAATGATAATGAACACATATGTTTAGAAAGGGAGTTAAGGATAGTGAACACAGTATTTCAGAAGAGTCAATCCATTGTTGCTCTGAGTTTCTATAACAATCTACCACCTATACTACAAAAAAAATCAACACAGAAACACATAACCTGATAATTAAAAAAGCTCTTCAAAAAAGACCACCTAACTCTATACTTCTATAAGAACCACCTAGATATA
The DNA here is from genome assembly GCF_046742065.1 of Oratosquilla oratoria. NCBI lineage: Eukaryota > Metazoa > Arthropoda > Malacostraca > Stomatopoda > Squillidae > Oratosquilla > Oratosquilla oratoria. Next base: position 38,038,815 of record NC_134804.1, on the reverse strand, counting down.
ATTCCCACAGAGAAAATCTTCCCACACTTGACAAGAACCACATTGGCATGCCTGTGCTCAAAACACCATCTAGCATTGCGACAGTACCAACACAAAATAGGCCTGGGCACAGATTCAAACTGACTCAAATACAACCACCACACAGAAGACATACATACATATACCAACAACTTTTTACCCCTTACAAGGGAGGTAGCCAAAGTCAAAGGCATAAATCCACTCCCACCCACTTCATCCCCGCATACTCCACTCCCATTCACCACCCCTCCCTTCCTCTTTTCTTGGCTCCTCCTGGATGATGGGTCATCTTGCCCACTGCCCTGGGTCTGAAACAATGTAGCAAGACACAAGGCACTTCACTTAATCAGTGGCCCCACCTCCCCATCCCCTCATGCAGAAAAAGAGAAGACGGGGAGAAATCCCTTTGGGCTGCATCAAAATATCATTCACACATACCCCCTCACCCCCCCATCCCCCACCCACTCATTTCTATGCATCATAGCATCATCCATAGACAACCATTCTCCACTCACCTCTATCTTCTGTCTTCTTCCTTCCTTCCTCCCTCTTTCCCAATGCCCCTTTTACCCCATCCATCCATCTCATTCTTGGCCTCCCCCTCTTGTTCACTCTGCTTTTCACACCTCTGTAGATGTGTAGTTTCTATCTACATTATTAAGGTACTGGTGTTGGAGAAGCAAAGTTTGAGCGGTGTCTTTTCTTTACTGTTCCAGTTATTTCTGGTTTACACATACAATGCTTCATAGTAACCTCAGGGGGTTACCAGATTTTACATACATATACAAATTTACAGTGGTGCCATATACTGATTGGGTACATAAAAAGAAAGTTTCATTGCGTTGGGTTTCAGCAATGATGACAGGTGCCAGACAGGCACCCTTCTCATTATAGTAAAGGAGTGCAGTCTCTTTTATCCAACACAGCTGTCAGGGTGTTATCCTCAAAACGCTGGCGAGGCCTATTGTTCAAGCAGATGTTGCCTAGAAGTCGGGTCTTTGGGTCACTAGAAACAATTGAATGTTCCTTGCTTGAGATCTGGAGGAACAATAGATGGTCCCTGGACAGTTAGTTGGAAGACATTGGAGTACTTCTCGCTCCATATGTGTGTGCGTGTGCGTGTACACGCTGGACATCAAAGTGGTTGATAACAGATGCTCAGCCAGCTACTATTCACTGTCCTCAATGAGATTGGTGCTCAGAAATATAAGAAACAATACAAGGCCTTTTGCAGAACCTTGGCACGAAGATACACAATGTTGGAACAATGGTGATATCAGGAAATACTCATGAATAAAATGAAATAGACTTAATTGTATGAGCATGTGGACGTAGATATTCTTTCCATTCACCCAGACAAAAATATACATTTATTAAGTTGTCACTCTATTGTGAAGATTATAGCGGGGAAGGGGAACTGGAGACTTTGTGATGGTCCTCTATTGTAGGGGTAGTGTAAGTTTGTGAGGGGAGTCTCTATGTTGAGGCTGATCTTTGTGTAAGATGGTCTCTGTAAGATTGTGGAAACTGAGTGCTTTGACTTGGTTCTTTGACTCATGTCCAATGATATGATAGGGTCCAGAGAATTTAGGGCAGAGCTTTGAGGTGAGGGTGTGGTTAAGGGTGTAAACAATGTCTCCAATTTCAAAGGTACAAGCTCTGGCTGATTTGTTATGTAGACCAATTCGTCCTTAGTTAGATGAAGAGTATTATGTATTCTTTTGAAAAGATTATTGAAATTTGCTACTTTGACCTTGACATAATCATTGAAATTGTAAATGGGAGGTAATTCTGAAAGAAGATCATATGGGAGCCTTTTGTCTGAGCCAAAGAGGACAAAATGAGGAGATTCCGATATTGACCTGTTAATGGAACTATTTATACAAGCTTGAATCATGGGGACATGTTCATCCCAAGAAGGGTGAAGATCAGAAGCAAGGTGTCTAAGAACATTGAGAATCTTTCTATTCTGGCGTTCAACTAAGCCATTTGAACTAGGGTGATAAGCAGTAGTGTTGCATTTCTTGATTTGAAAGTAATTGCGAATATATGAAAGAATCTCATTGTTGAATTCAGTCCCATTGCCAGAAATCAGTTTTGGGTGTAGTAAAGGGGCATATGAATTTGTGGATAGGTGTCTTTGTTACATGTTGTGCTGTTTTGTCTGGTAGGGGGGGGGAAAGAATACAGAATCGTGAAAAATGGTCGACACAAAGAGGTATTGGTTTCCGGTATGTGTAAGTGGTAACTTAAGAAGATCAACAATAACTGTGTCAAATGGTTTAGAAGGGGTAAGGTAAGTTAGAATTGGAACATGACCACTGATATGACCTTTGTGAATCATGCAAGGGTGACAAGTGTCAATGTAGGTGTTAACCAGTAGTACAATCTGGCTTGTGTAATGCATTTCTCTTTGCCAGGGTATGCAGCAATGGGGGAATTATGTATAAGTTTAAAACTTCTGGAATGAAATCTACAGGGACTACAAGTTGAAACATTGATCTGTTTGGTTATGTTTGTTAGTGTTGTTTTGTGATACAGAATGTCATCAACTAACTTGTAATTGTTGATATCAGGAGGAAAGTCTTCTGTGTCAGTTGTGTCTGCAGATTTGAGAGTATAAGACATTTCCAAAGAGGGTCTAATCTCTGTGCTTCGGCAACATGTGCTTGTATAAGAGTTACTGAAATAGGATTCCACTGAGGCAACACAGGCAACATGTAGCAAACGACTTGACTGGCTTTCAGCAAGTATGTTGAATATGGCTTTCATCCAGGAGACATATTGCCTGTGACAAGGCAACATCGTTGTTGCTTGTAGCATGCTACATGCTATGTTGACTGTTGAATGCCACAAAAACTTTTCCACCAATTCAACAAAAACTAAGCCAGTTGTCAACATGATGTCTCAGCAGATGGTTGATGCTGCTGCATATCTAGTGCTACGCTTGAGATGAATAGCCAGGAGGAACAGAAGCAGGTCATATGCAAACCACTTGCTTCTCCTGATTGGAGAAGATCCAGATTTTTTTGGGTTAAGCATTTGTGTTCACGGTGAAAAGCAGTACGCAAATTCTTGATCTTCTTCACCATCGCCATGTCACAATTAAACTCAGCTAATCCCCGCAGTGCATCTAGTTTAGCCTGATTATTCTTGTATTCTTGCAAGCATATATCCCACACAACTGCCAGTTTTCTATACTCTTATGTAAATTCTATGGTTTCTTCTTGCGACCGAGTCATCTTGTTATTTTTAACATGGAATCCTTCCCGTGACTGGTGGGAAGGTGCTCAACACTAGGCAACAGGCTAAATCATGTTGCATGCATCAGGATATATGGCAACATGTTGCCTTCTGTTGAACTGGTTGAAACACACTTAGCCTATGCGAGAATGTAGCATGCCACATGTTTCCAAAATGTTTCCCCAGTGAAATCCTGCCTTAAGAGTTACTGAAATAGGCTTGTGAGTGATGGTCGCAATAGAGTGACTGAGCATCTGTGACTAGGTTGGCAAGAACTCTTGTATGATAAGGAACCAGCGGGCAGGTTTTCCCGAAAGATTCTTTCCTTTGAAGAGATGTAAGATTGGTTGATGATCTGTATCTCATAACCAAGGATGATATCTTTGAAATGTTTGAGTGCGTATATAACTGTTAAAGCTTCTATGTCTATGACCAAATAATTTCGCTCATGTTTGTATAGGCAATTGGTCTGAGTTTTGTGCTGTGTTGTCACATGAAGACTGTGCCAAGTCCTGTGTAGGAGGCATAAGTGTAGATTGTGAAGAGAAGCTTGTAGTTTGGGAATGCAAGGACAGATGCCATGGCTAAGGCTTTCTTTAAGTCATTAAAGTCTTTATCTTGGTCAGGTGTCCAAATGAAGGGTGTGTTTTTCTTAAGTAGTGAAGTTAATGGTGCTGCTATACTAGTGTACCCTTGAATGTAACATCTGTAAAATCCTGACAGATCAAGGAATGAACGTATGTGTTCTACAGAAGTTGGGCATGGAAAATCAATGACTGCCTTGACCTTGTCCTGCAAGGTTAAAATTCCTTGTGAATTAAGGACATGCCCTAGGAAGCATATTTCTCTCTGAAGGAACACTTATTAAGCTTCAGTTTGAGACCTACTTTTGCTATTTGTGAGAAAAGTGAGTAGGGTGTGTACATGTTCACTGATATATTTGGAAGTGATGATCACCTCATTGAGTTACATGAACACTTAATGACCTATGAGACCTGCAAGTACTGTATGCATAAGTTGTGTGAACACTGAAGGAACTGAAATTCGGCCCATGGGTAGGCTCTGGAGCAAGGGTGATCTGGAAATATCCTGAAATGAAGTTGTTTTCACCGGTAGAGTGGAAGATGTCTTGTAAGAGAGGGATTGGGTGCCTATCTGGTATGACTAGCTTACTTAACTCTCTGAAGTCTACTACAGGGCAGGAGGAACCATCATGTTTAGGGACAACAAAGAGGGGAAGTTCCATTTACTGATAGATGGTTCAATAATGTCTTGTGCAATCATGTCTTGGATAAGGTTATCTACAATCATGTGTTTGCTGTGTGGTAATCTGTATGCGGGAATGTAACGTGGTTTAGAGTTCTCACGAAGGGGTATATGATGCTGAATAAGATTAGTGACTCCAAGGGGTTCACCTGGAGTGGCAATGGTATGTCTGAACTTGTTGCAAAGTGCAAGCAAGTCGGCTTGTGCATCAGGGAAGTCTATGGGGTTGAAATGTGATGCATCAATGGGTTCCTGTGCTGTTGGCATGTTGGAAATTTTGGTACAAACTTGTACAGTTTGTAACAACTGTGAGTTAGAATGGTGCATTACTGTAATTGGCAATTAAAATGCAAATATGACCTTTCTTTGTAGAGCTGATGGCTGAAAAAAGGAAATGCCATTGACATGGCAAGTTTCTGGCATATCAATGTCTAGTGCTTTGAAAACTTATATGTGTATCTTTGTATGCTCATGAGGGAACAGCATCTTTGGGCTGATGAGCACTGCATGTGTTTGAATGTAAATAACACTTCCGAGACTGGGGTTGATTTGTTGAATTCCTCTAAGAGGGGCAAGCAGGTGTCCTCAGGTAGTGAAAGATCAACAGTATTTACTGGGTGTTTTGTCCTGAGTTTTGCTGATTTGGACATGTGGGAGGAGTTAGTGCATCTGTCACATTTGGAATGCAAATCCACAGCTGTCAGTAAAGTAGCAGAGTTAGAGTCATGGGAAGGTGTTTGGGTGGCAGTGCCATTTGTACTAGCAGCTGGTGTATCTTTGTGTAATGAAGCAGAGTGAATTTGAATGGGGGGGACTAAAATTAACTGACATTAAATCATGTTTTGCCTGCTTGGCCACATTGATGTGGTTGACTTTGTGGGAAGTTGCTGATGGCAATGCAAGAAGGAAATTATTTGCATAAATGATGCTATTTTGAGCAGGATAAATGATTATGTTATGCTGCTTTATCAATGGCCTATGAGGATATCAGCAGGAAAGTAGATGTCAGCTACATAGGTGGTAACTGGAATGGGTGGGCACTCATCTTTGAAGCTAATGTCTAGGAAGAATTTACTGATGATAGGGAATGGTATGCTATCTACAATGCAAAAGTTGACATCGGGTTCTAAAATGGTGACACGTTTTGTTTCAGTGTGGAATTTGTGGAAACTGCGTACTGACATGATGTTAACTGGAAAACCCGTGTCGAGAAAGATTGTCACTTTGGTGTTGCTAGATGTAGCATTGAAAGGTAGGAATGGGAAGATACATCTGGGATATTCAGGGCATGTACCAGTAGAGTTGATGATTGAATACCTGGGTATGGAGTAGCTGTCCTTGGTGTGCAATGAGTCTTTGTATTCTGTAGTCACAAAAGAGATGTGTTACATGAATGCCTTGCAGATGTGTATGTGAATGCCTTGCAGGAGATATGTTATGTGAATGCCTTGCAGGAGATATGTTATGTGAATGTCTAGGAGGAGAGCGATCTGGAGATTCTGGTCTGTGTTGCCTCCATGCAGCACATGGCATTGATCAGTCACGTGAAAACATGTACCGTGATGATTGCAGTGTTGGTTTGGTTGTGAAGGGTATCTGTGGTAACATGTTTATAAGGTGTCCTGGTTTGTGGGAGTATGTACAAACCATTTGTGTTCTTGAGGGAGGGCACTGGTGTGAGTGATATCAAGTGCAAGATGTATGTCTTGATCTTGTGTTATGTGAGGGGGGATCATGTGACCTGGGCTATTGTGTGGGTGGGTAGGATGGTTGGCAAGGCTCTCCTTGCCAACCTGTTCATGGAATTTCTGGAAGCAGGGCCTTTCTCAGATATCGTTCCTGGCAATGTAGTATGGCTTCGCTATGTGGATGACATACTACTAATTTCCCCCAGACGGTTTGACATCCCCAAACTCCAAGCGGCACTGAACGTGGTTGAGCCATCCATCCAGTTCACCTTGGAGGAAGAAATCAACGATTCCCTTCCATTTTTGGATACCCTTATTATCAAACATGATAATCTTTTAAAATTTACAGTCTACAGGAAACCAACCAATAAGGACGATTTGACTCACTTCCTTTCCCACCATGACCTCAGTATTAAGAAATGTGTAGTTATAGGTTTCTACCTCAGAGCTCTCAGAATTTGTAGCCCTGAATTCTTAGAGGACGAGTTTAGGCACACAAAGGAGGTCTTTCAGAAATTAAAATATCCAGAGTGCATCATCCACCAGTGCAAGAAAAAGGCACTCAAAATAATGGAAGGGCAGGAGCTAATGAAAGATCCAGCTAGGAGGCTTATCCTTCCAGCCAGCAGCGTCACCACCACCCTCACCCGGACACTTGGGCGTTGTAACATTCAGATAGTGGGCCAGTCCAGCAGGACTATCAAAGAGCTCTCTAGAGGGAGTGACAGCCAGGACGAGATGTGGGGAAAAAATGCTGGTGTCTACCGCATACCCTGTGCTGGATGTGATAGAGTATATATCGGCGAGACCTCCCGTGACCTGAAGACCCGGATCCGGGAGCATCGCTACGATTCCCGGAACAACATCACCACCAACGCCTGTGTTATCCACCGGAACACCAACGACCATCTGATGGATTGGGATAACGCAGAGCTTCTTTTTAGTGAACCAGACAGGGTGAGGAGGAAATGCCTGGAAGCAGCCGCCATTCAAAGCTTCAAAACCATTGACCAGAACAGAGGCATGTTCAACATCGCCCCTCCTATCATCCATCTGTTACCCGCATTACACAAATGTATGAAATGTCCCCCTTAGTCCATTTCAACATACTGTCCGAAATGTCCTCCTTTTTCTCCACCAAGTCCCACCCGTCCCCTTCCCACACCCCACACCCCTCCGCCCTTCCACCTACCACCCACCCCTCCCAGATAACCTCTCCCAGTTCCTTCCCCGTCGGCCTATATGTACTCAGAGTGTTTGCCATATGTCTGTACTTGAAAAAGCTGTAACAAGCGAAACGTCGTGCCAATAAAGGTTTCGATCTCACACAGTGTTGATTCTCACAGTCTTGTCAGCTTTTGCCTTTGTGTTTCATTGGAGTACTTCTTGCTTTATATGTGTGTGTATGCACGCTGGACGTAGAAGGGGTTGATAATACCTCTTTTACTAATTTTTCTTCACTCATTCTTTCCATGTGTCCAAACCATCCCAATACTCTTTCATCAACCCTATTTCCCAACTCCCTTTCCACCTCTGCTCTCCTCCTCATTTCCTTGTTTTTCACCCTATCCAACCTAGTAACCCCTACCATACTTCTCAGGCATTTCATCTCAAACACATTTAAACTCTTCCTCTCTTATGTTCCATGTTTCTGCCCTATACAGTGCTGTCAACACACTCACTCTTCATACAATCTCATCTTAGCATCTATTCCCAAAAGCCTATTTCTCATTACACTTTTTATTCCAAGGCATTTACTTGCTTCTCTCAATCTACATTCTACCTCTACCTCCACTCCCTTTCCTGCCACAATTGCACCCAAGTATCTAAAGCTATCCACTTCCTCCAGTCTCTCTCCCTTAATACTTACTTCCAATTTGCAGCCATATTCTTCCCTTGTACATCTCATCACCCTGCTTTTACCCACATTTATCTTCAACTTCCTTATTTTGCATACCTTCCCAAACTCTGTCACTAATTTCCTTAAGCCCTCCTCTGATCCTGCTACAAGCACAATGTTGTCAGTAAACAACAACTGGCTTATCTCTCATTTTTCTCCATTTTCTTTAACCATTTCCAATCCCTGGCCCACTACCCATTTACCTCTTGCACCACCCCATCCATGTATAAATTGAACATCCAAGGTAACATGACACATCCCTGGTGAAGTTACCAACTTTACCTCAAACCACTCACTCTATTTCTAATTCTAACAAAGGCTCCCCTTGCAAAAACTTTTGATTGCTCTTAACAGCTTTCCTCCCATCCCATATATCTGCAATGGTTCCCACAGTGCCTTCCTGACTACCCTGTCATAAGCCTTTTCCAAATCCATAAAAGCCCCAAAAAATATTCTTTTCTTTTCCTATAGCTTTCTCACATATCTGCCTCACCACAAAAATCTGATCCACACAAACCCTATAGAACTGAAGACACAGAACACCTTATACTACAATACCCTACACTAACAACTCCCAGACAACAACACAATATCTTTTCTCTAAGTGAATTATGGTTCTCCCCAGGGAATGGTGCTGGTTTCCTGGAGGCTGAAGGTCTTCTGCAAGAAAGACCAGGGGCAACAGATTGATTGATTCTAATCTCATGGGAATGTCATTTACATTTACTCAAGTCACTTCCTTAACCTACTGAGTCAGTGTTCTTCATTGCTATACTTAACAGGGTATTTCCCTAAGAATATGGCTTGCCACTTATTTCAAACTCCTCCCAGTTGACCTCACTGCAATTAAAGTCTTCAACAAGGACCAGTGTATTGTTGACGATGATATGGTTTAACATTACAAACTGCCCCCTATTGGAAGTCTAGGATGGTGCCTCTCACAGAGGACTTTGTAGCATGGAATTTAAGGAACCATGCCCTTCGTTCAACTTTGCTGGTGGCAGGGTCTGAACCACCATCCCCTCTACCTTTGCTGCAAGTAACATTCTCCTAACCTGCTCAGTCAGTGAGCTTCCTACTGGTATACTATCATTTGTGTATGTATATGTATGTGTATATATATATATATATATATATATATATACATACATATACCAAAGGCTTTTTCCCCCTACACTGAGGGTAGCCAAAAAGAAAAAGGCATAGAAACCACTCCCACCCATTCTATTTCCTATATATTCCACTCCCCTCCTCCCTCCCTCTTATCTTGGCACCTCCTGGATGACGGGTCATCCCTGCATCCTGTCCACTGCCCTGGGTCAGAAGCAGTGTTGCAAGACACAGCACATCCACAGCAAGGCCGCTTCATAAATTCGGCAGCCCCCCCTCTCTATGAGTTGTGTCCAACAACATTTCTTGATATTCAGATTCATTCCAAACCCTCATCTTGGAGGTACATGTCACCATGAAATCTCTTCTGTTGTTGTTGTTGTCATTCCCTAGACTGTCTGTCCGAGCAGTCCCGTCTCCCCAAGGAATGCCATAGCCGAAACTGGGTTTTCCCACAAATCCTTTATAGAGCGTATGTTGTGTTGTTTGCGTGCATGATTGTGTATAATGCAGTCTTCCATTATGTGTTGTATGGTATGGGGTGAAGTGTTACATCCTGGGCAGCTGTTCACAACGCGGTCATCCAGCCTCTTCTGGTAGTTTAGAAGTGCTGGGTGGTGACCGCACCGCAGTCTGTCCAAGTGGACTCTGTCCTTTCGTGGGAGAGAGGATTCAGAAGGGTGGATATCAGGGGGTCTGGCATGCAGCAGTGTGTTGTCTTTCAGTGTGTTAATGGAGCGGTGAGTGATATGATTATGAATATGTTTCCGGAGGCTGGTATTTGGTGGTTGTGGAGGAAGAGAAGAGAGTATCTGTGCGTGATAAAGGTCTTTGGGTGTTGTTTTAATGTTTCTTGGTGTGTGTGGGTGTTCTGCTATGTAGTGTAGCGGGTGTAATGTGTTTGTGGTGGCTGCGGCAAGTGTTTGTGTGCCTCTCATGTCGAGGTGGTCCTTGACTTTGAGGACTTTTGTTTCATGGTGTAAATGGTCTGTAGGTGTTGTATTTGTGCAGCCTGTAATTGTTTTTAGGGCTTTGTTTTGTATGATTTGAAGGGTGTTGTGGTGTGTCTCACTGAGATTAGGAGCCCATGCAGGACTCGCATAATTTAACACGGAGCGTATGCATTGTTTGTATATTGTTATATTAGTTTCTTTGTTTTGTCCAAATGTTGTTCCAGTGATTGACTTAAGTGCGTTAAGTCTGGGTGTGCATTTGTTTTTTATGTTTGTGATGTGTTGTTTGAAAGACATGGATGTATCGTATGTTACACCAAGAATTTTTGGTGTGTTTGTGTGTGGTATTAGAGTGTTGTTGATGTAGAGATGAGGTATGTATTTGTGTTCTTTTGTCCAGTTTGTGAGAAGTGTTGCTGTAGATTTGGTTGGAGCTATTTTGAGTCTGTTTGTGGTGAACCATGTGTTGAGTGTGTCAAGGTATGGCTGGATTATTTCTGCAGCTTTGTGTTACGATGTGTGCATGTGATTGTTATGTCGTCTGCGTAGGAAGAGATTTGTATTTCTGAGGTGTCTGGCGTGGGTAAGTCATGCATGTATAGATTAAATAGTCCTGGAGCTGCAGCGTCTACGTCGTGGGACCACCCCCCAACCCCAAGAGTTGGGGGCCAAACGGCAGCAACCACCCCTGGCCACCGGCTCTACGAAGGTGGCACCGATCCCCAAGAGGAGCTACGCCTACCTTGGGGAGTACCACAATCTCTTCTGTTCATCCCTTTAGTTCTAATTTTCTTGTGGATTGCCTTCAATTATATTTGCTTCTTCCACCATTATGTAATTTCTCACAACAACCATCACCCCACTAGCCATTTTATCTTCTCTGTCTATTTGCCAGATGGTGTATTTATTGTCCCCCAGATGTGGATCAAAAACTTTTTTGGGAGTTTGGTCCCTACTAAACACAAAATATCAGGCTTGTTTCTCTAAAATCAGGGGCTCTTCCCCTTTATATGGAAAGTTGCCACCACCCATTATTTCCCTTTCATCTTAGCTCCTCGTGGATGAAGGGTCTGAAGCAATGCAGCAAAACACAGTACATCTACAGCAGGGCTGCTTCATTTTCATGGCACCCCTCCTTCCTTGTCCTCTCGTGTGAAAAATACAGAAGTGGGGAGAAATCTCTTTGGGCTGCATCAAAATATCATCCATACATAACCATTCTCCACTCACACCTATTCCCTGCCTTCTCCCTTTCCTGCTCAATAGATATTCCCCTCTTGCTCAAAGCCCCTTTCACCCCATTCATCCATCTCATTTTTGGTCATCCCCTCAAGTTCACTCCATTCCCCCTCTAGCTTGTTTACCATCAAGTAATCATTTATTTCAAATCTGGCGAATAGTAAACTGTCTAAATTAGCATTGGCTATTTAAAGATTTCTTGTAGTACTTCCTGCGCAATATATTGCCCTCCTGTCTTTTTTCATAATTTTTTCACACTGATAAAACACTCTCCAAGAAATCTATTTGTTTCTGACAGTGACTAATGATGAATTGCTCTAGTACATAGAGGTACCTCCAAAGTACTGTCTGCATATCATTTTACAATTAATGTCCTAATGAGGGGACATTTGCTTAAAAACATTTATTAAATACATACGAAATCCTGAAGGAAGATAAAATACCTTCTTGTCTGATGTATTAGACAAACGGTCCCAGAAAGAATCTGGAGCTGCCATGGATCCAGCTCCAACAGCAGCAGTTGATCCTGCTGGTTCTTCAGAGCTAGCTCTTGAACCTCCACCTCTTCTGAAAAAATGTTTTCTTTTAAGAATCAAGTATAATGAAAAGGGATGATATCTTTGGTCAACAATGAATGGTGCTTAAACTTTAAATGAGAGGGAGAGAGAGAGAGAGAGAAAAAAAATAATTTAATCAATTAATTCCAACTTACGTTGATCCATGGGTCAGCTGGCGCCTCTGGTATGCTTCTAGCTCATCAATCAGTTGCATGTTACGTGCCTGCAAGTGACGCACTTCATCTCGCAATTTCTCCCGGTCACTAGCAAGACTTTCCCGAGCTTCCCTCTCAGCCTGGAAATCACCTTTGTACACCTCCACCTGTTCAAAGTTAAGAAAGAAATATCAGACATCTCATACACAAAACGTCCACACAAAAACATATACACACTCAGATCACTAAACAGGCCCTTTGAGACAAAACACCAAACTCAATACCCCATGAACAACTCTCAGACATAACCCATCTATCTATATTCCAAAGGCTTCTCCCTCATAAGGGAGGTAGCCAAGTCAAAGGCATGCACCCATTCCCACCCATCCCACTCCCTTGCTTCCCTCTTTATCTTAGGTACTTGTGGATGAAGGGTCATCCCTGTCTCCTGCCCACTGCCAGGGTCAGAGAGTAATGCAGCAAGACACAGCACATCCATAGCAGGGCAGCCTTCTCTCATGTACTCATATGTAGAAAATAGAGACGGGGAGAAATCTTTTGGTCTGCATCAAAATATTGTCTGTACACAATCATTCTCCACTCATCCTTATCCCTTCCTTGCTAAACAGATATTCCCCTCTTGCTCAAAGCCCCTTTCATCCCATCCATCCATCTCATCCTTGGTCGTCCCCTCAAGTTCACTCTATCCACCTCTGCTTTCCACACCTCTTTTGCAAATCTTTCTTCACTCATTTTTTTCATGTGTCCAAAGAATCCCAACAATCTCTCATCAGCCCTACCTGCCAGCTCACTTTCCATCCCCACTCTCCTCCTCACCTCCTCATTCTATCCAGCCTTGTAACCCCTACCATACTTCTCAGACACTTCATCTCAAACACATTACAACTTCTCCTTTCTGCCTCTATCTCTGTACAATGTTTTAAGCATGATCACCCCTTCTCTTTGCATTCATTTCAAGATGCCTATTTCTCATGACACTTTTCAATCCACCCCTCCATTTCCTGCCACATGTGACTCCAAATACTTAAAACTGTCCACTTCCTCTAGTATTTCTCATTTAAAACTTACTTCCAACTTGCTGCCATCTTTTCCCCTTGTACATCTCATCACCTTACTCTTACCCACATTTACCTTAAACTTTCTCATATCAGACTTAAGCACCATAGAAAAAACACTCCTACATCTAGTAAGAACCACACTGGCACAATTTTGCTCAGGACATCATCCAGCATTCAAAAATTACTAACATATTCAAAAAAGGTGACAAAAAGAAGCCAAATAACTATAGGCCTATAAGTTTGACTTCAATCGTAGGAAAAATAATGGAAACTATCATCAGAGATGCTATCGAACATCATTTAGAAAGTAACCGTTTGATAAATGATAGCCAGCATGGTTTCAGACGGAAACGTTCTTGCGTGACTAACTTACTCGAATTCTACAACACAGTTATCTCGAATTATGACAAAAGAAACAATATAGATTTAGTATATCTAGACTTTGCAAAAGCTTTTGATACCGTCCCACACGAAAGACTACTTACTAAATTAGCTTTGCATGGAATAAGTGGTAGCCTATTAGGTTGGACTAGTAATTGGTTGAAAGGTCGAAAACAGAGAGTTGTTTTAAATGGAAAAACTTCTGGATGGAAAAGTGTTGCAAGTGGAGTTCCTCAGGGTTCCGTTCTTGGGCCACTTCTATTCATAGTATATATAAATGATATAGACCATGGACTAAAATCTACTGTTTCCAAATTTGCTGATGATACAAAACTGTGCGGAGTGGCAAATGATCATTCAAACCAATTAGATATTCAAGAAGATTTAGATAAATTACAGCAATGGTCTGAAAAGTGGCTAATGAAATTTAACACAAGTAAATGCAAGGTAATGCACATAGGTAAAAATAACAGTAAGTACGATTACAAGTTATTTGGAAATTCGTTAACAAAGTAGATAGTGAAAAAGATCTCGGCGTAATTATCAGTAACGACCTCAAGTCATCCAAGCAGTGTATTTCAGCCTCTGAAAAAGCAAATAAGATTCTAGTACTGATTGCGTGATCTTTTGATTTCAAAAGTACATCACTCATTAACAAGCTATATAAATCGTTAGTTTGTCCACATTTGGAATATGCTGTTTCCGTATGGTCACCGAATCTCATTAAAGACATTGACAGACTGGAAAAAGTACAATGTCGAGCCACAAAACTTATTCCAAATATAAAAAATAAATCATGCAAAAATCGACTAAAACATATGAATCTGTTTTCCCTAAAAAAGCGTAGACTCAGAGGTGACTTGATACAGGTCTTTAAAATTCTAAAGGGAATTGACAACATCAAAAGTGACCAAATTTTTACATTGAATGAGAATCAGACAAGAAACAATGGTCTCAAACTATCCGGAAATAGATTCAATTTGGAAGTAGGTAGAAACAACTTTGCCAACCGTGTAGTTAATGAATGGAATAAACTTCCTGCACAGGTAGTGCAATGTAGTTCAGTTCAAAGCTTTAAGAATCATTTAGATAAATACCTAAGTAAGATGCTGTAATGATTATAATTTATCTTATATTATTTGTTTTTGTTTTGTTATCATTTGTCTGTGATTTTCATTTATTATTAGTTATATGTCAATTTATTATTATTTACTATTTACCTGTTTGTTTCCTCATGCAATCACAACATCATCCATACACAACCATTCTCCACTCACCTTTGTCTTCCGTCCTCTCCCCTCCTTCCTCAACAGACATTCCCCTCTTCCCCAAAGCCCCCTTCACCCCATCCATCCACCTCATCCTAGGACGTCCCCTCATGTTCACTCCCTCCACATCTGCCTTCCATACCTCTTTTACTAGTCTTTCTTCACTCATTCTTTCCATGTGTCCAAACCATCCTAATATTCTTTCATCAACCCTATCTCCCAAATCCTTTTTCACCCCTGTTCTCCTCCTCACCTCCTCATTTCTCACCCTATCCAGCCTAGTAACCCCCACCATACTTCTCAGACACCTCATCTCAAACACATTCAAACTCCTTCTCTCTTCTTCTCTTATGTTCCACGTATGAGGCTTATGTTCCACGTATGAGGAGGAATGGGCGGGGAGGTGGGGGGGGGGGGAGTGTGTGTGAGTAGGTTTTGACGCAGCCCGAAGGGATTTTCTCCCCGTCCTCTCCTTATATGCAAGGGGGGACGGAGAGGGGGGGGGTCGCCGATTAGATGTAGCGGCCTTGCTGTGGGGGTGCTGTGTCTTGCGACACTGCTTCTGGCCCCGGGCGGTGGGCAGGGGGCTGGGGGGGCCCGTCGTCCAGGAGGTGCTCAGATGAGAGGGAGGGTGGGAGGTGTGTGGAGTGTATGTAGGGATGAAATGGGTGGGAGTGTTTTTATGCCTTTCCCTTTTTGGCTACCTCCCTTGTAAGGGGGAAAAAGCCTTGGTATATGTATGTATGTATGTATGTACCTGTTTGTTTATTATTTAACTATACCTATGCATTTATTTATGTATTTTATTTGTTATTTACATTATCATAGTTTTTATTCATTATTTTATCATTAATATGATTTTTTTTTTCGCATCTGACCTAGATATGGATCAAAAGGTCTCCTGTCGGCATGCTCCGCCTTTGTAATCCTTTGTAGAACAGGCCTGGCCACATATACAAACTGCCCCATATACAACTACCACACAGAGAACACAGAACACCTCATACTACAATACCCACACTCATAATCCCTAGATAACAACACAAAGAATCTTCCGTAAGTGACTTGTGGACCTGCCTTGAGGCTGTTGCCAGTTACCTGAAGGCTGCAGGTCTTCTACATGAGATATCCAGGGCAACAGATTGGTGACTGACTACTTATATGATTCATCCTTGGCACAGTACCTTCATAGCTGGGCCCAACAGTTGAAGGTGGTTGTTGGGCCCTGCTGTGGAGGTGCTGTGTGATTAAATGTTACCTCATGTTTGAGTGTATGTTTGGGAGTGTAAGTGGGAGGTTATCAGGAGTGAAGAGAGGGCGAGGGAGGGAAGGGGTGGCTATTCTAGTAAGTGAGGAGATAGGTAAAGGGGTAGTGGAGTGGAAGGAGGTTTCCTCAAGGATAATGTGGATGAAGGTGAAACTGGGAAAGGAGATGTGGGTCTTTGTAAGTGCATATGGGCCGGGCAGTGAGAAGAGCATGGAAGAAAGGGAGGCCTTTTGGATAGATTTAAATGAGTGCATAGAGGGTTTAGGAAGAAATGTCAATGTAATAGTACTGGGAGACCTTAATGCTAGAGTGGGAAATGGTCCAATCGATGGAGTGGTTGGGAAGTGTGGAGTTCCAGGAAAGAATCGTAGTGGAGAGTTGATGGTGGAAATGTGTCTAGAAAGAGAGTTGATGATAGCAAATACAGTGTTTCGGAAGAAAGTCAAGCATAAGTACACATGGGAGAGGGTGGTGGAGGGAAGGGTGGTAGATAGAGCGCTAATGGATTATGTAGTGGTAAATAGGATTATGATAGGAAGAGTTAAGGATGTACATGTGCTAAGGGGAGAGGGTGGGGGAATATCAGATCATTTTTTGGTGGAAGGTAAGTTGAGAGTGGAGGATAGATGGAGAAGGAGGAAAGGGACAAAAGGTAGGGAGGTTCTTAGAGTGAACTCCTTGAATGAAAAGGAAAAGGAGAAGGAGTACGAAAAGAAGCTGAAGGAGGAGTGGGAGGGAGTAAAGGATAGAGCAGAGATGGGTGTGGAGGAGGAATGGGGATGGTTCAAGGAGGGAGTCTTAAAGTGTGCAAGGATGGTGTGTGGAACAAGAAGGACAGGGGGAAATAGAAGAAAGGGTGGTGAATGGTGGGATGAGGAAACAAAGAAGGTTGTAGAAGAGAAGAAGCGAGCATTCACAGATTGGTTACAAAAGAGGACAGGGGAGTCATATGAGACGTACAAAGAAAAGAAAAGAGAAGTAAAGCAAAAGGTAAAGGAGGCAAAGAGGAGAGCAGATGTGAAATGGGGTAGGAGTATGACAGAAAATTTTGAAAGTAATAAAAAGATGTTTTGGAAAGAAATTAAGAGAGGAAGAGGAGGCGAATCAAGTAGGGAAGAAAAGGTAAAAGGTACAGATGGAGAGTTGATAATGGAAGAGATGGCAGTGAGGGGAAGATGGGCAGAATATTTTAGGGAGTTGCTGAATGTGAAGGAGGATAGGGAAGGAAAGATAGCTGCAGTGGGAAATACGAAGAAAATGAGAGTGATGAGTGAGGAGAATGGAGGAGAAATAAGGAAGGATGAGGTGAAGGCAGTTGTAAAGATGATGAAAGCAGGTAAGGCACCTGGTCTGGATGGATGTCATGCAGAATGTCTGAAAAAGGGAGGTTCAGTGATGGTGGACTGGTTGGCGAGATTATTTAATGTTTGCTGGAGAGAGGGTAGAGTACCGGAGGACTGGAGTAGTGCCTGTATAGTTCCTCTTTACAAGGGAAAAGGGGACAAGTGTGAATGTAGTAATTTCAGAGGGATTAGCCTGTTGAGTGTAGTAGGGAAGGCTTATGGGAGAATCTTAATTGAGAGGATTAGGAGAGGAACAGAAGGAGTAATTGGTGAGGAACAGTGTGGTTTTAGGACGGGTAGAGGTTGTGTAGATCAGATCTTTGTGGTAAGACAGATATGTGAGAAAGCTATAGGAAAGGGAAAGGATGTTTTTTGGGCTTTTATGGATCTGGAAAAGGCTTATGATAGGGTAGACAGAAAGGCACTGTGGGAGGTTATGCAGATTTATGGGATAGGAGGAAAGCTTTTGGGAGCTGTCAAGAGTTTTTATGTGAGTAGTAGAGCATGTGTTAGGATTGGAAATGGAGAGAGTGAGTGGTTTGAAGTAAAGGTGGGACTTCGTCAAGGATGCGTTATGTCGCCCTGGCTGTTCAACTTATACATGGATGGGGTGGTGCGAGAGGTGAATGCTAGGGTAGTGAGTCAGGGATTGGAGATGGTTAAAGAAAATGGAGAAAAGTGGGAGGTGAGCCAGCTGTTGTTTGCGGACGACACTGCGCTTGTGGCAGGGTCAGAGGAGGGATTGAGGAAGCTGGTGGCAGAGTTTGGGAGAGTATGTGATAGAAGAAAGCTAAAGATAAATGTGGGTAAAAGTAAGGTGATGAGATGTACAAGGGGTGAAAGTGGCAGTAGACTGGAAGTGAACATTAAGGGAGAGCGACTGGAGGAAGTGGATAGTTTTAGATACTTGGGTGCAAGTGTAGCAGGAAAAGGTGGAGTGAAGGTGGAGGTAGAATGTAGATTGAGAGAAGCGAGTAAATGCCTTGGTGGTTTAAAGAGTGTAATGAGAAATAGACATTTGGGAATGGATGCGAAGAGGAGACTGTATGAAGGAGTGATTGTGCCAACAGCACTGTATGGGGCAGAAACGTGGAACATAAGAGAAGAAGAGAGAAGGAGTTTGAATGTGTTTGAGATGAGGTGTCTGAGAAGTATGGCGGGGGTTACTAGGCTAGATAGAGTGAGAAATGAGGAGGTGAGGAGGAGAACAGGGGTGAAAAAGGATTTGGGAGAGAGGGTTGATGAAAGAATATTAGGATGGTTTGGACACATGGAAAGAATGAGTGAAGAAAGACTAGTAAAAGAGGTATGGAAGGCAGATGTGGAGGGAGTGAACATGAGGGGACGTCCTAGGATGAGGTGGATGGATGGGGTGAAGGGGGCTTTGGGGAAGAGGGGAATGTCTGTTGAGGAAGGAAGGGAGAGGACGGAAGACAGAGGTGAGTGGAGAATGGTTGTATATGGATGATGTTGTGACTGCATGAGGAGGAATGGGCGGGGGGGTGGGGGGGGTAGTATGTGTGAGTAAATTTTGATGCAGCCCGAAGGGATTTCTCCCCGTCCTCTCCTTATATGCAAGGGGGGACGGAGAGGGGGGGTCGCCGATTAAATGAAGCGGCCTTGCTGTGGATGTACTGTGTCTTGTGACACTGCTTCTGACCCAGGGCGGTGGGCGGGGTGCAGGGATGACCCGTCATCCAGGAGGTGCTCAGATGAGAGGAAGGGTGGGAGGGGTGTGGAGTGTATTTGGGGATGAAATGGGTGGGAGTGTTTTTATGCCTTTCCCTTTTTGGCTACCTCCCTTGGAAGGGGGAAAAAGCCTTGGTATATGTATGTATGTTTCACTCAGCAGAAGACCCACAACATAGTGGCTGGCAACAGTCCTTGAACCCTCCCACAGATCTCTCTGGGTAGAAATTTTGGACTGCTTGCCATATTGTATTAGAGTGGGATTATTTAAAATTGATACAGTGAGATCTTAGGCCCAGTTTGAAGATGAAGTGTCAGCTTCTCAGGGCTACAACTCCTGAGGAAGGCGAGGGGGTTGATGGATTTTGAAAATGGGCAGCTTCACTCTCCATCTTGCAGGACCACTATGTACACATTTTTGTCACTGGTCCTGTTGTGCTGTGTCTTGCAGCATTACTCTAGAGCAGTGGTTCCCAAACTGGGGGAAAGAAAGAAAGAAAGAGAGAGAGAGAGAGAATGCCTGTTTATCAGTATATATGTACATTTGAAAAATAAATTAGTAGATAGTCAGTGTGTTTTAACTACTCTTTCCCTCATACACATGAAGGGGGAAATCTGGATGGTTGAACTGGGTGCAGGGGGGAAATGACAGAAAAAAGTTTGGGAACCACTGCTCTAGAGGGTGATAAGAGTGTTGTTGTTGTCGTTCCCTAGACTGTCTGTCCGAGCAGTCCCGTCTCCCCAAGGAATGCCATAGCCGAAACTGGGTTTTCCCACAAATCCTTTATAGAGCGTATGTTGTGTTGTTTGCGTGCATGATTGTGTATAATGCAGTCTTCCATTATGTGTTGTATGGTATGGGGTGAAGTGTTACATCCTGGGCAGCTGTTCACAACGCGGTCATCCAGCCTCTTCTGGTAGTTTAGAAGTGCTGGGTGGTGACCGCACCGCAGTCTGGCCAAGTGGACTCTGTCCTTTCGTGGGAGAGAGGATTCAGAATGGTGGATATCAGGGGGTCTGGCATGCAGCAGTGTGTTGTCTTTCAGTGTGTTAATGGAGCGGTGAGTGATATGATTATGAATATGTTTCCGGAGGCTGGTATTTGGTGGTTGTGGAGGAAGAGAAGAGAGTATCTGTGCGTGATAAAGGTCTTTGGGTGTTGTTTTAATGTTTCTTGGTGTGTGTGGGTGTTCTGCTATGTAGTGTAGCGGGTGTAATGTGTTTGTGGTGGCTGCGGCAAGTGTTTGTGTGCCTCTCATGTCGAGGTGGTCCTTGACTTTGAGGACTTTTGTTTCATGGTGTAAATGGTCTGTAGGTGTTGTATTTGTGCAGCCTGTAATTGTTTTTAGGGCTTTGTTTTGTATGATTTGAAGGGTGTTGTGGTGTGTCTCACTGAGATTAGGAGCCCATGCAGGACTCGCATAATTCAACACTGAGCGTATGCATTGTTTGTATATTGTTATATTAGTTTCTTTGTTTTGTCCAAATGTTGTTCCAGTGATTGACTTAAGTGCGTTAAGTCTGGGTGTGCATTTGTTTTTTATGTTTGTGATGTGTTGTTTGAAAGACATGGATGTATCATATGTTACACCAAGAATTTTCGGTGTGGTTGTGTGTGGTATGAGAGTGTTGTTGATGTAGAGATGAGGTATGTATTTGTGTTCTTTTGTCCAGTTGGTGAGAAGTGTTGCTGTAGATTTGGTTGGAGCTATTTTGAGTCTGTTTGTGATGAACCATGTGTTGAGTGTGTCAAGGTATGGCTGGATTATTTCTGCAGCTTTGTCTGTGTTACGATGTGTGCATGTGATTGTTATGTCGTCTGCGTAGGAAGAGATTTGTATTTCTGAGGTGTCTGGTGTGGGTAAGTCATGCATGTATAGATTAAATAGTGTGGGGGATAGAACTGTTGATGGGGTTTGATCTCACTGGACTACTACAAGCAAGTACCATCACTGGTCCTTGGCACATGTGAAGGGTTAGTAACTAGTTACAAGAACACCTACTTTATTGGGAAATTACTTTACACATCTTTGCGAGAGTTCTAATGGGCCAGCCACACCTTTCTTTATGTTTCCAAGAAATTCCCATACCTGAGCTTTGAGGATAGCAATTGTGTCACTCTCACTGTGAAGCTCTAATAACTGTGCTTTGGTTTGGCCAAGATCTTTCTTAAGCTTGGCGAGCTCTTCATTCTTAGATGACAGAAGTTCTTCATATGAGACAAGCTTGGCTGTTGCTTCATCATACTGCTCACTCAAGGCTTTCATCTGAAATGAAAAAACAAGTTTCATTAATAAAGTTTTGATAAAAATAGAGGTGAAGGTACAAATACTATATGTAACCCAGGGTAGAAATATGTGTAAACTTATTATGTACACACATATATATATATATATATATATATATTTCATAGAAAACCACTTGGGAAATAAGACACTATGATCCAAATATTTATGTCTATTCAGACATTTGAAAATATCTGAATAGACAAAAATGTTTGGATCATAGTGTCTTATTTCCCCGAGTGGTTTTCTGAGAAATCTTACATTCATGCATTTTAGTGAATTGTGTTGATTGGAGATGGTTAAAGAAAATGGAGAAAAGTGGGAGGTGAGCCAGCTGTTGTTTGCAGACGACACTGCGCTTGGGGCAGGATTGGAGGAAGGATTGAGGAAGTTGATGACAGAGTTTGGGAGAGTGTGTGATAGAAGAAAGCTGAAGATAAATGTGGGTAAAAGTAAGGTGATGAGATGTACAAGGGGTGAAAGTGGCAGTAATCTGGAAGTGAGCATTAAGGGAGAGCAACTGGAGGAAGTGGATAGTTTTAGATATTTGGGTGCAAATGTGGCAGGAAAAGGTGGAGTAAAGGTGGAGGTAGAATGTAGATTGAGAGAAGCGAGTAAATGCCTTGGTGGATTAAAAAGTGTAATGAGGAATAGAAATTTGGGAATGGATGCTAAGAGGAGACTGTATGAAGGAGTGATTGTGCCAACAGCACTGTATGGAGCAGAAACATGGAACATAAGAGAAGAAGAGAGAAGGAGCTTGAATGTGTTTGAGATGAAGTGTCTGAGAAGTATGATGGGGGTTACTAGGCTAGATAGAGTGAGAAATGAGGAGGTGAGGAGGAGAACAGGGGTGGAAAGGGAGTTGGGAGATAGGGTTGATGAAAGAGTATTAGGATGGTTTGGACACATGGAAAGAATGAGTGAAGAAAGACTAGTACAGGAGGTATGGAAGGCAGATGTGGAGGGAGTGAACATGAGGGGACATCCTAGGATGAGATGGATGGATGGGGTGAAGGGGGCTTTAGGGAAGAGGGGAATGTCTGTTGAGGAAGAACGGGAGAGGACAGAAGACAGGGGTGAATGGAGAATGGTTGTATATGGAAGATGTTGTGATGCAAAATTTTGATGCAGCCCGAAGGGATTTCTCCCCGTCCTCTCCTTTATATGGGGAGGACGGAGAGGGGGGGGTCGCCGATTTAATGAAGCGGCCTTGCTGTGGATGTGCTGTGTCTTGCGAAACTGCTTCTGACTCAGGGCAGTGGACAGGGTGCAGGGATGACCCGTCATCTAGGAGGTGCTAAGATGGAAGGGAGGGTGGAGGGGTGTGGAGCGTTTTCGGGGGTGGAATGGGTGGGAATGATTTTATGCCTTTTCCTTTTTGGCTACCTCTCTAGTAAAGGGGAAAAAGCCTTGGTATATGTATGTATGTATATGTTGCATATATATATATTCTAAATACCAAGGGAGGGCTTTTTCCCCTTACCAGGGGAGTAGCCAAAGTAAAAAAGCACATACCCACCCCCACCCATTTTATCACCACCCTTTCCTCCCTCTCATCTTAGCTCCTCATGGATAATGGGTCATACCTGTATCCCACACACTGCCCCGGGTCAGAAGCAATGCAGTAAGACACAGTGACTTATGGATATATATATACATATATATATATATATATACACACACACACATAAATTTATGGTAGTAAGGAAGAGGGAGAGACAGAGACAGACAGAGAAATAGAGAGAGACAGAAGGAGGGAGGAAGAGAGTGAGAGAGAGGGACAGAGAGAAATAGAAAGAGAAAGTGAGAGTGAGAGAGAGAGAGAGAGAGAGGAGACAGAGATAGAAAGAGAGAAAAAGAAAGAGAAAAAAAGAGAGATTAGTACCTTGGCTTGATAGTATTGATCATTTTGTGTGATCCTGTCATTGCTTTCATGTGCTGCTAACAGTTCCTTTTTGGCTCGACTCAGTTCATTGTGTGCATGAGCAAGGTTACGTCTCTCATCAGCAGCATGCTGACGTTCCGTAGATAGGGCAGTTTCTAATGTGGAAACCTAAAAAAGAAGAATAATTATACAGCAGCTCTCTCTCATATTGGTAGTGTAAAACAGGATAGATAATTACTAATTAACTATTTCACTGCATTTTACAACTTATCTATATCTGGTTACCTACAAGAGAGATCTGGGGCAATGGATTGATTGATCTTCCCTTGTCAAGTGGATCTATGCATGCACTACTTTTTCCTATGGGACACTTCCTTCCCTTGGACACACAATGAACAATCTCACCAGCCACTCCACTATGATGACTGACCCACCTGTCTGCAGACATTCTTCATGGCATCCATCCAATCCAGGTACCTTTCCTGTTTTCATCTCAAAAATGCAATTTTTGTCTCCTCTTTTGCTGTAATTTTGTCATTTTCTTTTTATGTCACAACCATTCTTCTGTAATCCCCTACTGCCAAAATTACTATATCTCTATCCTCCTCTATCTTCAATAACTCCTTAAAATATTGCCTACCTCCTTCTCACAGTTTTCTCATCTAATAACTGTACAAGGAAGCAAAATGGAGGGCAGATGTAAAATGGGAGAGGAGTATGACAGAAAAATTTAAAAGTAATAAAAAGATGCTTTGGAAGGAAGTTAAGAGAAGAAGGGGAGGCAAATCAAGTAGAGAAGAAAAGGTAAAAGATGCAGATGGAGAGATGATAATGGGAGAGAGGGGGGTAAGGGTAAGATGGACAGTGTCTTATGGAGCTGCTAAATGTGGAGGATAGGGAGTGAGTGATGGTAGCAGTGGGAGGCACTAGGAAAATGAGTGATGGGTGAGGAAAATGGAGAAATAAGAAATGATGAGTAGCAAGTAGTTATTAAAATGATGAGAACTGGTAAAGCACCTGGGTTAGATGGGTGTCATGCTTATTGTCTGATGAAGGGAGGCACAAAAAAATCCATGTGAACAATGAGGTACAGTAATAGTGGATTAGCTAGTAAGGTTGTTTAATGTATGTCTAAGGGAGAGTAAAGTGCCAGTGGACTAGAGGAGTGCCTGTACGGTTCTGCTCTAAAAGGGAAAATGGGACAAATGTGAGTAGAAGTTTCAGAAGGATCAATTTGTTGTGTAGTTGAGAAGGCTTATGGGGTTTTAATTGAGAGGATTAGGAGAGAAACAGAGGGAGTAACTGGTGAGGAACAGTGTGGGTTTAGGAAAGGTAGGGGTTGCATGGATCAGATTTTTGTGGTAAGACATGTGAAAACACTTTAGGAAAATGTAAGTATGTTTTTTGGGCCTTTATTGATTTGGAAAAGGCTTATGACAGGGTAGACAGGAAGGCAGTGTGGAAGGTTTTGCAGATATATGGGATAGGGGGAGAGCTGTTAAGGGCAGTCAAGAGTTTTTATGAGAGTAGTAAAGCAGGGATGACCCATCATCCATGTGGTGCCAAGATGAGAGGGAGGGAAGAGGGTGGAGGGGAGTGGAGTATATTAGGGATGGAATGGGTGGGAGTGGTTTTTATACCTTTGTTTTTTGGCTCCCTTATAAGAAAAAAGAAAAAAAAGAAGAAAAAAAAGCCTTTGATACATGTATGTAGTAAAGCTTGCATCATAATTAGAAATGGAGAGAATAAGCGGTATGAGATAAGGGTGAGACTGTGTCAGGGATATATCATGTCACATTGGCTGTTCAATATGGTGTTTAACTCGTCAGTGTTCAATATGTACATGGGTGGGGTGGTGTGGGAGGTAAATGCAGGGGATTGGAGATGGTTAACCTCTTCAATATGAGTCAGATTCTCGCATGCAGCATTGGATGCCTGAGGTACAATGATTGATGCATCACAATCCTTGCATTATAAAATATAAAGTCACTGCTGTATTACTCATTCTCTTTCACTGAGTAATAATAAACACAGGAAACATGATCAAACCAGTTCACAGAATTCAGGGGTCATTCATCTACAACTACAAAATAAATATAATCAAGATGCCCACACCGGTATCCTCATATACATACTCATGCCTCATGATGCCTATGTAGGTGTCTTCATATGGAAGAGGTTAAAGAAAATATAGAAAAGTGGGAGGTGAGCCAGTTGTTGTTTGCTGATGACACTGTGCCTGTGGCAGGGTCAGAGTGGTGGAATTAGTGGTGGAGTCTGGTATGTGATAGGATAAAGTTTAATGCAAATGTGGGTAAAAGATGATGAGATGTACAAGGAGAGAGGATGGGAGCAATTTGGAAGTAAGTCTTAAAGGAGAGAGGCTGGAGGAAGTGGATAGCTTTAGGTACTTGAAGTCACATGTGGCAGGAGAGGGAGGAGTGGAGGTGACAGTAAATTGTAGATTGAGAGAAGCAAGTTAATGCTTTGGGGATTAACAAGTGTAATGAGAAATAGGCATTTGAAAATGGATGCAAAGAAGTGATTGTATGAAGGGGTGATTGTGCTGACAGTATTATATGGGGCACAGACATGGAATTTAAAAGAGGCAGATAGGAAAATTTTAAATGTGTTTGAGATGAAATGCCTGAAAGGTATGGTAGGGGTCACAAGGTAGGATAGGGTGAGAAATAAGGTGAGGAGGAGAGTGGGGATGGAAAAGGAGATGGCAGATAAGGTTGATGAAAGAGAATTGGGATGTTTTGGACACATGAAAAGAATGAAGAAAGATTATTAAAAGAGGTGTGGAAGGCAGAGGGGACAACCGAGGATGAGATGGATGGATGGGGTGAAAGGGGTGTTGAGAAGAAGGAGGATGTCTGTTGAGCAAGGAAGGGAGAAGGCAGGAGATAGAGTGACTGGAGAATGGGTGTGTATAGATGATACCATGATGCAAGGATGGGAGGGGATGGGTGGTTAGGGAGTGGTTATGTGTGAATGATATTTTGACACAGCACAAAGGGATTTCTCCCTGTCTTCTATTTTTCCTCATGAAGAGATGGGGGGGGCGGTTGTTGTTGAGTAAATGAAGTGGCCTTGCTGTTGATGTGCCCTGTCTTGCTGCATTGCTTCTGACCCAGGGCAGTGGGTGGGATACAGAGATGACCCATCGTCTATGAGGAGCTAAGGTGAGATGGAGGAGAGGGTGGTGGATAGGAGTGGAATGGGTGGGAATGAAATGGGTGGGAGTGGGTATATGTCTTTTGAATTTGGCTATCTCCCTGGTAAGGGGGAAAAGCCCCTGGTATATATCATGTTTTTTGTCCGTCAACGCGATGAAGACCATCAACACATCTCATGGTGGGGGTGAAGATATGATGATAAGGATGGTGATGATGATGCCAATTTTGGAGAATGACCTTGGGCATATGGAGCTGATGTGGTGTGACAATTTCCCCGTGCATCCGTAAGTGGCTAGTAAGGCCAATTTGAGGCTGGAACATTCTTGGGCAGTGTGAGCAAGGGATGGTGGTGATAAACACTAGTGCAGCGTGGCCTTTCCTGACATGTCTGCGCTGCACCTCTGCTGCAGTCTTGTTCTCATCACAGGCTTTGGTACCACACTTGACGGCTCCACGCCACTTGTCTCTTTCTTGAGCCACTTGCTCCCAGATGGTGTGTTTGATTCCTAAAGCCTTGAGGGAGACCTTCAGGGTGTCTTTGGAGTGCTTTTTCTGTCCTCCTTGAGAGAGTTTACCTTCTAAAAGTTCTCCAAACAACATTATTTTTGGGACTGCATCAGGATGGTGTGGACACTGGGCAGGTCTGCACGGGCGAGGACCTTAGTGTTGGGAATCTTTTCCAGCCACTTGATGCTGAGAATCCTCCTGAGGCAAGTGGTGTGGAAGTGGCTCAACTTCCTTGCACGCCGCTGATAGATTGTCCATGTTTTGCAGCCATAGAGAAAGGTGGTGAGGACTGCAGCTCAGTATACCTTGATTTTGGTTTTGGCTGTGATGCCTCTCCAACTCCAGACATTTTTGTTGAGTCTGCCAAAAGCGGCACTCACTTTAGCAAGTCTGGCGTTCTGCTCATTGTCCATGGTGACAGATCTTGAGAGGGTACTGCCGAGATAGGAGAATTTGTCCACCACATTCAAGCTCTGTCTGTTGATGGTGATGTTGGGCTCAATATATGGGTTTCCTGGTGCTGGCTGGTGCATGACTTCAGCCTTCTTAGTACTGATCGTCAGGCCGAATTTGTTGCAGGCCTCCGTGAACTTGTAAACATTGTGCTACATGTTGGCTTCTGAGGCAGTGTTGAGAGTGCAGTCATCAGGAAAGAGGAAATTGCTGATGGTGTTAACCTTCACCTTGGTTTTCTCTTTGAGCCTCCTGAGGTTGAAGAGTGAGCCGTTGGTGGGGTCTTTGATATCATATACCTATATATATATATATATATATATATATATATATATATATATATATATATATATATATACATACAGTGCTTGATAAGGAAGTACGAACGGTTAGCGAGAATGAGTGATGAGGAGAATGAATGAGTCATAAATCAATAAACAAAAGCTCACTTCGTACCTCTAATACTTTGATGGGTGGCCTTTACATGCAAGGATCTCACGAAGGCAGTTTGGAATGGGAGTGGTGTACTTGGCAAGATGTGCAGGGGTTATACTAGCCCAGGATTGGCGAATGGCTGCCTCGAGCTTGGGCACAGAGCTTGTATCTTTACCCTGCAGGTCTTGTTTAATGTGGTTCCACAGGTTTTCTATTAGGTTTATGTCAGGACTTTTGCCTGGCCAGTCTGCTATGTAAGGTATATGACAGTCTTTAAGCCACTGAGTAACACTACGAGCAGTGTGGGCTGGGGTGTGATCTTGTTGAAAGATGTTAGCACCTGAGCTATTAAAAGAATCCTCCAGGTGGTCATTTAAGAGTTCACAATAAACATATTGGTTCACTTTTACATTTTTCGGTAGTACAACAAGGCTCCCAAGTCCTCTTCCACTAAAACTTCCCCATACCATGAGAGAATCAGGGCGTTTCACCGTTTGTTGAACGTACCGGGGGTCAAGAGGGTCGCTACCCGCACGCCGATACAGGTTTCCACCCCTATTGCCAGTCACAGTAAAGGTGGACTCATCGGTCCAGAGAATATCCAGCCACTTGTCATCATCCCACTGAAGATATTTCTTGCAAAACTCAACCCTACGGTGCATCTGGTTAAGAGTGAGATGAGGCTTCTTCACCAGGCAGTGGCTTCTGTACCCAAGGTCATGAATGCGGCGGGTAACTGTTCGCACACTAACCTCCCCAAAGAGTTCCAGATTACTTTCTTTTATTTTTCTGGTGCTAACACTTGGATTATGGTCTAACTGTCTCTTGATAACATTAGTAGCACGAGTGTATGTCTTTTTGGGGTACTTTTTCCTTGGTTTGTAACCGGGTGTGTCACAGCCACCTTCCTTCTTAACCTCTTCACTCCGGGGCACATCGCACGTCTGGCAGCATTAGCTGCCCGACGTGCGATGTTGCGTCATAATAATCGCATTATAAAAAATAAAGTCAGTGCTCAATCGTTCATTCTCTTTCACCCATGTATTTTGATAACCATAGAAAATTGATGAAGCCAGTTTAGAGAGAATGGAAATTACGTAGGTACGACTACAATAAATATAATCAAGATGGCAACGTTGGCATCATCGAGTACCCACTTGCTCCTCGTGCTGCCTACGTAGGCGTCACCGTATGGAAGTGGTTAAAAATGGCAACCCACTTGCACACAGACGTCTTGCCAACCCCAACCTGCTCTATTATTTTATTTGTTTGGTGACCAATCTGGGTTATTGTCTCTTGTGATAAATACTTGTTCTTGCCCATATTAAGGCAAGAAAGCACCTCTGTCTGCAAAAAACACTTACCGCCTACGTGGCGTCACCAGAACACTCATGGAACAAAAAGCCTGCCCACGAAGGCTAAGAGGCAACTGAGGGATGATTGATAGCATGCGTCATAAACCCTACCCTTAGCTCTGCCCACTTGTCCGTTTGCACTTCCTGGTCCAAATCATTTACCCCCCTGCTAGGGTCTTTCCATTTTGGACAAAGAGGTACAAACGGTGGCGGCCCTGTCCATACTTTCTTGTCGAGTACTGTATGTATATGTATATATATATATATATATATATATATATATATATATGTATGTATATATACATATATATATATATATATATATATATATATAATATTTATATATACATTTCCTTCCTTTACCATCTCTGCCTAACTTGCCTCTTTGCACTGTTCTCATTTCCTTCCAAAATATATTTTTATTCTTTTCAAAATTCTCAGTCTAACAGCTATCTTATCAGACATCTGCACTTCTTTTGGCCTCCATAACATTATACTTTGCTTCCTCTCCCTTTATTCTATACCTTTCACAAACTCCCTCATTTTTTCTTTGCAACCACTCCTCATAATATGAACACCTCTTTTGTGCCACTGCCATTCACCTCTTTATTCTTCCATTCACTGAATTTCCTTCTATTCCCACCCATCCTTCTCATAAAAACTTACTTCCTCACGGAGCATTGCTGCTTCTTCTCGTAGTCGCTTCTTCTCAGCCTCATCCAATTCCTGTGCAAATATTTAAAACCATTAATAAGAATAATGATGGTAACAAAAATAATAATACAGAAAAAAATAATAGAAATAATTGTTGCCTTGACTTTCACTTTGTGGACTAACAGTGGCTAGCAACAGTCATCAGGACCTCTGAAAGATCTCTCAGGTAAGAAACTTTGGACTGTTATCACTGTCGTCTTGGTGTGAGACTGTTCCTATGTCATTGATTGAAAGTAGATGGAACAAGAGAACAGTCACCAGTTGTCTGCTCTCCATGCATGAAAAGGTGTAGGGGGTGATGAAGGTGAGGGAGTTGACAGGTTCTGAAAATGGGTCTGTCATCCATCTCGCAGGACCACCACAACTAGGTACCCATCATTGGTCCCTATCTAACATTACTTCACACAAACTTAAAAAGAAATGAAATAAGAGAGGCAAAAGGATATAACACTAAGGAATTATGTGTGACTTTGGTCCATAGAGGTGCTTCAAAAAAGTCCCTAAAGTACTAATTGTATATTAACAAGCATTCCATACTCCTGGTAGGATGTTTTGCTCACTAAACCATTATCTACTTGATGAATCTTTAACCAGTGATGTGTCATACTAGGATCAAAAGTTTTGTTTTAACAAGGAGTTTCTTTTGACATTTCTGTCAACATTTGGATTCACTGTGATATTTCTTGTGTGTGTGTGTGAATAGTGAGTTTGTCACATGTGGATACCAAGATAGTGTGATTTTATTTACTGGAGGTAGATGCTCTCTGTACCACTGGATGCTTTAAAGATTCATGGTTGTCTGGACTGAGTAATATATATAATCAAAGATTTCTGGGCTGACCATTGTTCCAGTTACTGGACTAGATTAGTGTCATGCCACCAGAAGCCTTTACAAAGAGTAACATGGATAAATAGGCAAAGGAAATTTGAGTACCTCTCGTGGGGTGACAAAAAAAGAAAAAAAAAAAAAGAAAAAAAAAAGAAAAAAAAAGATATATATATATATATATATATATATATATATATATATATATATATATATATATATATATCACTCCCACCCATTTTATTTCCCATATATTACACTCCCCTCCACCCTCCTATCTTAGCACCTCCTGGATGACGGGTCATCCCTGCATCCTGTCCACTGCCCTGGGTCAGAAGCAGTGTCGCAAGACACAGCACATCCACAGCAATGAAGTGGCCTTGCTGTAGATGTGCTGTGTCTTGCGACACTGCTTCTGACCCAGGGCAGTGGACAGGATGCAGGGATGACCCGTCATTCAGGAGGTGCTAAGATGAGAGGGAGGGAGGAGGGTGGAGGGGAGTGGAATATATGGGAAATGAAATGGGTGGGAGTGATTTCTATGCCTTTTTCTTTTTGGCTACCCCCTGTGCAAGGGGGAAAAAGCCTTTGGTATATGTAAGTATGTATGTATGTATATATATATATATATATATATATATATATATATATATATTTAAAAACATAAAACCATACCTTGAGCCCTCCTGGGGCATTTGCCTCTGCTTGTGCCATTTGCATCTGGTTTTCTCGCTTTTGCATATCCAGGCATCGGTGTCTATACAATGCAGTCTCCTCCTGGGCTCTTTGAAGCTCCATCTCTAGATTTTCCACCTAACATGAATCAGAAATAAATCAGGAGACTTATATAATCTGGTTAAAAAGGAAAATAAAGGTGAAAAAAATGTAGGAGAGAGTCAAGGAGGATGTGCTTATAAGAAGGAGACAAATGAGAGATAGGGATAAAGATAATATACCCATAAGAACCCGGAAACAACAGACACTGAAGCAATGGACTTCGGTAACCACAGATGAATTCTGGAAAATAAAGATTTCAATAGACATCGTTTGGACACTGTATGTTACCATCTACATCGTATATGTAGAAATAAGTAAGGAAATAAGTTTTTCTCTAATAACAAGCCATGTCCTGAACTGCCAACACTTACCAGTTGACCGACAAGTAAGTAACATATTTGGACCGACAAGTAATTCAAAATGACTGACAAGCAGCATGTATAATTTTCACAAAAAAAAAAAAAAAAAAAAAAAAAAAAAAAAAAAAGCATTATATTAATTTATATGCAGCTTGTCGATCATTTTGAGTTACTAGTTGGTCCTTGTTGGTTGACTCATAAGCGTCAGCAGTTCAGGACAGGGGCTTGTTGGCAGAGAAAAATTTATTTCTTTACTTGTTTCATATGTGATGTCCCCAACTGGAGTATTTCTGCATGTTATTTTGGGGTTAAAATCTGCTCAGCAGCATGCAGCTGATACTTTAGGGTCTATATGGGGCACCCCTATGGACCAGAGCCACACATCATTTAGTCTATGATAAAAGGAAATCTCTATAGAGAACTGATGCTACTTTATTATACTGTGACTGTCTCTCCATTATGCTATCTCCCCACTCTAAATACTGTCTTGTACCACTTCTCTGAATATTCATTTCTTTTTTTGCCAAACCCTGTGGTAAAGGAGAAAGATTACTGCCACAAGAGTAAGAAGAAGATGGACAGAGTATTTTAGGGAGTTGCTAAATGTGAAGGAGGATGGGTGGAGGAAAAAGTAGTTGCAGTGGGAAACACTAAGAAAATAAAAGTGATGAATGAGGAAAATGGAAGAGTGATTAAAATGATGAGAGCAGGTAAGTCACCTGGGTTGGATGGGTGTATGTGGAGTGTCTAAAATAGGGAGGTACAGTGATGGACTGGCTGGTGAGATTGTTTAATGTTTGTCTAAAAAAGAGGATAGAGTGCCAGAGGACTGGAGGAGTGCCTTTATAGTTCTGCTTTACAAGGGAAAAAGGGACAAGTGTGAGTGTAGTTGTTTCAGAGGGATCAGTTTGTCGAGTGCAGTTGGGAAGGCTTATTGGAGGGTTTTGACTGAAAGGATTAGGAGAGGAACAGAGTGAGTAATTGAGTAATTGGTGAGGAACAGTGTGGGTTTAGGAAAGAGGTTGTGCTGATCAGATTTTTGTGGTAAGGCAGATATGTTTTTTGGGCCTTTATGGATTTGGAAAAGGCTTATGACAGGGTACACAGGAAAGCACTGAGGGAAGTATTGCAGATATATGGGATAGGGGGAAAGCTGTTAAGAGCAGTCAAGAGTTTTTACAAGAGTAGTAGAGCTTGTATTAGAATCAGAAATGGAGAGAGAGAGTAGATAAAGGTGGGCCTTCACTAGGGATGTGTTATGTCACTTTGGCTGTTCAATTTATACATGGATGGAGTGGTGCATGAGGTAAATGCAAGGGTAATAGGCCAGGGATTGGAGATGGTTAAAGAAAATGGAGAAAAACGGGAGATAAGCCAGTTGTTGTTTACTGACGACACAGCGCTTATAGCAGGACCAGAGGAGGGATTAAGTAGTGACAGAGTTTGGGAAGGTGTGCAAAAGAAGGAAGTTGAAGATCTGGGTAAAAGTAAGATGAGATATACAAGGGGAGAGGATGGCAGCAAATTAGATGTGAGTATTAAGGGAGAGAGACTGGAGGATACCACATTTGTCCCATTTTCCTTAGTAAAGTGAAACTGCACAGGCATTCCTTAGTCCCAGTCCTCTGGCACTTTCCCCTCCCTTAGACACACATTAAACAACCTCACTAGCCAGTCCACTATAACTGTACCTTCCTTTTTCAGACACTCTGCATGACACCTATCCAACCCAGGTGTCTTACTGGCTCTCAATTTCAAAGCACTTTGTACATACATACATATACCAAGGCTTTTTCCCCCTTCCAAGGGAGGTAGCCAAAAAGGGAAAGGCATAAAAACACTCCCACCCATTTCATCCCTAAATACACTCCACACCCCTCCCACCCTTCCTCTCATCTGAGCACCTCCAGGATGACGGGTCATCCCTGCACCCTGCCCACCGCCCTGGGTCAGAAGCAGTGTCGCAAGACACAGTACATCCACAGCAAGGCCGCTTCATTTAATCGGCGACCCCCCCTCTCCGTCCCCCTTTGCATATAAGGCGAGGACGGGGAGAAATCCCTTCGGGCTGCGTCAAAATTTACTCACACATACTACCCCCCCCCCCCCCCCCCCCCCCCCGCCCATTCCTCCTCATGCAGTCACAACATCATCCATATACAACCATTCTCCACTCACCTCTGTCTTCCGTCCTCTCCCTTCCTTCCTCAACAGACATTCCCCTCTTCCCCAAAGCCCCCTTCACCCCATCCATCCACCTCATCCTAGGACGTCCCCTCATGTTCACTCCCTCCACATCTGCCTTCCATACCTCTTTTACTAGTCTTTCTTCACTCATTCTTTCCATGTGTCCAAACCATCCTAATATTCTTTCATCAACCCTATCTCCCAAATCCTTTTTCACCCCTGTTCTCCTCCTCACC
The DNA here is from genome assembly GCF_046742065.1 of Oratosquilla oratoria. Taxonomy (NCBI): domain Eukaryota; kingdom Metazoa; phylum Arthropoda; class Malacostraca; order Stomatopoda; family Squillidae; genus Oratosquilla; species Oratosquilla oratoria. The sequence continues at coordinate 38,004,455 of NC_134804.1, read as the reverse complement.
TCCTCATTTCTCACTCTATCCAGCCTAGTAACCCCCACCATACTTCTCAGACACCTCATCTCAAACACATTCAAACTCCTTCTCTCTTCTTCTCTTATGTTCTCTTTGTACTTCATCTTTTCTTATATCTCTTACATTTTCTTTTCCCATCACATCACTGTCATTTTCTTAGTGCTTTTCACTGCCACAGTTCCCCCCTTGTAGCTTTAATATGTTTCCTGAGTTCTATTTTGCAACCAATCCCTAAATGCTTGTTTCTTTCCTTCAATTACTATCTTCTCTTCATGATCCCACCACTCACTACCCATCCTTATTAGAAAGAAAGAAATAAAGACATGAACAAAATAGAGAAGATTCTGAGAGCAGCAAGTAAAATGGTTCTAGATCCTGTTGATAAATCATATTAGACAAAATATACTGGGGCTGCCAACATTCAAGCAGGGAAGAAAGGTGATCTATAGCAGTAGTTAAAGCTATGAAACATGTGGACATATTTGATAAAAGGACCTCAGTGTGGGAACACAGAGAATCAGAGGCCATGAGATGAAATTTAAAAAGATAATGAATGACATTAAGAAATACAATTCCATACAGAGTAATTGATTTATAACATAGTTTGGATACCTCCCTTATAAGGGGTAAGAAGCCTTTTCATATATTGATAGATAGTTTGGATGAAGAATTTGAAGAGCCAAATAATATGGGTCAATTCAAAGTCAGAATTGACCATTGGGAACAGAGAGATGAGACACTACGAGTATAACTTATCCTGTATACTACAACTACATAAATACAAAAATGCTGAAATAGAAGAATGGATAATACGACAAGCTATTTCATGAGGCTGATGATAATGAAAGGAATATAGTGTAGATGCAACATTACAAATCTTTATCCAAAAGAAATAAATTGAATATATAAAATGATTAGTTGGATTCTTCTACACCCTTGCTCATATCTTTGATATCCTCATAGATCAGGATAGTGCAAATTTACTGAAGAAATATGTATTCATAAAAACATGACTAATCTATGAAACTAGCCTTTGCAAGACTAGGAGGAGCCATAAAGTATTTTACGTTCCCACCTGGTTTCTGGTGTCTTGCAGCTCCTGAAGGAGGGTACCTGAAGTATCCTGTTCCACTTTAAGTTTCTCCTTAAGTTTCTTCATGTCTTCCATGTCAGGTACAAGGGGTGATTCTAGAATAATTAAAGAAAAAATACTACAATTAGGTAAATACATATGCACAAATAAAAATTTGAAGATGCTAGGTATGATGATTGGAGAGTAAGAAACAGGACCTCTCAACCATTGCTCCTTTCTTGTATACTACAGTTAGGTAAATACACACAAAGCAAGATGCACTCACCATTAACAGGACTTGCTTCTGCAGACCTGACAACATTTTGTACTCCTTGTCTTGCCTGCCTTAATTGTGTGCGAAGTTCATTTACAGAGCTCAAGAGCTCAAACCTCTCTAGTTGCAAACGCTCCTGGTCTCCTCTTGCTGTTGACAGGTCACACTGAATTACAAAAACACTGAATGAATTCATTGCCATAGGAACACATTATATAAATACACTTTATACCATCTATCCACAGGTAAAAATAAATGTCTCCACTGGGGTATTGCCGGTAAATCTATATGCAGTCAATACATTTGGGATTTTATTGGCTATGGATCAGCTTCATACAGTATTCTTTTATGTTTGAAGACAAAGTTCCACTTATAAAGAAATGCTAAGCATTTTTTAAAACTTTTACTATCTCTTAAGCGGCCTCGCTGTGGATGTACTGTGTCTTGCGACACTGCTTCTGACCCAGGGCGGTGGGCAGGGTGCAGGGATGACCCGTCATCCAGGAGGTGCTCAGATGAGAGGAAGGGTGGGAGGGGTGTGGAGTGTATTTAGGGATGAAATGGGTGGGAGTGTTTTTATGCCTTTCCCTTTTTGGCTACCTCCCTTGGAAGGGGGAAAAAGCCTTGGTATATGTATGTACTATCTCTTGCTGTTCTTAAATATCAAGGTACTGCTCCTAGGTTTTTTCCACTAAGTACTTCTCCCACAGTGTCAAAGCAGGTTTGACTCAGCCACCTCCTTGCAAGGGAGAAGAGGCTATTTGTATATATATATATATATATATATATATATATATATATATATATATATATATATATATATATATATATATATATGGGTAACCCCTGATAATTGTGGGTTTGCTTTTTGTGATCTGAACATTTCTGGTTTTTCCCTCAAACCTCCCTTCAAAACTTCTAAAATAGTAAGATCTAGTTTGGCAAGTTTAGGAAGTATTTCTCACCACACAACCTCAAGATAAAGGAGAAATCCAGATATGATGATTATGATTTAGCAGCAATATTTCCTAATGCCATCAAGAGGATCAACAATGAGACAGGGCTATACTGGAAGAAAAAGCCTGCTAGTAGTCAAAGATCACTGCACCTTGATGCTGGGTGGTCAGACATTTCTGGAAATTTGTTGCTTGCAGCAATCTCATTCCCCTAACCCCTAGGGAGGGAGGGAGGGAGGGAGGGAGGGAGGGAAAGAGGGTTAGCTAAATCAAAACATGTCTAAACTCTTTATGGGAGAAAAATACAGAGTGAATTTAAAATAAAAAGAATTATTTGGTTTAATACCATCTTTTTTTTTTTTTTTTAAGGAAGGGCTAGGATGATATCTCAACTTTTTGAGACAGGGCTTTAATGTACTATGCTCTTCCTACAAACTTGCTTTGCTGTCAGATAGTCTTGAACTGCCTCCACTCCTGACCACTTGCCCAAGCAATGTTGCTCTAAGTCATTCAGTCAGCAAGTTTCCCAAGAGAAAAATAAAAAGAAAGGAACAAAGAAAAAGAAAAAAAGTTCTTACTGTTACTTAAATAAAGGCATTAAAGGTCAGAGTGCAATATATGAAATAATTTTTCTAAACCACCCACTCCCTTTTATAAATAGTTTTGTAAACTATCCCTGTCAATTCCACCATTGTAGTAGTCATATTCTGATTAAAATATGTGCTTAAAGAGTGGATTTGTGAAGATTTCCAAAGATTCCTGTGATGTGCAGCTATTCATTATGCATTGGTGGAAAGTTGTAGAAGTCAACATTGTATTACACCTCAGAAGTGATTATAGTGTACATACTTGTGGTTTCTATTGAAAAATGTCACAGAATTTAATTGAATCTGAAGAAGAACAGTTGAAGTTTATTATCTGCCCAGCCATATATGTTTGGACCCATAATATGACACTAAATGTCCATAGTAGTGAAGAAAGTGGGGAGGAACAGGATCAGGAAGAGGAAAACCAGGGATACAGGGAAGAAAAAATAGGAAATACTGACTGGTAAGTCTAGGGATAGGCTAGACCTAAGGTGAAAGTAGATCATCTTATCCTTAGTGTTCTTTGTGTAAGCTGTCATGCACATTTTGTGAATCTGCACTGATTATGAATATTTGTTGAAATATGTAGCACCAAAAAAACAGGCTTGTGTTTTGATTTTTTTCTGTTGTCATATTTTTTTTTTGAGATGGTTAAAGAAAATGGAGAAAAATGGGAAATTAGCCAGTTGTTGTGTTGTTTGCTGATGACACTGTGCTTGTAGTGGGTTCAAAGGAGGGATTAAGGAAGTTATTGGCAGAGTTTGGGAAGGTATGCAAAACAAGGAAGTTGAAGATAAATGTGGGTAAAAGTAAAGTGATGAGATGTACAAGGGGAGAGGATGGCAACAAATTGGAAGTATTAAGGGAGAGAGATTGGAAGAAGTGGATAGTTTTAGATATTTGTATGCAAATGTGGCAGGAAGGGGAGTGGTGGAGATAGAATGTAGATTGAGAGAAGCAAGTCAAATGCCTTGGGGGATTAAAAAGTGTAATGAGAAATAGACATTTGGGAATGGATGTTAAGAGGAGATTGTATGAAGGAATGATTGTGCCGACAGCACTGTATAGAGCAGAAACATGGAACATAAGAGAGGAAGATTTTAAATATGTTTGAGATGAAATGCCCAAAAAGTATGGTAGGGGTTACTAGGCTGGAAAGAGTGAGAAATGAGGAAGTGAAGAGAATGGGGGTGGAAAGAAAGTTGGGAGATAGGGTTGATGAAAGAATATTGGGATAGTTTGGACACATGGAAAGAATGAGTGAAGAACGATTAGTAAGAGGTGTTGAAAGCAAAGATGGAAGGAGTAAGCATGAGGGGGTGACCAAGGATGAAATGGATGGGGTAAAGAGGGCACTGGGAAAGAGGGGAATGTCTGTGGAGGATGGAAGGTGTGAGTGGAGAATGGTTGTGTATGGATGATGCTGTGATGAATGGAAGGGTGTGGGTGATGATGGGGGGTGAGGGAGTATATGTGAATGATATTTTGATGCAGCCCATAGGGATTTCTCCTTGTCTTCTCTTTTTCTGCAAAAAGGGAAGGAGAGTAGGGTTGCCAATTAAATGGAACCACCTTGCTGTGTCTTGCTACCTTGCTTTTCTGACCCAGGGCAGTGGGCGAGATGCAGGGATGACCCGTCATCCAGGAAGAACCAAGAAAAGAGGGAGGGAGGGATGGTGAATGGGAGTGGAGTATGTGGGGATGAAATGGGTGGGAATAGATTTATGCCTATGACTTTGGCTATCTCCCTTGTAAGAAGGAAAATGCCCATGGAATATATATGCTTTTTCATTTTTACTGAATTTATGTAATCTGGTTATGCTAAAATAAAAAATGATTATGGTTTTCGTGAATCAACTCAGATTATTGAATTACACTCCTCCCTCGATTTAAGAACACTCTATATACGAATTTTTGCTATAACGAACAAAAAAATGTTGTCCCAAAAATCGAAATACGAACTAAGAATTCGCCATAACAAATAAAATCCTGTTGAAAAAAATTACTGTATTTTTAAATCATAAATATTAAAAAGAAAATTATTTTTACATCATATTAAACAAAAAACAACAACTGCCATATGTCCAGGTAAAAAAAAAATAATGTGAAAATAGATACGTACATTTGTTATTGTTTTCAAAACAATGCCGTGTACTGGTCAGTCTACTCGCTCGGTCTTGGTTAATCGTGGATTATTAGCATTATTTCAAGTGACATTATGCCTCCTAAGCATCCAGGAAGCCCTATCAAGGATGGTGACAAGCCTAAGAGGGTTAAGAAAGCAATATCTCTAGATACTAAGTTGTCTGTACTAAAGAAAAGTGACGAAGGAATGAGAGTGAAGGACATCGCAAATTAGTTTGGCTTGTGATGACTTTATAGGGACATGAAATTTGTTTGTAAGAACCTATCTCGCATAATATAATGGGTTTATATGGGAAAAAAGTGCTCAATTTAAGTATATTCGATATACGAACGGTTTTTCAAGAACGTAACTAGTTTGTAAATAGAGGGAGGAGTGTACACTAAAGATTGTAAAAGCAATGTCTTCATTCAAAATACTGATTTTTTTATAATGACTTATTATCAAAGTTATAAGATAAAGTTAATAATGATTAAGCATTATAATACTGTTTTTATTAAAAAAAAAAAAAAAAAAAAAGCAGGAATATACCCCGTCTGGGGTATTGGCTGCTTGTTATTGTGGCAAAGTAGCATGCAGTTGATACTTTAGGGTCTATATGGGGCACCCCTATGGACCAGAGCCACACATCATTTTGTCTATGATAGAGGAAAACTCTTCATAGAGAAATGATGACACTTTTATACTATGACTGTCCCTCTGTTATGCTGTCCCCCAACCCCTTATTGCTGTCCTGTACCATTTCTCTGAGTATTCATTTTCTGCTGTGGGGGAAAAGAATACTGCCACCAAGTATTTCCACTTGGATCGTAAGAGGCAAGAAGAAAGGGACAGGGAAAGGGACTAGGCATCCTTCTCCTTGTAGCCCCACAGGGGACATTCCTAAACAAAAAAGTAAAGGCATAAGAGGGTCTGGGAGTTTTCGGAACAGCACCCTAAAGTTTGGGTCTTTTAATGTGCGTGGATGTGGTACAGATGAGAGTAAAAGGGAAGAGATAGGTAGTATGTTTGTGAGAAGAAAGATGGATGTGTTGGCTTTGAGTGAAACTAAGTTGAAAGGGAAGGGTGAGTGTAAGTTTGGGAGTGTAAGTGGAAGGTTATCAGAAGTGAAGAGAGGGTGAGGAAGGGAAGGGGTGGCTATTCTAGTAAGTGAAGAGATAGGTAAACGTGTAGTGGAGTGGAAGGAGGTTTCCTCAAGGATAATGTGGATGAAGGTGAAACTGGGAGAGGAGATGTGGGTCTTTGTAAGTGCATATGGGCCTGGCAGCGAGAAGAGTGTAGAAGAAAGGGAGGCCTTTTGGATAGACTTAAATGAGTGCATAGAGGATTTAGGGAGAAATGTCAATGTAATAGTACTGGGAGACCTTAATGCTAGGGTAGGAAATGGTCCAATTGATGGAGTGGTTGGGAAATGTGGAGTTCCAGGAAAGAATCGTAGTGGAGAGTTGATGGTGGAAATGTGTCTAGAAAGAGAGTTGATGATAGCAAATACAGTGTTTCGGAAGAAAGTCAAGCATAAGTACACATGGGAGAGGGTGGTGGATGGAAGGGTGGTAGATAGAGCGTTGATGGATTATGTAGTGGTAAATAGGACTATGATAGGAAGAGTTAAGGATGTACATGTACTAAGGGGAGAGGGTGGGGGAATATCAGATAATTGTTTGGTGGAAGGTAAGTTGAGAGTGGAGGATAGATGGAGAAAGAGGAAAGGGACAAAAGTTAGGGAGGTTCTTAGAGTGAACTCTTTAAATGAAAAGGAAAAGGAGTACAAGAAGAAGCTGGAGGAGGAGTGGATGGGAGTGAAGGATAGAGTAGAGCTAGGTGTGGAGGAGGAATGGGGATGGTTCAAGGAGGGAGTCACAAAGTGTGCAAGGATGGTGTGTGGAACAAGAAGGACAGGAGGAAATAGAAGGAAGGGTAGTGAATGGTGGGATGAGGAAACAAAGAAGGTTGTAGAAGAGAAGAAGCGAGCTTTCACAGATTGGTTACAAAATAGGACGAGGGAGTCATATGAGAGGTACAAAGAAAAAAGAAGTAAAGCAAAAGGTAAAGGAGGCAAAGAGGAGAGCAGATGTGAAGTGGGGTAAGAGTATGACAGAAAATTTTGAAAGTAATAAAAAGATGTTTTGGAAAGAAATTAAGAGAGGAAGAGGAGACGAATCAAGTAGAGAAGAAAAGGTAAAAGGTGCAGATGGAGCGATGATAATGGAAGAGAAAGCAGTAAGGGGAAGATGGGCAGAATATTTTAGGGAGTTGCTAAATGTGAAGGAGGATAGGGAGGGAAAGATAGTTGCAGTGGGAAATGCTAAGAAAATAAGAGTGATAAGTGAGGAAAATGGAGGAGAAATAAGGAAGGATGAGGTGAAGGCAGTTGTTAAGATGATGAAAGCAGGTAAGGCACCTGGTTTGGATGGATGCCATGCAGAATGTCTAAAGAAAGGAGGTACAGTGATGGTGGACTGGCTGGTGAGGTTATTTAATGTTTGCTGGAGAGAGGGTAGAGTGCCGGAGGACTGGAGGAGTGCCTGTATAGTTCCACTTTACAAGGGAAAAGGGGACAAGTGTGAATGTAGTAATTTCAGAGGGATTAGCTTGCCAAGTGTAGTTGGGAAGGCTTATGGGAGGATCTTAATTGAGAGGATTAGGAGAGGAACAGAAGGAGTAATTGGTGAGGAACAGTGTGGATTTAGGACGGGTAGAGGTTGTGTAGATCAGATCTTTGTGGTAAGAAAAATATGTGAGAAAGCTATAGGAAAGGGGAAGGATGTTTTTTGGGCTTTTATGGATCTGGAAAAGGTTTACAATAGGGTAGACAGAAAGGCACTGTGGGAGGTTATGCAGATATATGGGATAGGAGGAAAGCTTCTAGGAGCTGTCAAGAGTTTTTATGAGAGTAGTAGAGCTTGTGTCAGGATTGGAAATGGAGAGAGTGAGTGGTTTGAAGTAAAGGTGAGACTTTGTCAAGGATGCGTTATGTCGCCCTGGCTGTTCAACTTATACATGGATGGGGTAGTGCGAAAGGTAAATGCAAGGGTAGTGGGTCAGGGATTGGAGATGGTTAAAGAAAATGGAGAAAAGTTAGAGGTGAGCCAGCTATTGTTTGCTGACGACACTGCGCTTGAGGCAGGATCGGAGGAGGGACTGAGGAAGTTGTTAACAGAGTTTGGGAGAGTATGTGATAGAAGAAAGCTAAAGATAAATGTGGGTAAAAGTAAGGTGATGAGATGTACAAGGGGTGAAAGTGGCAGTAGACTGGAAGTGAGCATTAAGGGAGAGCGACTGGAAGTGGATAGTTTTAGATACTTGGGTGCAAATGTAGCAGGAAAAGGTGGAGTGAAGGTGGAGGTAGAATGTAGATTGAGAGAAGCGAGTAAATGCCTTGGTGGATTGAAGAGTGTAATGAGGAATAGACATTTGGAAATGGATGTTAAGAGGGGACTGTATGAAGGAGTGATTGTGCCAACAGCACTGTATGGGGCAGAAACATGGAACATAAGAGAGGAAGAGAGAAGGAGTTTGAATGTGTTTGAGATGAGGTGTCTGAGAAGTATGATGGGGGTTACTAGGCTAGATAGAGTGAGAAATGAGGAGGTGAGGAGAAGAATGGGCTTGGAAAGGGAGCTGGGAGATAGAGTTGATGAAAGAGTATTAGGATGGTTTGGACACATGGAAAGAATGAGTGAAGAAAGACTAGTAATAGAGGTATGGAAGGCAGATGTGGAGGGAGTGAACATGAGGGGACGTCCTAGGATGAGGTGGATGGATGGGGTGAAGGGGGCTTTGGGGAAGAGGGGAATGTCTGTTGAGGAAGGATGGGAGAGGACAGAAGACAGGGATGAATGGAGAATGGTTGTATATGGATGATGTTGTGATGCATGAGGTGGAATGGGCAGGGGGATGGGGGGTGAGGTAGTATGTGTGAGCAAAATTTGACGCAGCCCGAAGGGATTTCTCCCCATCTTCTTTTATGCATAAGGGGATGGAGAGGGGGGGGGGGGCGCCGATTTAATGAAGCAGCCTTGCTGTGGATGTGCTGTGTCTTGCGACACTGCTTCTGACTCAGGGCAGTGGACAAGGTGCAGGGATGACCCGTCATCCAGGAGGTGCTAAGATAAGAGGAAGGGTAGAGGGGTGTGGAGTGTATTCAGGGATGGAATGGGTGGAAATGATTTTATGCCTTTTCCTTTTTGGCTACCTCCCTTATAAGGGGGAAAAAGCCTTGGTATATGTATGTATATGTATGTAGAAGAGAATATTTTTTCAACGATTTTCTCTTGTGCTTTTCACCAGGGAAGTCAGATTTCAGACACCAACAGTGACCTGCTAACATGTTTATGTCCCTTTGACCCTGATACTATTCTTCCATAGTCCAAATGTATTGGTGGAAATCTTCACCTTGTTCTTTGCTGTAGTCTCCACAGTTATCAGGAAAATAATCCAGATGCAATCTTAGAAAATGCATCTTTACTGACATACATGCTCCCAGAGCCTTAAAACTCTGCATCAGTTCTTGAACAATGAACACATATTCTGCACTTCTTTAGTTTCCAAGGAAATTGTTCACAATTGATTTGAAGGCTTGCCATGCATTCCTCTATTTCATTCATTACTCTACCAAACTGTTCATCCTTCCTTAGATTTCTAGTCTGAGGGCCATCGAAAATACCTGCATTCAATTTTGCATCACTGACTTGTGGAAATGTCTGCCTTATGAAAGCAAATGCTGGACTTCCTTTACTGACCCACTATCCTTGCATTTACCTCTCACATCACCCCATCTATGTATGTATAAACTGAACAGCCAGGGTGACATAACACATCCCTGATGAAGTCCCACCTTTACCTCAAACCACTCACTCCCTCCATTTCTAATCCTAACACAAGTTCTACTACTCTCGTAAAAACTCTTGACTACTCTTAACAGCTTTCCTCCTATCCCATATATCTGCAATACCTCCCATAGTGCCTTCCTGTGTACCCTGTCATAAGCCTTTTCCAAATCCATAAAAGCCCAAAATACATCCTTATCTTTTCCAATAGGTTTCTCACTCATCTGTTTCATCACAAAAATCTGATCTACACAACCCCTACCTGTCCTAAACCCACACTGTTCCTCACCAATTACTCCCTCTGTTCCTCTCCTAATCCTCTCAATCAAGACTCTCCCATAAGCCTTCCCAACTACTATACTCACACTTGTCCCCTTTTCCTTTGTAAACTGGAACTATATAGGCACTCCTCCAGTACTCTGGCACTCTACCCTCTCTTAAATAAACATTAAATAATCTCATCAGCCAGTCCACCATCACTGTACCTTATTTTTTCAGACATTCTGATGTGAAAATCCAAATTATTGACAGTGTTGGTTTTGTTGGTACATTCCTTAACAATTTTTACACTCATCAGGTACACAACAGACCAATTTATAAAAATCTCTCACAGCTATTCAATAGATTCAATGTTTACAATGGCGCGTGAATGGCGACATATAAATCCTCAAACTTCACACTTCCAATGTTTGGCAAACTTGTTTTCAAAGTGCAGACAATTTTTTCAGAGTTGAATAATAGCATTTTTTTTGCCTAAATTCACATTCAATAGCAAAAATACTTTGGAGGAATGGTCAGCAATGTTTTTTTATTTACTCTGCTTAGAGCTTTGAAAAAAGTGTAAATGTCATGCACAAAAAAAAAAAAAAAAAAAAAAAAATAAATAAATAAATAAAATAAATAAAGAATAAATAAATGACACAATTGATTACCTTAAGCAGTGTGATATCACCCTCCAGACGGGTCCTTTGGGCCAATAACTTGTCATTATTTTCCTGGACATCAAGCAGGTGCATCTCACATGCCTCCAAACGCTTTGTCAGTGTGGTGACAGTTTCATCAATTCCACTTGCCCCTGAAGTGGATTTATCTCCTCCCTAGCAAAAGGCATCATTTATAGTAAAGGAAAAAGAACAATATGTCTACAGCAATATTATTACGTATACTTTTATTACCTTATCTATACAACTAAAGAAATTTATCTTATATTATACACAGTATTTGAAGAAGGCTGTGTTGCATATGAAATGGAAAAAAAAAACCTCAATCTTGAGATTTATCTGAATTCTTATAACTTTTTGACAATCATGAATTATAGCCATTTTACAATTTGGTTAAATAACTCAATTTAATGTCAGAGAACTTCCCCTCTCAGAGAGGGCTAGGATGGCACTTCCTTGCAAAGAATTTTTTTAAAGCAAGGTAATTTAATGTAGTATGACCTATTTGTGCACCTCCCTTCCACCATGCAACCTTAAACCATCTCCATTTCTGACCTCATCCAAGTGGAGATGCTCTAAACTGCTCAACCACCAAGAGTTCCTTATAACAACAAACGTCCTCTCTCCCCCAGAAATGATAAGAGTCCACCTGCCCAGGCTGTGGTGTGGTGCAGCCCTTCTAAGTTACCAGAGGCGGCTGGATGACTGCACCACAGATAACTATCCAGGATGTAACACTTCATCCCAAACTATACAACACATTATGGAAGACTGCATTGTACACACCATATACTCTACAAGGATTTGTGGGAAAACCCGTTCCAGCCATACCATTCATCAGGGAGACAGGGCTACTTGGCCAGACAGTTTAGGGATCAACAATGACAACAACAACACTTTATTTGTATACTGAGAGCTTCTTTCACCCTTAAAAGGGGGGTACTCAAGTCACACGCAGGTCCCTATTCCCACCCATTTCGTTCCCTTCCACCCCTCTCATCTCCTCATGGGTCAAATGCAATGCAGCAAGACACAGTACATTTACAGCAAGGCCTTTTCACTTAATTGGTGACTACCCATGATGATGATGATGATGATGATGATGATGATGATGATGATGATGCATACATACATATACCAAGGCTTTTTCCCCCTTACAAGGGAGGTAGCCAAAAAGGAAAAGGCATAAAATCATTCCCACCCATTCCATCCCTGAATACACTCCACCCCCCTCCACCCTCCCTCTCATCTTAGCACCTCCTGGATGACGGGTCATCCCTGCACCTTGTCCACTGCCCTGAGTCAGAAGCAGTGTCGCAAGACACAGCACATCCACAGCAAGGCCGCTTCATTAAATAAATAATAAATAATAAATAATAATAATAATAATAATAACAATAATAATAATAATAATAAAAAAAAGATAAATCCCTTCGGGGTGAATCAAAATATCATTCGCACATATGCACCCCCTATCCTCTCTCCCCCATTCCTCCCTTCCTTGCACAACAGTATCATCCATACACAATCATTCTCCACTAATCCCTATCTCCTGCCTTCTCCCTTCCTTGCTCAATAGACATTCCCCTCTTGCTCAGCACCTCCTTCACCCCATCCATCCATCTTATCCTCAGTCCTCCCCTCAAGTTCACTCCTTCCACACCTCTTTTACTAATCTTTCATCACTCATTCTTCCCATGTGTCCAAACCATCCCAATAATCTTTCATTAGCTCTATCTCCCATCTCCTTTTCCACTCCAGCTCTCCTTCTCACCTCCTTGTTTCTTACTCTATCCAACCCAGTAACCCCTATTATACTTCTCAGACATTTCATCTCAACTAGGTGAATACATTTAAACTTTTCCTCTCTGCCTCTCTTCAATTCCAAGTCTGCTCTATACAATGCTCTATGCATCCATTCTCAGTTTCTTATTTCTCATACCACTTTTTAATCCCCTCAGGCATTTACTTGGTTCTCTCAATCTACAGTTTCCCTCCACTTCTAGTCCTTCCTTTCCTGCCACATGTGACCACAAAAATCTAAAGCTATCCACATCCTCCAGCCTCTCTCCTTTTAGACTTACTTCCACCTCACTGCCACCTTGTACATCTCACCACCTTACTTTTACCCACATTTACCTTCAACTTTCTCCTATCGCATAATTTCCCAAATTCTGTCACTAACTCCATGAATTCTTCCTTTAATCCTGCCACAAGCACAGTGTTGTCAGCAAACAACAACTGACTTATCTCCCATTTTTCTCCATTTTCTTTAACCATCTCCAGTCCCCTGCCCATTACCCTTGCCTTTACCTCACGCACCACATTTACACAGTGAACAGCCATGGTGACATGACACATCTCTGACAAAGTCCCACCTTTACCTCAAACCACTCACTCTCTCCATTTCTCATTCTAACACAGGCTCTACTATTCTCATGAAAACTCTTGACTGCCCTTAACAACTTTCCCCTAATCCCATATATCTGCAAAACCTCCCATGGTCCCTTCCTACTTACCCTGTCATAAGCCTTTTCCAAATCCATTAAGCCCCAAAAAACATCCTTACATTTTCCCAAAGCTTTCTCACATATCTACCTTATTGCAAAAATCTGACCCATGCAACCCCTACCTTTCCTAAACCCACATTGTTCCTCACCAATCACTCCTTTTGTACCTCTCCTAATCCTCTCAATTAAAACCCTCCCATAAGCTTTCTCAACTACACTCAACAAACTGATCCCTCTGAAACTACTACACTTACAATTGTCCCCTTTTCCCTTGTAAGTGAACTAACAGGCACTCCTGTAGTCCTCTAGCACTCTACCCTCCCTTAGACACACATTAAACAACCTCCTTCTTCAGACACTTGGCATGACACCTATCTAACCCAGGTGCCTTGCCTGTTCTCATAATTTTCAGAGCTACTTGCACCTCATCTTTTCTTATTTCTCCTCCATTTCCTTTTCCCATCTCCATCATTTTCTTAGCACCTCCCAATGCTACTACCAATCTCTCCCTATCCTCCTCTACATTCAACAGCTCTCTAAAATACTCCACCCACCTTCCCCTTACTGCCTCCTCTTCCACTAAGATCTTAAAAACAACAATGATAATGATTATTATTTCCTAAAGTCTCAGTGACCTGCAGCCCCACAATGGTCCTCTGACCATCTCATAGATCTTTCTGGAAAGAAACTTTTGATTGTTGTGAGAGTTGCATTAGTAAGGGACAACTTCTATATCCATGATTTATAGTAAAAGAGGGGAACAGTTGCTGGCTGTCAGTTCTCCTTGTATGAAAAGATGGAGAAAATGGAGTTGAAGTTGAGTGAGAGAGATCTTGGGCTGGGACCAATGACAGGCACCTGCATGTGGTGGTTATCTTGAGATGTACAAGGAGTGAGAGTGGCAGTAGACTGGAAGTGAGCATTAAGGGAGAGTGACTGGAGGAAGTGGATAGTTTTAGATACTTGGGTGCAAATGTGGCAGGAAAAGGTGGAGTGAAGGTGGAGGTAGAATGTAGATTGAGAGAAGCGAGTAAATGCCTTGGTGGATTGAAGAGTGTAATGAGGAATAGACATTTGGGAATGGATGCTAAGAGGAGAATGTATGAAGGAGTGATTGCACCAACAGCACTGTATGGGGCAGAAACATGGAACATAAGAGAGGAAGAGAGAAGGAGTTTGAATGTGTTTGAGATGAGGTGTCTGAGAAGTATGATGGGGGTTACTAGGCTAGATAGAGTGAGAAATGAGGAGGTGAGGAGAAGAACGGGCTTGGAAAGGGAGCTGGGAGATAGGGTTGATGAAAGAGTATTAGGATGGTTTGGACACATGGAAAGAATGAGTGAAGAAAGACTAGTAAAAGAGGTATGGAAGGCAGATGTGGAGGGAGTGAACGTGAGGGGACGTCCTAGGATGAGGTGGATGGATGGGGTGAAGGGGGCTTTGGGGAAGAGGGGAATGTCTGTTGAGGAAGGACGGGAGAGGACAGAAGACGGGTGAATGGAGAATGGTTGTATATGGATGATGTTGTGATACATGAGGTGGAATGGGCAGGGGGATGGGGGGGGGTGAGGTAGTATGTGTGAGCAAAATTTGATGCAGCCCGAAGGGATTTCTCCCCGTCTTCTCCGTTTATGCATGGGGGGATGGAGAGGGGGGGGTCGCCGATTTAATGAAGCGGCCTTGCTGTGGATGTGCTGTGTCTTGCGACACTGCTTCTGACCCAGGGCAGTGGACAAGGTGCAGGGATGACCCGTCATCAAGGAGGTGCTAAGATAAGAGGGAGGGTGGAGGGGTGTGGAGTGTATTCAGGGATGGAATGGGTGGAAATGATTTTATGCCTTTTCCTTTTTGGCTACCTCCCTTGTAAGGGGGAAAAAGCCTTGGTATATGTATGTAACAGCGAAGCTGCCCATTTTCGAGACCTGTCAACACTCTCACCTCTATCAGGAGGTGCAGCCTTGAGGGTCTGACACTCAATCTCCAGATTGGTCCCAAGCTCCATCTCTCTATTAACTTCATCTGTATTTCTCACACTTTTTCACACATGGGGAGCTGACAACCGGCAAATGCTCTCCTCTTCCTAACACTTTTGGTTGGTGACACAGATACAGTCCCACACTAATACAATACTGACAGCAGTCCAAAGTATCTTCCCAGAGAGATCTGTGGGAGGTTCCAAGGCCTGTTGTCAGCCACTGTGGGGTTGTGAGTTTTCCATTTAGTGAAACTCAAAACAATAATTGATTGATAAAATCCCAAAAAAACAGGACCTGCTCTACACTTTAAGAAATAGATGAAAGCAATTCAAATACCTGCATGGAAAGTAAGGCATTTTCTTGCTGGAGCTTTGTGATCTGGTGGTTAAGTTGAGTGAGCTGCTGTCGTTGCTGCTGCTGCTGATGTTCACACTGCTGACTCCAGCGCACCACTAGACGCAGCTGCTGACGTAAGGCCAAGTTGTTCTGGGCAATAGTTTCTTTGACGGAAAAGACAATTATGAATGATGAATACAGGCAAAAAATAAAATAGGGTTGAAATCAACTATGGATGTATGATTCACAACCAAAGCAGCACCCCAGACCTTTGTAACATAATAACAAATTCCTGGTTCTTTGATTAGACAAAAGAGAGAAAGAACACAGGAGAGAGAGAGAGAGTGAGAGAGAGAGAGAGAGAGAGAGGGAGGGAGAGAGAAAGAGAACGAGCAAATACTAAAGGGAAGTAAAGGGAAAGAGGATTGTGGAAGGAAAAAGGCACGAGAAAAAGATTGAGGGGACAACAGAGACAATTCTCCTTTTTCTGCAAAGGAAATCATTGACAACAAAAACAAAGACAATCATGTGGATGTATTGTGAGTCTTTCTCAGAAGTCAAATTCTGACAGAATGATACATCAATGGTACCCTCACCTTTTAATTCCTGGTTTTCATTGATGAGCCCACGCAGTTTTGCCACCAAGTCTTCCTGGTTGAGGGATGATGCTTGCGATGCTAAAGATGCCAAAGAAGCCTGCAGAACAAAATTATTGATTATGTTAAAATAAAGAGAAAGTGAAAAATGTTAGTGAAAGAGAGAGTTATTACAATGGATACACCAAATAGCTATACAACTTAGTTCAGTTTAACTAACTTACATGAACTTCAGATGCTGTACCATTGGCACTGCTGGATACCAGCGGAAGGAGAGAATCTGCACTCTGTGGGTCTGTCGCACACAGTCCCACCTGACCCATGGTCTCTTCCTGGTGTACCATCACACCTACAAAGAAATACAGTTTGTCCAGTTGAAATGTCCTAGGAACAAACAAACTATAAATATATATATATATATATATATATATATATATATATATATATATATATATATATATATATACATACATACATACATAATGAAAATGATGATCTGTCTCTTAGAGGGAGCCCAAATCAGCATTGTCATCATCATCAATCAGGAGCACATGCTATGGAGCATGCCATTTCATTCACATGCTGTCACCAATCCCTAAGGTTTCTCTGAACAAACTCCCATGTAGCCACCCTTACTATTTCAAACAGATTTTGGTGGGTTCTGTCAATTTGCATCAGCCATGAGTTGTGTAGGTGTCCCCTTTGTCTCTTCCACCAAAGGTTGTCTCTTGTGAAGACAACCTTGTAAGTGGAATAATTATTACGGAAATGTACCACATGTTCAGTCATGAGCAAAAATTTTGACCCATGTTACAGTTCTCAATGTCAATATGATTTTCTTTGTTGAGTACAAGATATATTTTCAATTTAAGAAACTCATATAACTGTAAACTACATACTACATGGGAAAATATATATGTAGCATGGGTAAAAACTTTTCCTCATGACTCCAAATTGACATTCACAAATTTTTCTGGTAAGAGGCCTAGACACAGTCTTGGAGAACAGTTTCTAGTTTGATACATAGTCATTCCAGCGATACCTCATGAAGGCATGTGGTACCAAAGATGTTGATACTCCTCTTCGAGTCAGCATTCAATGTTCATGTCTCACATCCATACAGCAAGATGGGGAGCACAAGTGATTTGAGGATTCAGATTTTAGTTCTCCTGCATGAACATCAACAATGCCATATACTCTGGTTGAGTGAGTCCATAACATCAGGGGTAATACTAATCCCTTGAAGGATTTCCTGCTATGACCCACATTTGGAATATGCTGTTTCTGTATGGTCACCGAATCTCATTAAAGACATTGACAGACTGGAAAAAGTACAATGGCGAGCCACAAAACTGATTCCAAATATCAAAAATAAATCATACGAAAATAGACTAAAACACATGAATCTGTTTTCCCTAAAAAAGCGTAGACTCAGAGGTGACTTGATACAGGTCTTTAAGATTTTAAAGGGAATTGACAACATCAACAGTGACAAAATTTTCACATTGAATGAGAATCAGACAAGAAACAATGGTCTCAAACTGTCCGGAAATAGATTCAATTTGGAAGTAGGTAGAAACAACTTTGCCAACCGTGTAGTTAATGAATGGAATAAACTTCCTGCACAGGTAGTGCAATGTAGTTCAGTTCGAAGCTTTAAGAATCATTTAGATAAATACCTAAATAAGATGCTGTAATGATTATAATTTATGTTATATTATTTGTTTTTGTTTTGTTATCATTTGTCTGTCTGTTTTTCATTTATTATTAGTTATATGTCAATCTATTATTATTTACTATTTACCTGTTTGTTTATTATTTAACTATACCTATGCATTTATTTATGTATTTTATTTGTTATTTACATTATTATAGTTTTTATTTATTGTTTTATCATTAATATGTTTTTTTTTTCGCATCCGACCTAGATATGGATCAAAAGGTCTCCTGTCGGCATGCTCTGCCTTTGTAATCCTTTGTAAACTGTTATACATTATACTTAAAAAGTATGTGATGCTTTCCAAAACCTCAATATCCTCACCACAAGCATGGACAGACTGAACTGTATCATCCAGTAAGCCCCCAAATATCTGGACCTTGATCTTGGTCAAAGAGATCTAGTGTCCAAGCTCTCCTTCCTGTGAAATGACTCAAGAACTGCAACCAGGTATTCTCCAAAAACTCTGTAAAAATTTCAGCATCATTGCAAAAGACAAGGTTGGTGACCTTAGTATTGCTAATGGAGGCTTCATAGTGACACTGATTGACAATTCTCCTCAATACCCAATTCATGCAGGTGTTGAAAAGTGTTGAGTTGAGGATGTACCTTCGTCTCATTCCTGAATTAACAGGAAAGAAAAAGGATATATATCCTCCACACTTTATAGCACTTTTCACCAGAGTATAAGCCAGACATTAAGTCAATAATCCTTGCAGGAATCCCATGAATCCAGAGAAGATCTCAGAATACCCCGTAATACATTGAATAAAATACCTTCTTGAGATCAACACAGATTGCAAGCAACCTCTGGCTAGTCACTCAGTCCATTAGCCCTGGTCTCTTGTAGGAGACCCACTCCTCCCCAAGGTACTGGCAACAGTCTCCAAAGGCCTCATTCACATCTGCTAAAGCTTCAGAGGCCTGATATTCTGGGTTCATGCCTGGTAAGTCAACATCTGATCAGACCTAGCACTTTGTATTTTTTGGAGCACCAATTTGTGGAGTACCAATTTGAGTTTTAACCCCTGCTGAAACTCAAACTCCACAAGAATACAAAGTGCTACAATTTGATCAGATGTTGACTTATCAGGAATGCCTCCAGAATGTTCAGGCCTCTGAAACTTTAGCATATGTGAATGAACCTGTGCCAGAAACAGATGGGTGACCACCTTGCTCAGCACACTGAGTAATGTACTACAATAGTTGTTACAGTCCTGCTGATCCCCTTTCCTCTACTAGCCAAGGATGACTTGACCCTTTTTCCAGTCAGAAAGAATGGATTTGAGCTACAAAACAACAGATGACATTGCATGCAACCCATATATCATGGTCTCACCTTTAGCTTTCAGCAATTCTATGCATAAATGCATTTAGGTAACCATCCTACACTAAGACAATACTAACATAGAATAGGCCTACCTACAGAAACAAACTGCCTCAGATGCAATCATCACAATGAAGACAATGAACAACTCATCTCACATTGCCCCACTCTAGCCATACCCTAACAACAAAACAATATCTTTTTCCTTGAGTGACTTATATGGGCTCATCCAGTGGCTGCTGCTGGTTACCTGGGAGCCATGGGTCTCCTGTAAGAGATACCTGAAGGAATCTTGGTTGCTAGTTGGAAGAATGAACTAAACTGTTTGTTAGTGGGAGAGAGGTTGACAGTGATGGAATATACTGTTGGTCTCAAATGCTTCCTCACTCTTGCCATCAACTCCTTGATGGAGTCTAACCCAGAGGAACCACTAGGAAGTGGTGAGGCAACAGTTGGTTTTCCTTGTCTGCTTTCAAAACCCACTCTGAGATCTTGCCTCCCTCTCCTTTAGCAGGAGATGAGAGAGCTGCAAGACTTTGAAACAGGATTCATAACAGGTAAAGAAAATCTAATCCTCTTACTGAAAAGGTGGATGAGATAAGTCAAATTGACAGAAATCTTGGGTATGGTCCAGAGATTGAGTATCACACCTTCAGGGGGAGGTAAAGGTATTGATGAGTTTTGAAAATGGGTGGCAGGAACAGAGTTCTTTCTGACTTCTGTCTCACAGGGCATTACTTGCAGCAGGTAGCCCCAAGGGTTGGGCTGGGTTCAGGAGAGTGTGTATTTACCTAGTTGTATTTACCTAGTTGTATTTTACGGGAAGGGGAGCTATGCTCGTGAGGTCCCGTCTTCATATCTCATTTTATCTAAACTATTTTTAAATTCATGTATTGTTTTTGCACACACCACTTTCTCATCTAACTTGTTCCAACTGTCTATTACTCTGTGAGGAAAGCTGTTCTTTTTCAAATCTCTTCTATAGCTGTCTTTTTTTATTTTCTTTCCGTGTCCTCTTGTATTTCTGTCATCCCATTTTATCAGATTCTCTCTATCAGTAATTTCTATGCCTTTCATGATTCTGTAAATAGCTATCAAATCTCTCTCTCTTCTTTGCTCTAGTGTCTGTAGTTTAAGTTTTTGTAGTCTCTCTTCATATGATAGTTTTGAGAGTGTTGGTGCCAATTTTGTAATTGCTCTTTGTATTCTTTCAAGTTTTTTTATACATTTTTTTGTACTTGGTGACCATATCGTTGCTGCATATTCCAATCTTGGTCTTATCAGGGTGATTAGGATATTCCTCACCATTTCTTCATCCAGGTATGTAAATGCCACTTTGATTGTTCTTATTAAATTATAAGTTTCTCCAAAAATCTTATTTATATGTTTCTCATGTGACATATTATTCATAACAATGACTCCCAGGTCCTTCTCATTTTCTACTTTTTTTATTCCTTCTTCTCCCAAATTATATGATCCTGTTATTCTGTTTTTGCTTTTTCCAAATTCCATTATACTACACTTTTTTGTATTGAACTCCATCTCCCACTTCCTACTCCATTCTTGTACTTTATTTAGATCTCTCTGTAGTGATTCACAATCTTCTTCAGTTTTCACTCTTTTCAGTAGTTTTGCATCATCTGCAAAGAAGCTCATATAGCTTTCAATTCCTTCATCCATATCATTAATATATATAGCAAACATTATTGGGGCCAGAACTGTTCCCTGCGGGACACCGCTTATTACTTCATTCCATTTTGAGTGCTGGTCTCTTATCACTACTCTCATTTTTCTTTCTTGCAAAAAGTCTTCCATCCAATTTAGCAATTTACCTTGTATTCCTCCTTCAGATTCTAATTTCTTAAGCAACTTCTTATGTGGTACTTTGTCAAAAGCTTTTTTTAGGTCTAGAAATGCACAATCAGCCCATCCATCTCTTTCTTGTATTATATCTATTAGCCTTGAATAGAAACATATTAAATTGGTGACGCATGATCATCCTTGTCTGAATCCAAATTGCCTTGGATTTAGTACGTTGTTTTTTTCCAAGTATTTTACCCATCTACTTTTGATAATTCTTTCACAAATTTTTGCTATTGTACTTGTTAGAGAGACTGGTCTATAGTTGGTAGGTTCTTTATTTCCTCCTTTATATATAGGTACTATATTTGCTTTTTTCCAATCTTCTGGAACTTTTCCTTCTTTTAAGGAACTGCTTATTATGCTATGTATTTTGTCTGCCAGTTCATTCCTGCATTCTTTCAGAATCCAGTTTGCTATTTCATCTGGCCCATGTGATTTTCTGACATCAAAATTACCCAAGTGTGTCAATATTTCATTCTTTGTTACTTCTATTTCTTCCATAGGGGGGACTTTTTCTTTCCACTCAATCTCTTCAGGTTGTATATTTTCCCTTGTAAACACTGATTTAAAATGTTTGTTCATAATTTCTGCCATTTCCATTTCCTCAGTGTATTCAACTCCTCCTTGTCTTAATTTCTCCAAGTCTTGTTTGTTTTTCAGTTTATTGTTTACAAATCTGTAGAATAGTTTTGGTTGATCTTTACACTTTTCTATAACATCTTTTTCATATTTTCTTTTTTCCTCTCTGCACTTTTGTACATATTCATTTCTATAACCAGTATATATTTTCCATTTTTCAGGTCTTCTGTCTTTTTTCCATCTGGTCCAGGCTTTGTCTCTTTTGTCTTTTAACTCCCTACAACTTTTGTTGTACCAGCATTTTACATATTCTTTTTCTTGTTTTTGTCTTGGGACATACTTTTCCACTCCTTTTTTGTAAATTTTTGTCAAAATATTCCATTTCTCTTCCACTGATGTTTCTTCTTTGTATATTTCTTCCCAGTTTTCTTGTTGGAAGAATTCTCTTATTTTATCAAAGTTTGTTTTTTCATACATCATTCTTCCTTTTCTATATTGTTCATTTCTTTTCATATATTTTTCTTCATTAAGTTCCAGTTCAATCAATATGTGGTCACTTTTACCTATTGGTGTTTTATATTCAATTTTGTCCACTATTCTAGGTTCAGATGTAATTATTAGGTCTAGTCTCGATGGCTCTTCTTCATTTCTATACCTAGTGTTCTCCTGTATCCATTGTGTCATTGTATGGTCAGTAACCATCTCAAGTAGAGCGTTTCCCCATGAGCCGTCTCCACCCTTTACTGTCATTTCTTCCCAGCAGACTTCTTTGCAATTAAAGTCGCCCATCATAACTATTCTTCCTCCCTCTTCCATTATCTTGTTTAATGCTATCTTTGTGTCCTCTAACATACATTTATGTTCACTCTCTTCCCATGAGGTTGTTTTTGGGGGCACATAATTTATCACAAACTTTCTGCTCTTCTTATCTCTGTCTTCTACTTCCATCATTATCACCTCTACTGTATTCTTTCCATATGTGACACACTTCACGTTTATATCCTTCTTAGTCAGGAACATAACTCCACCCCCTTCCTTTTTCACTCTGTTTCTAATCCAATAATTATATGCATCATGTCCTACACTGTTGGGTGGTAGTGGACCTTTTAATTTTGTTTCTACAATTCCCATTATGTCTGGTTCTTTTTCCTTCAAATAATCATTCAGCTCATTCAATCCTGTAATTAATCCATCTATATTTGTGTAAGACACTCTTAGTTTTCTGCCAATTCCATTGTGTTCTCTGTTTCCCTTTTGTTTTTCTCTTGTATGTCGACTTTCTTTAGTTTCATATTCACTACTCTCCAATAGAATCTCTCTTTTTCTGACTCCGTTCTTTTCTCGTTTTTTTCCTTAGCTTCAAGTCTTTTCTGTTTTTCTTCCTCTCTTTCCTCTTTATTCATTTCCCTTTTTAACCATACCTTTTTATATTGTTCACTTGTTGCTAGTTTCCCTGTTTTGGATAGAATTTTCTCTGCCATTGTTTGTGACCTGAATTTAATCTTAATTGGTCTGGTCTTATCTGTACTATATTTTCCGAGTCTGAATTTTTCCTCAATTTCCTTTATAATTTCTGGTTCATCTTCCTGGACTAATTTTAATAAACTGCTTACTCTTTCATTTTCCTCCTTGATTCTTGCGGTTCTATCTGGGTTATGTTTCTCTTCCATTCCTAATATAGTTATACATTTCTTTTTGTCAGCTAATTCTCTTACTATATTCTCCTTCTGTCTCATCACTTTAA
This sequence comes from Oratosquilla oratoria, assembly GCF_046742065.1. Lineage (NCBI taxonomy): Eukaryota > Metazoa > Arthropoda > Malacostraca > Stomatopoda > Squillidae > Oratosquilla > Oratosquilla oratoria. Next base: position 37,980,993 of record NC_134804.1, on the reverse strand, counting down.
TAACTGAGTCTTCATTATGTTCTTTCAATTGCTGTTTGACTATGTCAGTGAATGAAACCTTATTCCCTTCTTGGGTTGTTCTCCAATTTTTAGCTTCTTTAGCTATTGTCTCTCTGTTTTCATTACTATTCTTCTTCAATTTCTCATTCTCCTCCTTTACATTTCTTAACTGTCTTTTTAGGTCCTCTATTTCATCAGTTAAGTTTCTGTTTGCCTTCTCTAGTTGTTCCAACCTTTCAATTCTCTGGAAAATGGAGTCAACATTACCTAACCTACTTTCCAAGTCCTCGATCACCTTATCAACTCTCTCCTCTAGTCTTATCAGTCGGGGGGGGGGGGGGGCCCGCTTTAAATCCCTGGAACATATTCTCGTCACTTTCTACTGTATTGCTCCTCTCTATACTTCTAATCTTTACATTTTTATTAGACATTTCATCATCGCTCAGTCTTTTGTTTACCTTTCGCTTGTCTGGCTGGGCCAAGTCTACTCCCTCCTCATTTCCTTCCATTTCCCTCAGTAATCCCTCCCCTTTTCCTCTTTCCCTACTTTCCCACTACTCCACGAGCAATTTCCCCCCCCACCCTGTAAAAACACTAGGCACTTCTCTTTGCGTTGGGATCCACAATCTGCACTTTTCTTCAGAACGTTCTTCAAGCCGTCCGTTCGTTGAAAGTGTGTGTGTGTGTGTGTGAGGGGGGGCTCCTACAGTGTTTCCATCACAACTGTTTAACCACTTCAGTGTGATGATGCCTACATAGGTGTCATAAGGCATGAGTGCGTGCAGGAGGATGCCGGCATCGGCGTCTTGATTATATATTTTATGTAGTTGTACACGAGTTACCTCTGGATTTTGTGAACTGGTTTGATCACATTTTTTGTTTATTATTACTCAGAGTAAAAGAGAATGAGTAATACAGCAGTGACTTTATGTTTTATAATGTGAGTAATATGATGCAAATTACACACATGGCTGCCGATGCTGCACGTGAGAATTTGAGTCATGCTGAAGTGGTTAACAAGTGAGAAAATGGCAAAATTGATGGATGAGTTTGGATAATATGAAGTCAGAGGTCTACTATGAAGATTTTCAGGCTTGCTAACATAGAGAATTCAAGATATTGTTCTATGGCAATGTGCACACATCAATACATTGTGCTACACTAATATCCCACCAACCCCTTTAATAAGTAGCAATCAGTGCATAGGTGTAATGGGAAATGCTATGACCTTACTGAATTCATGCATAGTGGTGGTGCACAATTTTACTTCAAACTTTAAGTCTACTTACTACGAGAGAGTCCATTGAATTTGATGGCTAGAATGAAAGCATAATTATATTAATACAGTTATAAAAGCACCACTTGCTTATACAATATTCTTTACTGATAGTCTATCAGTAATACATACATACATATACAAAAGGCTTTTTCCCCCTTACAAAGGAAGTAGCCAAAAAAGAAAGGCATAAAATCCACTCCCACTCATTCCATCCCCACATACTCCACTCCCATCCACCTTCCTTCCTCTTATTTTGGCTCATCTTGGATGATGGGTCATCCTTGCATCTTGCCCACTGCCTTGGGTCAGAAGCAGTGTCCCAAGACACAGCACATCCACAGCAAAGCCACTTCATTAAATTGGCAACCCCCCTCTCCATCCCCTCATGCAGAAATGGAGAAGATGGGGAGAAATCCCTTCAGGCTGCATCACTTTATTTTTCACACATACTCCCTCACCCCCCATTCCCCCTCATGCATCACAGCATCATCCATACACAACCATTCTCTATTCACCCCTACTTCTGTCCTCTCCCATCCTTCCTCAACAGACATTCCCTTCTTCCCCAATGCCCCTTTTACCCCATCCATACATCTCATCCTTGGTCACCCCCTCATGTAATATTGGGTAATAATAAATGTTCTAAAAAAGAGTGAGATATTGCATACTCAGGTCAGACCACAGTTCAGAGGAAATTGTCTATACAAGATAATTTGGAGAATAGCTGTTATAATTTGTGGTTTATTAATGTATGCTGCTTCCATACAACACACTTCATGTATTGGACTAGTTAGTCAAAGATGTTTATATTTTGGTTAGAAGTCCTGCTTTTTTTTAGGAAGCTGTGGAGGAATGACTGAGGTGTTGGTGTTTTATCACCCAAGATATGGTGGTGTCACTTGTTTGAGTGGGTAGATTAGAGTAGGTGGTTGTTGCAAAATGTTGTTTAGATCAGACATTTTAGAAGATGTGGTACTGTCCTGTTTTACATTAGCAGATGAAAGGGTCGTTTCCTGTCATAAGGTGGCGATGTTTGAAGAGATAATGTCCTGTATGAAATTGGCAGTTGCTGGCAAGTCTATAAAAATAAACACCATGTAAAGATGAATTCTTTATTAGTATGACGTTTTGCTTGTTACAACTTTATCAAGTACATCAATATCATGCAAAGCATTATACTAATAGAGGCTCCATCCTCGCATGGTGTTTATTTTGAGAGATAACGTCCTGTTCTTAAGCATCTTGTGCTTTTTCAAAATGTCAGTATGTTGATGTGAAGACAGCCATGGCTTGACTGTTTTCAGGTGGTTTGTTGGGTATAGTTCTCTGCATCCTTGTCATATATTTAACACTGAAGACCAGAGCACTGGGTAATAGTCTATTGCAGGACAGTGGCATTCAGATAACAGCAATAACCACCAGAATGGCTCTTAAGTCACTACAGGAGGAAATACTGTGTTCTTGTTTGAGAGGAGGGCCATGGGTGTACCAGATGAGTTGGCTTGACATCCATGGTCAAATTTGGTTTGTATGAAGGCCTGGTATAAACTCCAGAGAGAGTTTGCTTGCCATCTTGTTTGGATAGTAGCTTCAGATCAAAAGCTTGGAGACAGGATGTTTTTAGTTGTTTGAGGTGGGGAGTCCAGGTGAGACTACTGTCAAAATTTAGGGCCAGAAATTTAATCTGTTCTATCTCTGGAAGGGTGAGTTTTTTTCTAGTTGTATTGGTGGAATATCAATGCAGCAACAATGTCTACAGAAGTGCATGGTGTCTGATTTTAAGGTGGCAAAACAAAATCCATGGTTTTCTGCCCAATGGTGCACTTAGGTTATGGCATTTTGGAGAAGGTTGCTGGTATGAGCAGGGTGGGTTCTGAAGCAGAACAGGCCCTTTATTGACATATAGGCTAGCAGCTATTTATCTTATTCATTTATCTATTTTGTTGTTGTTGTTTTTTTTATGTCATCTATAGTGTGGTGAGGATAAGCTTGCTCCTATATGTACTTGGAATGTTCTGTGGGTTAGGAATTGGGATATGAACGTAGGCATAACTTCTCGGAATCCTAGGATATCAAGTTTATAGAGAACCTGTGGTTTCCAGGTCATATCACATGCTTTTTCTAAATAATACAGAATTTACATGTTTATCAGGGAAATGGTTTCTTGGCATTTTTCAGATGGGGAGTTTACTGGTGTGGTGTGATTGATACACTCCATTATATCTTCTATGTTTTCTCCTGAGATGGATTCTTTTTTCCAATGGAGAGGCTGTAGGTTTTCAGGTGGATAAGGGGAGGGGGTAGATATGGGGATGGGGTGGATAAAGGAATATGGTGGATAAGGGGATGGGCTGGATAAGGGGATAGGTTGGATAAGGGGATGGGCTGGATAAGGAGATGAGGTGGATAAGGAGATGGGGTGGATAAGGTGAGTGGATGAATGGGTTTGTGGGTGAGGGTGGTTGTGGACTGGAGGGGGATGGGGGTCACATAGGAGGTTCTTGAGCTGTTTTCTTGGGATAGAAGGATTGTAGGTGTTAGGGTAGTGAGTGGAGGTGATGAATGGGTTTATGGCTGAGGGTTTTGATGGACTGGAGGGGGGTAGGATGTTGCATAGGAAGCTCTTGCACTTCTGATGGGCTGAGTAGCAGATTCTAGTGATACAATTGAGGGGATACAGGGGTTTGTGTAGGGGATTTTAATATCATGTGGGCAGTCTCTCTTGGCATGACCGAGTAGAACTATTGGGAGGAGGGGGTCATCTGACTGACTGTAGTGCTTCCTTGTATATGAGTCCTGGTCCAATTAACCTGAATTATACTTGTCTTTGGGCTGTTCTGAAATTGATGCATTTTAATTATTATCTGAGACTTAGGACTTCCTTTTTTTGTTTGAGACTATTTTAAGGATACAATTTCTAGCCTATTCTCCATGCAGGGTGAGCAGAATGGAACCTGAATTGGGTGCTCAGTTGTGTACACTGCTACCAAGCTGTGCTGCTTCCTAGACCCACAGTGGGTGATCAGTGGGCCTACATTGCCTGACATTTGGGTTGTGACTACAGGGTTCCTATGATCACCTTCTCTACCCCCAATGTCATGCATCATTGCCAGAGGACCTTTGATTAATAGTTGAAAAAATCAAGCTTCTGTTAAGTAGTGGGAGGGAAGTTTAATTGTGATTGAATATAGTGGAGGAGGCTCCAGGAAGAGCCAAGAAAAGAGGGAGACAGGGAAGGGTGGTGAATGGGAGTGGAATGGGTGAGGATGAAATGGGTGGGAATGGAATTATGCCTTTTGGCTCTGGCTACCTTCCTTGTAAAGGGGAAAAAGCCCTTGGTATATTTATGTATGAATATAGTGTCAGCCTCAATCATTGCTTCACTCTTGGCAACTTCCAGATGGAAGCAGGTCATTGGAAATACTATGTGGAGGTGGTGGGGTAGCAGCCGGTCTTCCTTTTGCAGATGTCATCTCTGAATTTTGCCTGGAGATCCTGCTATCCCCTTCTTAGTAAGGAGATGAGTTGAAGAAGGTTGGTATACCTGGGGAAGTCAGCCTTTGCTCCCCACAAGTTTTGAGAATAGATTGTTTTCTTGGTCATGTTATGTTAGTTTAAGTTTAAAATGAAGGATCAATCATTCAATCAATCTGGTGTTCCAGGTTTCTCTTGAGGGAAACCCACAGCTCCTAAGTAACCAGCAATGGCTACCTGATTGGGTCATGAGTCATTCAAGAAAGAAATATTGTGTTGTCTAGTTATAGGTAGTGTGGGGTAATGTAAGATGAGGTGTTTAGTGTCCTCTGTGTAATGGTTACATCTAGGGCAGTTTCTTTCTGTAGCCAGGTATTGGCACTCTCTTAGCACTGGATGGTGACCTGAACACAAGTGTGCTAGTTTGGTTCTTGTTTCTGGGAAGAGTTTTTCTTTGGGGTTGATGGAGTGGGGAATTTAGTGATTGGTCTTGTAGAGCTTGTTTTATCATCTGAGTGTGAATATGAGCATGTGTGTGATGTTATGAGATAGGCGTGTAGGGTTGAAGGCTCTTACATATAGCTGTGTGCCTATGGTTTTCATGTGATATCTTCTGGGAAGGTTTTTGGTTTCAGTCTGTGTGCTGGTGTTTAATTGTTGTGAGGTTGGTGCTTCTATTACACTGGGTAACAGCCAAAAAATCGTCTGGGGTTTCTCAGCTGATTTAGACTAATTTTGGTGTTCTGAGTCCAAATATCACATTGGTTTTGCTCAATCAGGTCAACTTTTTGAGATACAGCCATAGGCCTACCCTACATATGATAATTTGAAGGGTTTTGAGTTCAATCCTATTTTTCTTGAAGAATATAGCGAATTATTCATATATAAATGGTTGCTTCTGGTGTGTTTCTGTTTGAAATTGACTAATTGACTTATTTCTTTCTTTTCAGGGTATTGATATGGCTTCGGCGCGACGGTCATGCAGGAATAATCCTGACATTTTCTGCTACATTTGCGGAGAATACACGCTGTCAATGCACAGGAAGAGCATCACAAGCTTTGTGAAGCGCGCATACCAGGCTTACTTTCAAGTCAAGCTGGGTGACCAAGATAAGTCCTGGGCACCGCACACGGTGTGCATGACGTGCATGGAATACCTCCGGCGGTGGACGAAGGGCACGAAAACTTCACTGAAGTTTGGGATTCCGATGGTTTGGAGGGAGCCGTCTGACCATGAATCGGATTGTTACTTCTGCGCCATCAATACTACTGGCATCAACCGGAAGAATCGGAGCAGCCTCCAGTACCCCGACCTTCCATCTGCCCGCCGTCCAGTTGCTCACTGCGAAGAACTTCCTGTACCAGCGTGCAGAGAGCTTCCTGACAGCGACGACGAGGCCACCACTGCATATGAGGGAGGAGATACAGAAGAAGAGTATGAAACACAAGATGGTCCGCAGCCCTTTTCACAATGTGAGCTTAATGATCTGGTTCGGGATCTCAGCTTGTCGAAGACTTCCGCCGAGCTGTTGGCCTCCAGACTCAAAGAGAAAAATCTACTCGGCGAGGATGCGCGTATCACGTTCTTTCGTAGAAGGCATCAGGACTACATGGGCTACTTCTGCCAGGAGGAAGACCTCGTGTACTGCCGAGATGTTGCCAGTCTTCTTGTTAAACTCGGCGCTCCTCAATATGATCCGAGAGATTGGCGACTCTTCATAGACAGTAGCAAGCGCTCTTTGAAGAGTGTGCTCATCCACAACGGGAACGAGTTCGCCTCAATTCCTCTTGCGCACTCCACAACTCTCAAAGAGAAATATGAAGCAGTCAAGTACGTGCTCGACAAAATCCAATATGAGCAGCACCAATGGCTCATCTGCGTCGACCTTAAGATGGTGAACTTTCTACTTGGTCAGCAGTCCGGGTACACAAAGTACCCATGCTTTATATGTAAGTGGGACAGTCGAGACAGAGCCCAGCACTATGTGAAGAAAGAGTGGCCGGCACGAGAGCAGTTAGAACCTGGGGCGAGCATCATAAACGAACCTCTTGTTGACTGGGAAAAGATTTTGTTCCCACCGCTTCACATCAAGCTTGGGTTAATGAAACAGTTCACGCGCGCTCTGGACAAGGATGGGAGGTGCTTCAACTACCTGTGGCGAGCCTTCCCTGGAGTGACCATTGAGAAGCTGAAGGCCGGCATTTTCGATGGCCCACAGATACGGCAGCTCATCAAGGACACAGAGTTCGAAAACTCCATGAACACGCTAGAGTGCGCCGCCTGGAGGTCGTTTGTGCAGGTGGTGAACAACTTCCTGGGGAACAAGAAGGCAGCAAACCACGCCACACTCATCAACAGCATGATAAAGAACTTCCAAAACCTCGGGTGTTTGATGAGTATAAAGATGCATTTCCTGTTCTCACACATGGAGAAGTTTCCTGAAAACCTTGGTGTGGTCAGCGACGAGCAGGGAGAAAGGTTCCATCAGGACATGCGTCAAATGGAGGAGAGGTACCAGGGGAGGTGGGACGCAGTCATGCTCGCGGACTACTGCTGGTCGCTGAAGAGAGACAACCCAGCAGCTGCTCACACACGGAATTCGAGAAAACGGCGATTTACGCCGTGAACTCCGAACTTTTGTGTCACGTAACGCTCATGTACATGTATTAAGCTTATCAAATGTAATCGAGTATATAAAAAATGAATGAATTTGGATACGTTGACTTTTATTTCCCCAGGAAAACGGAAAAACCGAATTTTTATGATCCGCAGAAATTGGGTTTTTGGACGAAAAATCATTTTTTTCTTAAATGTCTGTAGCGAACAATCCTGATCTGATTGAGAAAAACCAAGGGCATTTTCGGACTCAGAGCATCACAATTAGTCTAATTCCGCTGGAAAACCCTGGACGATTTAAAAAAAAAAATTTTGTTACCCTGTGTTATTATTCTAAATGCATTATTTTGTAGTTTATAAGGTACCTATGTTTTCTGGTTTGCTGAGAAAGTTCTTATAAACTGTTTTTAGACTACCATTAGAGTTTCTATTTACAAAAGCCTACACTTGCAATTGATTTAATATGCTTACTTTCTTGTTGATTTCCACTGTCAAATCTTTGACATATAGGCTGAAGATCATACGAGTATCAAAAGTGAAGTCTAGAAAATTAGAAAACAGTGAAAAATGGGTGATTCTTCACATGACCTGCCACACCCTGTTTATAATAGCACATACTCTCAGGTATTTCAGAATTAACTTAAATCCTTACCCTTACATATTTTGTACAAAATATGTCACCCACGAAAGTCTATAGATTTAATTGGAAAAAAATTGGTAAATTTTTAGAAGTGCACACCTACATGATATAGTAATAGAAAATTAAATATTAATTTTGTAAATTATAATACATCAATGTAATATACCAGTATGTTTTTCTTGGTGGAAATCAATAATAGAAAAAGTTTATAAAAGTGATACATAAACAAACATAGCCACTTCGACTGCTTGAGATGCCATCTTTGTTTTGGTAGATGCTGAGGTCAAAGATATTACAGTATGATAAATCTGTCTATTCTAACCAAGCGTGCATTTAGTAATGTGGTACCTGTAATTCTAGAGGTCATCAGGGTTGTTGTCTTTGATCTCAAAATCTATCAAAACAAAGATGGCATCTAAAGGAGTTAACACAACTTTATGTATGGGCCACCCTAATTTATGCCCAACTGTGTCCAACTATGAAAATATGGTTTTTATACACATTAATTGCTAAATTATAAATAATAAAAATATCTTTTTATTAATTTTCATCTATATCTGTCACATAGATTCAAATAAATTGTTCTATTTGGCCATGTTAACTTGATGTCATCACTTTCCATCTTTCCCATTGCATCCACAGCAATATGCTAATGACTCATGCTATTTTTGTTATGGTGCCTTATACTTCCGTAAATATACTGAAACATATCCCGGGAAGACAGCTGTATGCTTGCTTTGTGCACATTTGTGATATTAACCAATTTCAATGTTTTACAAATACATATTTTAGATGTATTGTATGAGGCTACTGTTCATGTTTTTCTGTAAATGTACAAAATCAATATTGATGTAAAATATATATAACGATCAGGTACTTGAAATATTTGTCTCTTTTTATTTCAATATGTTCCATGGGGTGCCCACCATGACAACCACAACACTGTGGACACATCTTTGATGGAAAGTGATGACATCATGCAAACATGGCCAAATAAAACAATTTATTTGAATCTATGTGACAGATATAGATGAATATGAACAAAAAAGTTTATTGTTTATAATTTAACATTTAATGTATATAAAAACCATATTTTCATCATTGGACGCAGTTGGACACAAATTAGGGTGACTGTGTAGGCCAAGCCTATAGCTTTTAGCATTGTGTTCCGATATCAATTTCTGACAAGAAAAATGTATACTGCATTGATGTACTATAATTTACAAAATCAGTATTCAATTTTCTAGTGCTACATCGCGTTGGTGTGCTCTACTAAAAAAATGCCAAAAATGAGCTATTTTTAATTTTAGTATTAGTATTTATATTTGAATACCAAGACAAAATGCCAGCATGGTAACTAATGCATTTCGGTCTCACTAATTGCCGAACAAACCGAGAAAAGCCGAACAAAACAACAAAACCCAAACAAGGATGGGTTTTGCTCAAATGCACACTTCTATATATATATGGTTGCATTATTTGAACTATTTTCTTTAAAGTGTGTGATTTCCATGTAATATGATCAAAGAGAACTTACGTTTTTATCCTCTGCAATTTTACCGACCCCGGCTACGACTCGTCCAGCCCGCCGTCTATGATCACTGGTGGTATGGATCAAACTACACTTTTAAGTTTCTTACTGTTGTGTTATTAGTGTAATAGACTGCATATAGTTGAATTATTTAAACTCTTTTCTTTAAAATGTGTGATTTTCATGTAATTTGACCAAAGAGAAGTTATGTTTTAGCCTCTGCAGTATGACCGACCACAGCTACAAATACCGTAACAAATTAGCATATGGTTGCATTATTTGAACTATTTTCTTTAAAAGGTGTGATTTTCATGTAATTTGATCAAAGAGAAGTAACGTTTTTATCCTCTGCAAAATTACCGACCCCAGCTACGATTCGTGGTTACAAATTTACCGCTAGCCTGCCATCTATGTTCTGTGAATGCAGATCATCACTGAGCGTCAGGGTTGCCAGATTGGCATTTTTAATGCCAAATTTTGTATTTTTGGAATGTTTTGACTGTGTTTGGCAGGAAAATTTGTTGGGTGGCATTTTTGGGAATTTGGCATTTTTAGGGGGTGTTTTTAAATGCCCAGTCATGATTAGAGATCATTCTTTTACTTGTATCAAGAATTAAATGATGTATGTGAATTATATAAATTCATCTTGGTTATATCATGTGGGAAATGTTGCAAAGATTTTGTGTCTAGCCAAAGGATGTTTCAGCTCTTCTTTAGTGAAAATATGTATGAACGGAGTAGTGCATCAAACATTTCTAAATCTGATTATGCTTTTGATTATATTTAGACACAATAGAAAAGTCACAAATGTATTTTCTATTTATGTATGTCAGAGTCTCTAGGAGGTTGTTTAATAAACTGGTTTGATTTATTGTAGAGGATACCAAAAAGTTTACTTAGGAACTTAAACGTAATGTATGGAGTAATACATTTTATTTTAGTTATTGGTATTTTTTCTTTCTCACATAATACGGAGTATAATATATTTTATTTTGGAAGTTCATATCTTTCTTTCCTTTTCACACACAGTCTTGAAAGTAGATTTATTTCAGAGGATGGTGGTTTATTACAGTACCACTAGAATTAAATGATGTACATGAATGATATAAATTGATCTTGGTCATATCATGTGACATTGTTGCCAATCTGGCAACCCTGACGCTCAGTGATGATCTGCATTCGCAGAACATAGATGGCAGGCTAGCGGTAAATTTGTAACCACGAATCGTAGCTGGGGTCGGTAATTTTGCAGAGGATAAAAACGTTACTTCTCTTTGATCAAATTACATGAAAATTACACCTTTTAAAGAAAATAGTTCAAATAATGCAACCATATGCTAATTTGTTACGGTATTTGTTGCTGTGGTCGGTCATACTGCAGAGGCTAAAACATAACTTCTCTTTGGTCAAATTACATGAAAATCACATTTTAAAGAAAAGAGTTTAAATAATTCAACTATATGCAGTCTATTACACTAATAACACAACAGTAAGAAACTTAAAAGAGTGTAGTTTGATCCATACCACCAGTAATCATAGACGGCGGGCTGGACGAGTCGTAGCCGGGGTCGGTAAAATTGCAGAGGACAAAAACTTAAGTTCTCTTTGATCATATTACATGGAAATCACACATCGTAAAGAAAATAGTTCAAATAATGCAACCATACATATATAGAGGTGGGCATTTGAGAAAAAACCCATCCTTGTTTGGGTTTTGATGTTTTGTTCGGCTTTTCTCGGTTTGTTCGGTTTGTTTGGCAATTAGTGAGACCCATGCATTTCAGGCTATGCCTTTATTTTGAATATGTACCTTCTTGTCTTCGTAGTCCTCAAAGAGAAAATTTTACTGTAAGGTTTCAACGAAAATATGACATATGTGATCCAAAACCACTAACCAATCAACTATGGCCATTGCCAATTAATATAATAATGATTATATTTTCTAAGCATATGGACATTATGATTATGATTGTCATTACTTAGAAGTATAATTGGAAAATTTAAAAATCCATTTACTATTTACAATGCCTATGACAATATTGATCACAATTATTTTTTACTAGTTTTATATACTACGACACGCCCACCTTACCTTTTATTTCCTGGTCGTAGGGCTACCTGGTATTGTTTTGGAACTTGTGAGGAAGGTCACAGGCTTTGTTTGGGATCTGTTTTTATACAGGAATGACGAAATGTAATATTTTGATCACTGAAATAAATTGAGAATATCTCGTACTATATTGATTTTGACTTCAAATTTGGAAGTGTATAAACATATCTATTTTCGTGTAGTTTACCAGAATTACAATTTCAGTACAAATAAGTTATCAACAAGTTTGTTATTGTTTTTGTGGTAGTTTCCAGTGATCGAGTAAAGCTTTATAATCTATCATATAACACCGTACTAAAGTTGTACTCGACCACAAGAACAATTATGTGGTTGAGACGTTGAGATATGTATTTTGTGGAATAAATTACTAAAGATAATTTGAACGAAAAAAAGCTAAAAATACATAGAAGGATCTCTATGATCATAAGTTTTATCCTGTATAGAGGAAATTAAAATATTCCATATTGTCAAAATGTTCATATTTCGTTCTCTATGACAAAAGAAAAGGAATGACCAAAGTAGCACCTAGATTCCGAGCTATTCCCCTCCAGCATTCCATATAAAAAGTGCAGGTTCTACAAGGGTAAACTTTGAACCTCAATTGAAACGAGTGAGATCACATGGGATTTTCGGCTGATATTATTCTCACTTAAGACCCAGGGCAGTGGACAAGGTGCAGGGATGACCTGTCATCTAGGAGGTGCTAAGATGGGAGGGAGGGTGGAGGGGTGTGGAGTGTTTTCGGGGATGAAATGGGTGGGAATGTTTTTGTGCCTTGTCCTTTTTGGCTACCCTCCTGGTAAGGGAAAAAAAAAGCCTTGGTATATGTATGTATGTGAGAAAAAATATATAGAATTTGGGATGGGGTAAACAAGGTCTTCGACAAAACAGATTATGGGGTTCTACTGCACAAACTCGATGACCTAAATTTTTCAAGAGAATGGGGTGCATGGGTTACTAAATTTCTTATAGGAAGAAAGTACTTTGCACGTGACCAGGGGCAAGAGAGTGCAGTAAGCAATGGGATCAGCTCAGTCCCACAAGGAACGGTCCTAGGACTGGTATTTTCCTTATTCTCATGCTGGATATAAACTGTGGAATCAGTAGCAATGTAATTAGCTTTGCTGATGACACTAGGCTAATTTGAGATATCAGTTTAGTCAGAGACCAATTGACTCTACAAAGAGATCTGGACAAAGTATATCAATGGGCTGAGGTTAACAACATGCAATTCAGTGAGAGCAAATTCCAATACATCAACTTCAAATGCAATGAAGAGACCAGTCGAAGGGACTACCATGACTCCAGCCAAGAAACTTTAATGTAGAGCATGTACAAAATCTCGGAGTAGTTTTATTGAGTAACTGTGAGTTCAAGGAGTATATCAAGGTCCTAGCGAAAAAGTGTTATCAAGATCTTGGCTGGATACTAAAGACATCTGAAGTCCGGGATAAGCACACAATGTTAACGCTCTGGAAATACCTTGTACTGTCAAGGCTAGACTGCTGCTCCCAGCTATGGAGTCCAACCAGTGCTAATGAAATAAATATGTTACAGAAAATCCAGAGACAGTCCACGAAAAATATAAAACACTTAAAAGATCACAGTTACACAGAAAAGTGGGATAGGTACACCGTGATATATCTATGGAAAATAATGGAGGAAAAAGTGCTAAATCTGATAAACAGGTGTCTGAACGCAGAGGCAAAAACTGCATTGTCAACATTGTTCAGCGTGGTAGCGCTGGATCACTACAGTGTAACAGCTTCAGATGAAGAGCTGCCAGACTCTTCAACTGCACCCTAAGAGAGGTCCGAGATAAAAAGGGTTGATCAGAGGACTCTTTCAAACACCAGCTGGATAAATTCCTAACCAGACGGGCAAAACTTCTAGGTGAAGGCTGAGGAAAACTGGAGGCGGACACTACGTGTTGGCCTGGTGGGATGATAAACCCACCAAACCGAATCAAGTAAAACAAGTAAAGTAAGTAAATATGGCGGATGGGGACGTAAATAGTTCTGTCCCCCGAAAAAGACAGACTTATCAAGAGGATGATAGAGTGAAATTTCAGCCTGAAGTCCAGGAGCGAAGGCGGTAGGCAGCGAAGAAGAAAGCTAAATGTGAAGAGTGTGGTTTATCTGGTATTCTGGATTGGAAGAAGCGCTGCAGATCATGACCTCAACAGCACGTGGAATCTCAAGTTTCAAGTGAATCGGTAGAGACGGAAAATGTGTGAGCATAAATTCAAAGTAGGTGAAAAGACATTAGAATATAACAGTTGTGAAGGAGGATCTCATTTACTGTGTGGAAATGTAAGTAAAAAGCTCCATGAAATGTTGAAAGAAAAAGAAGGCGAAGGATTTCCGTGGGTGTAAATCAGGAATAAAGGAGGCAAGCAAAGCAATAAAGAAACTGAGGTTGAGGCTAAAGGGGGTGAGCAAGTCAAGTGAAGACACGAATGCTGTTTTAGATGAGACATTTATACATAGATTGGATGACCTCTATAAAAATTATTTTTGCAGGAATTAATTCATAGCATTCGTCGTTTGGATACTCATAACAAGGTTATTTATGCAGTCAAAGTGAAGGAGCAATTTATTGATGGTTAGATCTGCTGGTGAGTTCAACAAGATCAGTCACAAGAAGAAAGAGGTAGCGAAAGCTAAGTTGTTTTTACTGTCAAAGATATGGTCACATATATATTCATTTAATGATCAGCATAGAGTTTGTGGCGTTTGCTTCGAAAATCATGAAACAAAGAGTTGTTTTTCAGCTTCATCTAAGTGCCTAGGGGTGTTGTAAAGTTTTGGAATCTGTTGTTATAGATACGGTTTAACGTCGCGAACTCCCCCTATCAGGAGGCTAGGACGGTGCCCTTTGCAGAGGTTTTTGAAGCGTGGAATTTAATGAATCGTGCCCTTGGTCCAACTCGCTGGCAGCAAGGTTTGAACTGTCGTCACAGTGACTTGCGGGGTCTAGCCCGCTCAGCCAGCGACCTCGGCTGTACTTTGGCGAAAGAAACCAATTAAACTTTTCATTGACACCCTTCCCCACCACTAAAGCCAGAGGGGTGGTGATGGGTCCCTAGGAGAGCAGTACCCACTTACCTTCTTCCCCAACCTCTTACCACTGCCAAGCAACAACGGGGACCTGGGTTCGACTGTCAAGGTGATCAGCAAAGGGGCAAAAGAAGACTGGTCTTGTTAAGAATAGTTTTTCTACTTCACTTCTGGTCCCAGGTAGGCTTTTAGCTTGTCAGGTGGGCCAGCACTCTTCTCCAGATAGTCCTTTCAAAGTTTTCTTTCTCCCTCATCTCCTCCAACGTCCCTATTTCATTCGCCTCCAGGATTTCTTCCGCTCCGTCTGCCCACCTTTTCTTCGGTCTCCTCTAGATCTTCTGCCTTCTGGTCTTCAGTTTCTACCCCCTCCCCCCATGCTTCTGTTGTCCCTCCTTCCTACTTTTGCCCTCCTTAAGAGTCTCCTTCGCCACTTCATTGGAGCAACATTGTCCCCGAGAATAGAGACACCGGTCATTTCCAACAAATTTAGGACAATCTCAGTTATTGTATGCTAGTTACCTTTGGAGGCATCATTAGATGCGTGTAGGTCTCACATTCGCTTAGTTGTGGGTTCAAATCCTGCACTACTCTCCGATTCTCATAAGTAATTTACCTGTCCCAACATTCCCCAAAGCACATAATAGGACAAAGGTGACAACTTTGGGCGCAGCTACCACTTGTCGTAGGCTCCTCACTTGCCCTTGGTAACGGAGGTGGGAGTTGGGAGAGGGGGTCAAATGACACGACTGGAATGCTTTAAGGATTTGGTTCTGGTTAACACCAGCGAGACAAACTGTTTTGTTTAGCTTAGAGAATTTTATGCTCGGTCAAAGATTGAGCTCTTTCAAGCTATCTCTTAATTAATCAACATTCCGTTAATGGGGGTGGAGTGGGGGTAAAAACATCATATTCTGGACATTTATAGATTTTGTTAGGGTTGGTTTCAGAGGAACATCTGTCTGACTGACTGTCTGTCCGTCTGTCGGACCGTCTGTCTGTTGAATTAACTGACTGTCTGCCTGTCCTGAAAATGGCCACCGGTAAAGATGGACACACACTGATCAGGGAATGGAGATCTAAATAACTAATGAGCAATGAGGGTGAAGCTGTTTGTATGTGTGTGTGTGTATTTACCTAGTTCTATTTACCTAGTTGTATTTTACGGGAAGGGGAGCTATGCTCGTGAGGTCCCGTCTTCATATCTCATTTTATCTAAACTATTTTTAAATTCATGTATTGTTTTTGCACACACCACTTTCTCATCTAACTTGTTCCAACTGTCTATTACTCTGTGAGGAAAGCTGTTCTTTTTCAAATCTCTTCTATAGCTGTCTTTTTTTATTTTCTTTCCGTGTCCTCTTGTATTTCTGTCATCCCATTTTATCAGATTCTCTCTATCAGTAATTTCCATGCCTTTCATGATTCTGTAAATAGCTATCAAATCTCCTCTCTCTCTTCTTTGCTCTAGTGTCTGTAGTTCAAGTTTTGCTAGTCTCTCTTCATATGATAGTTTTGAGAGTGTTGGTGCCAGTTTTGTAATTGCTCTTTGTATTATTTTAATTTTTTTAATACATTTTTTCGTACTTGGTGACCATATCGTTGCTGCATATTCCAATCTTGGTCTTATCAGGGTGATTAGGATTTTCTTCACCATTTCTTCATCCAGGTATATAAATGCAACTTTGATTGTTCTTATTAAATTATAAGTTTCTCCAAAAATCTTATTTATATGTTTCTCAGGTGACATATTATTCATAACAATGACTCCCAGGTCCTTCTCATTTTCTACTTTTTTTTATTCCTTCTTCTCCCAATTTATATGCTCCTGTTATTCTGTTTTTGCTTTTTCCAAATTCCATTATACTACACTTTTTTGTATTGAACTCCATCTCCCACTTCCTACTCCATTCCTGTACTTTATTTAGATCTCTCTGTAGTGATTCACAATCTTCTTCAGTTTTCACTCTTTTCAGTAGTTTTGCATCATCTGCAAAGAAGCTCATATAGCTTTCAATTCCTTCATCCATATCATTAATATATATAGCAAACATTATTGGGGCCAGAACTGTTCCCTGCGGAACACCGCTTATTACTTCATCCCATTTTGAGTGTTGAGCTCTTATCACTACTCTCATTTTTCTTTCTTGCAAAAAGTCTTCCATCCAATTTAGTAGTTTGCCCTGTATTCCTCCTTCAGTTTCTAATTTCTTAAGCAACTTCTTATGTGGTACTTTGTCAAAAGATTTCTTTAGGTCTAGAAATGCACAGTCCGCCCATCCATCTCTTTCTTGTATTATATCTATTAGCCTTGAATAGAAACATATTAAATTGGTGACGCATGATCGTCCTTGTCTGAATCCAAATTGCCTTGGATTTAACACTTTGTTTTTTTCTAAATATTTTACCCATCTACTTTTGATAATTCTTTCACAAATTTTTGCTATTGTACTTGTTAGAGAGACTGGTCTATAGTTGGTAGGTTCTTCTTTATTTCCTCCTTTATATATAGGTACTATATTTGCTTTTTTCCAATCTTCTGGAACTTTTCCTTCTTTTAAGGAACTGTTTAGTATGCTATGTATTTTGTCTGCCAGTTCATTCCTGCATTCTTTCAGAATCCAGTTTGCTATTTCATCTGGTCCATGCGATTTTCTGACATCAAGATTACTCAAGTGTGTTAATATTTCATTCTTTGTTACTTCTATTTCTTCCATAGGGGGGACTTTCTCTTTCCATTCGTTCTCTTCAGGTTGTATGTTCTCCCTTGTAAACACTGATTTAAAATGTTTGTTCATAATTTCCGCCATTTCCATTTCCTCAGTGTATTCAACTCCCTCCTGTCTTAATTTCTCCAAGTCTTGTTTGTTTTTCAGTTTATTGTTTACAAATCTGTAGAATAGTTTTGGTTGATCTTTACACTTTTCTATGACATCTTTTTCATATTTTCCATTTTTCAGGTTTTCTGTCTTTTTTCCATCTGGTCCAGGCTTTGTCTCTTTTGTCTTTTAACTCCCTACAACTTTTGTTGTACCAGCATTTTACATATTCTTTTCCTTGTTTTTGTCTTGGGACATACTTTTCCACTCCTTTTTTGTAAATTTTTGTCAAAATATTCCATTTCTCTTCTACTGTTGTTTCTTCTTTGTATATTTCTTCCCAGTTTTCCTTTTGAAAGAATTCTCTTATTTTATCAAAGTTTGTTTTTTCATACATCATTCTTCCTTTTCTATATTGTTCATTTCTTTTCATATATTTTTCTTCATTAAGTTCCAGTTCAATCAATATGTGGTCACTTTTACTTATTGGTGTTTTATATTCAATTTTGTCCACTATTCTAGGTTCAGATGTAATTATTAGGTCTAGTCTCGATGGCTCTTCTTCATTTCTATACCTGGTGTTCTCCTGTATCCATTGTGTCATTGTATGGTCAGTAACCATCTCAAGTAGAGCGTTTCCCCATGAGCCGTCTCCACCCTTTACTGTCATTTCTTCCCAGCAGACTTCTTTGCAATTAAAGTCGCCCATCATAACTATTCTTCCTCCCTCTTCCATTATCTTGTTTAATGCTATCTTTGTGTCCTCTAACATACATTTATGTTCACTCTCTTCCCATGAGGTTGTTTTCGGGGGCACATAATTTATCACAAACTTTCTGCTCTTCTTATCTCTGTCTTCTACTTCCATCATTATCACCTCTACTGTATTCTTTCCATATGTGACACACTTCACGTTTATATCCTTCTTAGTCAGGAACATAACTCCACCCCCTTCCTTTTTCACTCTGTTTCTAATCCAATAATTATATGCATCATGTCCTACACTGTTGGGTGGTAGTGGACCTTTTAATTTTGTTTCTACAATTCCCATTATGTCTGGTTCTTTTTCCTTCAAATAATCATTCAGCTCATTCAATCCTGTAATTAATCCATCTATATTTGTGTAAGACACTCTTAGTTTTCTGCCAATTCCATTGTGTTCTCTGTTTCCCTTTTGTTTTTCTCTTGTATGTCGACTTTCTTTAGTTTCATATTCACTACTCTCCAATAGAATCTCTCTTTTTCTGACTCCGTTCTTTTCTCGTTTTCTTCCTTAGCTTCAAGTCTTTTCTGTTTTTCTTCCTCTCTTTCCTCTTTATTCATTTCCCTTTTTAACCATACCTTTTTATATTGTTCACTTGTTGCTAGTTTCCCTGTTTTGGATAAGATATTCTCTGCCGTCGTTTGTGACTTGAATTTAATCTTAATTGGTCTGGTCTTATCTGTGCTATACTTTCCGAGTCTAAATTTCTCTTCGATTTGCTTCATAATTTCTGGTTCATCTTCCTGAACTGATTCTAGTAATTGGCTTACTTTTTCATTTTCCTCTTTGATTCTTGTGGTTCTATCTGGGTTGTGTTTTTCTTCCATTCCTAATATAATTATACATTTCTTCTTGTCTGCTAAATCTCTTACTATATTCTCCTTTTGTCTCATCACTTTAATAACCGAGTCTTCAGTATGTTCTTTCAATTGCTGTTTGACTATGTCAGTGAATGAAACTTTATTGTCTTCTTGGGTTGCTTTCCAATTCTTAGCTTCTTTAGTTATGGCCTCTCTGTTTTCTTTACTATTCCTCTTCAATTCCTCATTCTCCACCTTTACTTCTCTTAACTGTCTTTTTAGGTCTTCTATTTCATCAGTTAAGTTTTTGTTCGCCTTCTCTAGTTTTTCCAATTTTTCAAACCTCTCGGCGATTTTTGTCATCTTGCCAAACCTAACTTCCCAGTTGTCAGACATTTGTTGAAGTTTTTCCTCCAGTTTTGTCAGTCGGGGGAGGTTGGTATCCGCCGCCCTTTCATTAAATCCTTTGAAATTATCATCCTCACCTTCCATTGTACTGCTCTTATCTATGTTTCTGATCTTTACATTTTTATTAGACATTTCGTCGTCACTCAGCTGGTCGGGGGGCCGTTTTTTGATGTTTACATTTCGTCTGTCTGCCTGGGCCAAGTCTTCTCCTTCCTTATTTCCTTCCATTTCCCTCAGCAATCCCTCCCCTTCTCCTCTTTCCCTACTTTCCCACTACCACACGAGCAATTTCCTCCCCACCCTGCAAATACAATAGGCACTTCCTTTGCTTTGGAATCCTCTATTTTTCACTTTTTCTTCAGAACGTCTTCTAAGCCGTCCGTTCGTTGAAGTGTGTGTGTGTGTGTGTTTACCTAGTTGTATTTTCCGGGAAGGGGAGCTACGCTTGCAGTGTCTAGTTTGCTCTTAAATTCGTGTATGGCTTTTGCACACAATATTGTTTCGTCCAGTTTGTTCCAAGTTTGTTTCCACCCTATGTGGAAAACTGTTCTTCTTTAGATCTCTTATATAACTATCTTTTTTGAGTTTATTTTCATGTCCTCTTGTGTTTCTCTTGTCCCAATTTAACAAGTCCTCTCTATCGAGTATTTCTGTGCCCTCCATGATTCTATAGTCAGTAGGTCGCCTCTCTCTCTCTTCTTTGTTCCAAAGTCGGTAACTCCAATTTATCCTGTCTCTCTTCATATAACAAGTTTGAAAGTGTTGGAGCCATTTAGCCATTTGTGTGTGTGTGTGTGTGTGTGTGTGTGTATGATCAAGCCCCAGTGGTTCGAAATGCTGAGATAATTTGATTCTGTCTCTCACCTCCGCCCACAACCTCATTTCCTTATTTTTTCTACAATTACCTTCAGTCTCATAAATATTTAAATAAATAGATACAATATACAGTCGTCAAGTTGTGGTGATAGTAAATTGTCTCTCCTTTGCAGCCTGACATTCCCTTTAGCTGGCAGAGGCGCACGCGCGCGCGCGTACAAGGGTAATTTTAAAAGAGTCATGTCCCTAGCAGAGTGACCGCAGCTTCTTGAGGACACAGAGTCCCCCTGGCGCCGCCTGAGGTTGTGGGGTGGCCTTCCTTCCTGGTTTCATCTGTACACCGCCACTCCTAATAATGGCATCACGTGGACACCACCTCCCGAGTTCAACTGTGAACTGTTCCGGACCACCGCAAGGTCGAGGTCCGTGTGGGTGACAGCCCCGTAAACCTCAAGAAGAAGAAGAAGAAGAAGAAGAAGAAGAAGAAGAAGAAGAAGAAGAAGAAGAAGAAGAAGAAGAGAAAAGAAGAAGACAAGAAGAAGAAGAAAAAGAAGAAGATGAAAAGACCTAGCGTCCATGGCCGACCGACCGACCGATCATCTCCTTAGTGTTTTTTCCCTTCCCCGGACGGAGGCAGCTTCCTCCTCCTCCTCCATCTCCTCCTGCTGCCAGCGCCGCCCCTTGAGGCTGCATGTGCCAGCCAGGTCTTTGTTGCAACCGCAAGCTTTTAGGCTTTTACTCTTGTATGAAGGATACTGAAAGAAGATGAAGGGATATAAACATTCTAGTGTCTTCGTAAATATTATTCTCAATATATTACCAGTATTTGTGATCAAGCCTAACCAAATAATCCAATATTACTAATCTAATGTAACCTAACCTACTCTAGCATTACCCAACCTACCCTAACTTACCTAATATGACCTCACCTTGCCCTAGCAAGCTCGATTCATTCCATGACCATCAACATAGTTCTCCTATTCCAGAGTACATTGGTTCATTTTACCTTTATTGTCACCAGTTACAAACAGCAGGAGGTTGTCACGACAAAATCTAGAAAGTGCATCGAGGGAAGGACATTGGATGGCTTATGGGGTGGTTGTTGTTGGTGGTGGTGTTGGTACGAAAAAGCTCCTCCTCGCGACCTGCCACTGCTGCTGTCCTCGTCGTTTTGTGGCCTGAGTCTCTTCTGTGACTGACTGGGGGCAGGCAGGTAGGCAGGTTAGCAGGCAGGTAGGTTAGTAGGCAGGCAGGCAGGCAGGCCTCCGAACGAGCCTGACCTGCCCGTGACAAACCACTCTCGTTGTTGTCGTTGTTCTGACTCTGATTCCAAGGGAACCGATGTATAGAAATGTACATCGAAATGCTCATTGACGGAAGATACATTTGAGTTGTTCCAATAGGTAGATCACGGATCGAATCTGGGTGTCCGGAGGAGTGCATGGGGGACATTAATGCTGAGGAGGAGTAGGAGGAA
This sequence comes from Oratosquilla oratoria, assembly GCF_046742065.1. Classification (NCBI taxonomy): domain Eukaryota; kingdom Metazoa; phylum Arthropoda; class Malacostraca; order Stomatopoda; family Squillidae; genus Oratosquilla; species Oratosquilla oratoria. Next base: position 37,959,203 of record NC_134804.1, on the reverse strand, counting down.
GAAGAGGAGGAGGAGGAGAAGGAGGAAAAGATGACCGGTATTGATGAACAGTCGGAGTCTCAACTCGAGAGCACGAAACCCATGAAGGCTGTCCACGTCACGATGCCGTGTCTCACCGGAGCCGCGGTCTTGTCACCGAAACAGCATCAGCAGCCGCCGCCGCCGCCACCCGAGAATCACCACGAGGTTAGTCACTCCCTGACGGGTCGAGCCACCACCACCGCCCCGCCCCGTCGGTATCCATTCAGTTCGCGCGCGTGGTCGTAGTGGTGATGGCTGGCGAGTTATCTGCCCCACCGCAGGAGACCGTGAGGTCGATGCCGCTTGGAATCTCCCACCAGTTCCTGCACGCCTTCTTCCCTGCCGCCACCACCGCCCTCTACCTCCCAGAGGGAGGACTCCTTCGGAAATGGACGCAGGAGGGCGAGGTGCGGCCTGAGCTCCGGGTTCCTGAACTTGAGGGACATCAGGAGGCCAAGGGCCCTCTTTGTAACAACGACGTCCTGGGCGTACGAGGGGCGAGTTCGAGGAGCTTCCTCCTCCTCATAGGAGAACCTCTTCTGTCGGAGGTTGGAGCGGTGGTGTCGTGAATTCTTGAGTTGACGGGACATGTCATCCATGAGCTGGGTGAAGTAAAGATCGTCAAGAGGGTCATACATCCCATTAGAGCCGCCACCGACGGCATCCTCTCCTACCTCCACGCTGCCGGCGCTGTCGTCGTTTTCGACAGTGTCTACAATCAGCAGAGGGGGTGTGTAGGAAGGTTTCTCGTCGATGGAGGAGGAAGAGTGGGGGTGACGGGGGTGTGGCATCGCCTGTAGGAACGTGGAGCTCAGGTGGGGCATTTTAAAGAGTGGGGACATCCGGGAGAAGGACGAGGGACTCACGGCGAGCGGGGATGCCGCGGCGACCGTCGCTTGCAGCGGCGCCAAGATGAGTCCGGACCAGGTCACGTGCAGCATTAGCGTCGTCAGCCACATCCACCTGCTACTCATGCTGGATGTCGTCATCGTCATCGTCGTCGTCGTCATCACCATCGTCGCCATGACAGCGTTTGCTGGAGAGTACAGAACCCCACACTCAGTACTGTGCATAGGGTAGGAGTAACGCATGTAATTGTTTATAAATAAGCATGGATATATATATATATATATATATATATATATATATATATATATATATATATATATATATATATATATATATATATATATATATAATACATATATATATATATGTATATATATATATATATATATATACATATATATATAATGCACACACACACACACACACACACACACACACACACACACACACACACACACACACACACACACACACACACACACACACACACACACACACACACACACA
>NC_134804.1:37950326-37952826 GCF_046742065.1 Oratosquilla oratoria | reverse complement strand
TAGTTTGTGGGTAGAGTTAACCCAAGCAAATGGACAAAAAAATGAATGTAGTTGTAATATATAGGCCAAAAACATTATCATTAGCAGACGACAAATGTTGTTTCAAAAACTGTCTGGTTTCTGCAACCGGGACTTATTGATAATGGGTGATTTCAATTTTACTGACATTGACTGGATGACCCTTGAATATGGCCATATAGGTAGTCGCTTGATAGATTTTCTCGGTGACAGTTACTTAGTTCAGCATGTAAAAGAGCCCACAAGACATGGAAACTTACTCGATCTATTGATCACTAGCCGCGAAAGCATGATAATCGATGTAGAAGTCGGTGAAACTATTGCAAATAGCGATCACAACTTAGATTCAAACTACTAAAATTTTAGAATAGATACTTGTGTTTCTAATATACCCGATTTCAGTAAAGCTCAGTTCATAGGACTATGTCAAGAGCTTCAGCTTACAGATTCGGATGCAAACTTAAGCGAAAGACCTGTAGACCAGATGTGGGAAATGTTTCAAAATACGCTTACTAAGATGATTCATACTTACATCCCGTTTAAGGACAGACACTCCTCAAATCAGGCTCACCCAAAATGGCTTGACAAAGAAACTGAAAAAAGTATTGCTAAAAAGAGACAGGCTTATAAGAAATACAAGTCCTCGGGTGCACCTAATGACTATCACAGTTATGTAGTAATACAGATTTAAAAAAAAAAAAAAAAAAAAAAAAAAAAAAACAAAAAAGACAATATGAAATGAATATCGCTGATAAATCCAAAGAGAATCCCAAAGAATTCTATAGTTACATTAGAGATAAAAAGGTTATTAGGAATCATATTGGCCCACTATTATCTGCTGACGGTCAACTTGAATATTCAAATAAAGGAATGTGTGATTTTTAAACAACTATTTTAGCTCAGTATTCGTAAACGAAACACCTCAAAGTGAACTCCAAACTGAATCCTGTGAAAAGTCTAGGATGAACTTACTACGGTAAATATAACAAAAGAAAAAATTAAAAAGTGTATAGAGAAACTCAAAGTTAATAAAACACCAGGGCCTGACGATTGGCATCCAAGAATCTCAAAGGAAATGAAAAATGAGGTTGTTGTTCTATTAGAAATTATTGTCAAGAAATCCATCGCATCCGGAGATGTCCCAAGAAAATAGAAGCTAGCTTACGTTACTCTCATATTCAAAAAAGGTGACAAAAAGAAACCAAATAACTACAGGCCTACAAGCTTGACTTAAATAGTAGGAAAAATGATGGAAACTATCATCAGGGATGTTATCGAGTATCATTTAGAAAGTAAATGATAGCCAGCATGGATTCAGACGGAAACGTTCTTGCGTGACTAACTTACTCGAATTCTACAACATAGATTTATGACAAAAGAAACAATATAGATTTAATATATCTAAAATTTGCCAAAGCTTTTGATACCATCTCCCCCCCCACGAAAGACTACTTACTAAATTAGCTTCACACGGAATAAGTGAATGCCTATTAAATTGGACTAGCAATTTGTTGAATGATCGAAAGCAGAAAGTTGTTTTAAATGGCAAAACTTCTAGGTGGAAATATGTTACGAGTGGAGTTCCTCTGGGTTCCATTGTTGGACCATTTCTATTCATAGTATCTATAAATGTTTCCAAATTTACTGATTATATAAAACTGTGCGGAATGACAAATGATCACTTAAACCAATTAGATATTCAAGAAGATTTAGATAAATTACAGCAATGGTCTGAAAAGTGGCTAATTAAATTTAGTGTGTGTGTGTGTGTGTGTATGTGTGTGTGTAATAAAACCCACTTCGAAAATAAGATGAAAAGTCACGACAGAATGTTTTCGTCTATCTAAGACATTTTCACTTGTGAAAATGTCTCATCCAGTTCTTCGCAACGTTTGGTTTCAAAGGACTCTGCACATTGTCTAGTTTTGGATCTCCAGAGTGATTTGTTGTTGGGATCGATGTCATATTTCTTTAAGTTAGCTTTGGGGACATCTTTGTACAGCTTCTTCTAGCCGCCCCTGCTCCGCTTGCCTTCTTTGAGTTGGGAGTAGAAAACTTGCTTTGAGAGATGATCATCGTTCATTCTTACAACGTGACCGCACCATTTCAACTGGTTTTTGATTATGCAGGCTTCGATGCTAGTCGAGTTGGCTTCTTGCAGGACAATGACGTTGGTTCTTCGGTCCTCCCAGCTAATCTTAAGGATACTCCTGTGACATCACTGGTGGAACTTCTCGAGTGTTTTGAAATGATGTTGGTATCGGGTCCATGCATGTGACGCATACAGGATTGCTGGGATTATGATCGCCTCGTAGACTAGCATTTTCGTATCGGTTCTGATGTCCCGGCCTTGGGAGACTCTTGTCTGCAGACGACCATAGGCGCTACCAGCAATTTTCAGGCGACGTGGTATTTCAGCGTTAAGATCAACGCTGGGTGGCAGATGACTTCCTAGGAGGAAAAAATGGTCCACGTTCTCCAA
>NC_134804.1:37930326-37940326 GCF_046742065.1 Oratosquilla oratoria | reverse complement strand
GTTCGTTCGTACCCTGTTTGCGTCGCGAGTTTAGTATTGCTATTTGTTCTACCGAGTCAAAGGCCTTCTCGTAATCTACAAAAGCTATACACAGAGGTATATTGTAGTCTGTCGTTTTCTCGATTAGTTGACATATCGCCTGCAGATGGTCTAGAGTCGAATATCCGCTCCTGAAGCCTGCCTGTTCTCTCGGTTGGTTTCCATCTAAAACTTTATTTAATCTATTTGAAAGGATCTTGGAGAATACTTTACATACATTTGATAGCAAGCTAATAGGTCGATAGTTACTAAGGTCCCTCTGGTCTCCTTTTTTATGAGGCAAAATCACTATAGCATTGCACCACGCATCAGGAACGCTTTCTTGACGTAAGCGCTGGGTGTACAACTGAGCTAATTTAATATGAACTAATTTCCCTTCGTCTTTCAACAGATCTATTGATATATCATCTTCCCCAGGTGCTTTCCCTCGTTTCATAGTTTTTAGAGCAAATCCTACTTCTTCCTTTGTAATCTCTGGTACACTACTAAAGTCTACACATGAATTTACTGACTCAACTACGGTCTTCGACGAGTACAGCTCTTGGTAAAATTCTTCTACTCTTTTTACCATTTTGTCTCTATATTCAATTATTTCTCCATTTCTATCTTTCAAACATAACATTTACTGTCTTGCTAAAGCATGTCTGCGCTCGGTCACTTTAATACTTTTACTTCTCCGAATAGTTTCCTCTATTTCATTCATGTTTCTCTTTCTTTTCTCTAATCTCTGCCTTTTGTTTATAAGCTTGTTTAGCTCTACTCTTTCTATTTCGTCTCTCCTGCTTTTAATCTGCATGGTCATTCTTTTGCTTAGGTCATTTGTAGCTTTGGATTATTTGTTTTCTCTAATGTTTTTTGTATTTCCTACTTTCTCTGCCGATTCCCTAATGATATTCACTAAATTCAAATTAATATCTTCCACGGTGTCCTCGTTAGTTATTAGAGCTTTGAATATATTTTAAATTTCTAACTGAATTTTCTTATTATTATCCTTAACCTTTGCAAGGCTGATTTTCTTTCTTAAAATCAGTTTATTTCTCTCGGCTCTGAAATTGAATTTAGCTGTGCAACCTACCATTCTATGGTCACTACCTATGTTGACTCTATTTATCACCGTAACATTGCTAACGCTTTTGCTCTCATCTCCTAATATGAAGTTTATTTTGTTCTTTGTTGTTCCATTTGGACTTCACGTCCATTTACGATCTACACGCTTTTGGAAGAAAGTGTTCATTATCCTCATGTTGTAGTCCTCTGCAAAATTTACTAACATCTCGCCTCTGTCATCTCTTTCACCTACTCCAAACTTCCCAATGCACATCTCCTCTCCCATCTTCTTCCACACTTTAGCATTAAAATCGCTTATTATCAATGTGTACTTACTTTTTTCTTGATCCATTACCTGACTTAAATCATCATAGAACGAGTCAATTTCATCGTCTAAACTCTGTGAAGTTGGTGCATAAACCTGAACTATTTTTAGAGTCTATCTTTTGCACAGCCTAATCACAATCCAAGCTACCCTGTCCGATAAATTACTGAATTTGACTACGATACCAGCAACCTCTCGGTTTATCAAAAATCCTACTCCACTAGATCTTTCTTTGTTCTTACCTCTATATTAGAACAGGTGGTGACCATCTTGTAATTGTATCAGCTTTTCTTCCGCTCTTCGGTCTTCGCTCAGTCCTACGATGTCCCACTTGATGTTGTCTAGTTCTTCCGTTAAACTCTCCAGTCTGTATTCTTCTGAGACTTCTTACGTTGTATGTATAGATCTTCATTTTCTTCATATTGTTTAATGTCTAAGACTTAGATCTGCTTGGACAGTGCTCACTCACATTCGGTGGCACACTGCCCGTAAGCACACGAGGTAATGCGGTTGGACCTTTAGGAGACGATGATCCAACAGGAACGCCCGGTTTTGTTTTGGTTGTGATATTCATATTTGCTATGAAGGGGGGTTGGCAGTAATCTCACCTCCTTGCCAACAGGTTTCTGGTGAGATATTTCTCTGGTGTCACCTTATTCATCATATTCGGTGAAGCCCTATATCTATAGGGTGCCCAATGGTCCACGCCGTCCTTATGACGGTACCCCATATATCTAATATATATATATATATATATATATATATATATATATATATATATATACATATATATATATATATATATATATATATATATATATATATATATATATATATATATACATATCACTTGGACAAAATGTAGTGGCACATTTGTAAATAATAAAATAATAATCACAATAACCCACAGTCGGAATAAAAGGAAATTTGGAAGAAGGTACAACTTCTATATTCCGTCTAATAGCTATAGCCCTCTTCAGGAAAGTACGAGAAGTTATACTTTCTTCTAAGTTTCTTTTTATTACGACTGTGGGTTCTTCGAGATTATATACATACATACATACATATATATATATATATATATATATATATATATATATATATATATATATAAATGTATATATATATTCAGGTACATATATATGTGTGTGTGTGTGTGTGTGTGTGTGTGTGTGTGTATGTTTGCGTGCGTACGCGTATGTGTGTGCATATATTTACCAAGGTGTATTAACCTCATTGTAATATATAGAAAATGAGCTATGGACATAGGGTCCTTTTTTCCATCGATCATACTGAAATTTGTTTGTGTTTTTAGATTAGGATATCTTTTCTTTTAAGCTTTTCTTTGAGTTGACGCCTTTGTATGAAAAACTGGTTCTTGATAGCCTTGAGATTCTTGAGAGTTAATTCCTAACTCTTGTACTCTTTTTTCTTCTCTTTCTCCACTTTTCCCCAAGCCATGTGTGTGACTTTTGGATTAACCCTTGGTGTAGAAGTTCACAAATCATTCCCATTTCTTTTCCGTTTCTCTTATATTCATGAAATCCTTCCGGTCTACTGAAAAATCTCTAAACCTGTGAATTGGTGCAAGACTTGTCCGAATGGTACCTTTTTTGGTTTTGTGTATTTTTGTACAAACTGAAATTTGAATATTGCATGCGCACTTTTTTATGGGACATATTACTGTCTTGTAGGTTCTAGAGCAACTCACAGGAGTATTAGTTCCTCTTATCCTCGTCACATCTTTGATCCATCAAATCAAAAGGCCACTATGTTCTCCATTGCAATATTTAACAGACAGTTATCCCAAAAACCTTCAACACCTCTTGCTCCATTCCTTCCAGTTAATCTATTTTCAATAGAAGTCCCCTGTCAAGACTACACTGTAACAACGCACAATCATTTTTGTTAGGAGAAAGGACGTGTGTGACAACATTTAGAATATACATAAGAATATAAGAATGAGGGAGACTGCAAGAGACCATAATAAGGCTTACACGAGGCAGTTCCATGCTCATTATCACCTATTCTTTTAAAACAATAATTAGTTTCAGCGTTCACTACATTCAGCTTCATTCCAGGACCTCGTCATAGGGAGGACACATGCGACCTTGAAGTCTATTTCTTCTCCCTGATTCTAATTCTTCAGATTTGCTTTCACTTGATATAAATGTCTCTACCATTATGTCATCTTCGCGAGCATAATCACCCCCCATCTTCGGTGCTTTCCTTTTCTTCGCGTCACCAGACTCCCAATTAGAGATAGACAATAACAGGAAGCTCAGTCTTCGCGGGGCAGCCACGAGGTACCAGGTGGAATTGGATGTCGAAGAATCCGACAGAAATCCAACAGAAATCGAAGGTTTAAATGACGACCACGTCACATTTAGTTTTCTTGCATGGCGTCTTTGACTGATATGTTCTCACTTTTTTGTCTATTTATAAGTTGTTCTCAGTTTCTGATTTAGATGTCAGAAAGAACTCATGCTTCTCTCATTGGGTCCTTTTATCGTTTCCGATTTGTGACTACCTACATGGCTGTCTCACAGCCAGACCAAGGCGGATTGCGCCAAACGCCCGCCGTGGTTAGTTACTAAAAGCGTTATCACACTGGAGTATCACTATAAACCCACTATCGGAGAAATAATAACGGAAAATACAGGGAAACTGTATATTTCGACTACTATCTGTAGTCCTCTTCTGCTGAAGAGGACTACAGATAGTAGTCGAAATATACAGTTTCCCTGTATTTTCCGTTATTATTTCTCCGATAGTGGGTTTATAGTGAACTTTTACAAATGTGTTATAACATACCAATTTCCACACTGGAGTATGTTTCCTCCGACTGTTAGAGCAGATTTGCAGTCCGCAGCTTTTGGGAAGGAATCTGATATGCTGGAGGAAAATAATTTTCCTCCAGCATATCAAATTACATTCTATGCATTTTTGTTGAGAAAACAAAAATAGTTTACCATAGTGATTTTACAGTGGAAAAGAAAAAAAGTTCTGGAGGTAAAAACGAGAGCAGATGTAAAATGGTACGACAGAAAAAAATTGGAAGTAATAAAGATATGTTTTGGAAGGAAGTTAAGAGAGGAAAGAGAGGTGAGTCAAATATAGAAGAAAAAATAGAAGGCGTAGATGGACAGAGGTCAACAGAGGAGGAGGCGGTAAAGAGAAGGTGGAGAAAGCATTTTAGAGAGATGTTGAATGAGAAGGAGGATAGGGAGTGGTGGTGAAAGTGGGAAGCGCTAAAAAAATGACGGTGATGGGAGAGGAAAATGGACGAGAAATAAGAAAAGATGAGGGGCAAGTAGTTTTGAAAGTGATGAGAATAGGTAAGACACCTGTATGGGGCAGAGAGATAGATTTTAAGAGAGGCAGAGATGAAAAGTAAAACATTTTTTGAGACGAAATATGTGAGAGGTATGATAGAGGTTACAAACGATACTCGTAGTGTGACAAACGAAGAGGTGAGGAGAGCTGGGGTGGTAAAGGGGACGGCAAATAGGGTTGATGAAAAAGTATTGGGATGCTTTAGACAAATAGAAAGAATGAGTGAAGAAAGGTTAGTAAATGAGATGTGGAAGGCAGAGGTGCGGTGAGTGAACTTGAGGGGACGACCGAGTATGAGATGAATGGATGGGGTGAAAGGGGCGTTGAACAAGAGGGGGATGTCTGTTGAACAAGGAAGCGAAAAGGCAGGAGATAGAGGTGAGTGGAGAATGGTTGTGTATAGATGATAATGTGATGCAAGGAAGGGAGGGGTGGGGGATAGGGATAGGGAGTGGTTATGTATGAATGATGTTTTAACGTAGACCGAAGGGATTTCTCCCCGTCTTCTCTTTTTCTGCATGAGGGGACGGAGAGGGGGAGGATCACCGATATATTGAAGCAGCGTTGGTGTGGGTGTACTGTCTTGCTGCATTGTTTCTGACCCGGGACAGTGGGTGGGATACAGGGATGACCCATCAGCCACGAAGAGCTAAGATGAGAGGGAGGAAAGGGTGGTGGTTGGGAGTGGAATGGGTGTGAGGGAAATGGGTGGGAGTGGGTACTTGCCTTTTGACTTGGCTACCTCCCTTGTAAGGGGACAAAAGCCCTTGGTACATAGATGGAGGAAAAATAACCTAGTGTGATAACCCCTTGAGGCTGCGCCGTGGTCCTGGATGAGGTCACTAAGGCTGAACTCGACTCGAGAACTCCGGCTGATGTGTTATAAGCAAGACAATAGTTATTGTGTGCCTGCGGGGAGGCGGTGGGAGGGGTGAGGGGGTGAGGAAGGGGAGCTTTGGTAACTTTAGATTAATTAATTAGCTTCCCTTTTTATTCTGTGGTGATTACTTGCACCATTAGTCAACTCCACACCAGGTACAAACTTTATTCAGGTCGGTGTGGTGTTGATCCGCGAAGGTGAAGAGCCTACGCCAGGAGGCGCTGAGTGACTACTCTTTGCCCTTTGGGGACTGTTGAGGCTGTTTCCGGGCGGTTTAAACCGTTAATGTGAAAAGGGCCGTACATCTCCCTGGTTCTGTAGAGAAGGAGTCCATGTGGCTGCCCCGAGTAGTGGTTACAGTGACTTGGCGGGAACTCCAGGCAGGTCCCGTCAGCCCCCCCTCCTCCTAAAAAAAAAAAAAAAAAAAAAAAAAAAATCCAGGGGCGAGTGTGTGGTGTGTGGGTAAAGCAGCAACAACAAATATCCTGTGAACGTGTTGTCAGGTAAGATTGGTTTCCGAATGAGGAAGGGGGTGAAGGTGGGAGTAGAGAGAAGGGGAGGTTTGCAGAGTGGGCGTGTTTGTTACCTGCATGAATGCTCCCGGTGGTCAATCGATGCGCCCCTGTCTCATCATGGGAAAGACAGAGGTCTAAGGGACGAAACGAAGACACACAACACAGCAAATAAGACCTTCATCATCGATATGTTCTTTCCATGCAGGTAGCGGAACTCATCAGCTCATCATGGGGTATCACTGGAATGACTTCATATCAAACCAGAGACTATTGTGAGACTCCGTCAAGACCAACATAATTCGTGAACGTCAACTCTGGCTATATGGGTATCATGTGGCACGTTTCCCTGATGGTGATCCCACTCACAGAGTTGTCTCCACAAGAGACAGCCCTCGGTGGAGGAGGCGACGAAGGGGATGACGCCCACAGAATTCATGGCTGCCAGGGCAAGTGGATCGAATCTGTCCAGAGTTGTTTGGGGTGGGAAGGAAGGGCGGCTACCTGGGAGCCTGGTCGGAGAGACCGAGGGGACTGGCGCTGGCGTGTGAGTCAAGCATCACGCTCCCTGTCTTATGGCCTGTATTGATGATATAAGGGATGTGTGGGAAACCCCGTTCCAGCCATGGCGTTCCTCAGGGAGACGGAACTGCTCGGCCAGACAGTCTAGGGAACGACAGCAACAACAACCATTGTTAGTCCTAGGCAATACATACGTAGGCACCTGGCTGCGAGAAGGCTTTCCCTCGGCTAAATTAAATCGCAAGGAGACAGAAGCAGTCCGCGAGTCTGCCGATCAGGACGAGCGCAAGCGACCTGCCTGGCGCCTCGACTGTTGGAGTGGATGCCCTCGTCAGCTGAAGGAAACCACCTGGGCGTTATAGTCGTCGTTAGAACCAATTCATGAGCGCCGGTGGTTTCGGACAAAGCGTTCGGGAAGGAAGGAGAGTTGGATGTCGAGAAGGCCATTTCCTGAAAAGTTTGCTCACCGATCACGGGCATGACGTCGACGAAGACCAACAATGATAAAAAAAAGTTTTATGACAAACGAGGAGGAGGAGGAGGAAGAGGAGGAGGAGGAGGAATCAAAACAAACTGCCCTGACGTGTCCTGACCTTGGCGAGAATACTGAGTGTAAGCTAAGTTTAATATAATCAAATCAAATCTATACCTCAAAAATTTGGTGTAATCTAGTTAACCTCAAATTAATTGGCTTCCATGGAGACTTCATAAGCAGTGCTTTCACTTTCCAAGTGTGTGTGTATGTATGTATGTATGTATATATATGTATATATATATATATATATACAGTATATATATATATATATATATACATATATATATGTATGTGTGTATGTGTGTGTGTGTGTGTGTGTGTGTGTGTGTGTGTGTGTGTGTGTGTGTGTATGTGTGTGTGTGTGTGTGTGTGTGTGTGTGTGTGTGTGTGTGTGTGTGTGTGTGTGTGTGTGTGTGTGTGTGTATGTGTGTGTGCGTTTGTATGTGTGATCGTGTGTATGTATGTGTGTGTATGTGAGTGTGTGTGAGTGTGTGTGTATGCGTGTGTATGTGTGTGTATATGTGTGTGTGTATGTTTGTATGTGTGTGTGTATGTGTGTATGTGTGTGTGTGTGTGTGTGTGTGTGTATGTGTGTGTGTGTGTATGTGTATTTTACCTAGTTGTATTTACCGAGTTGTATTTTACGGGAAGAAAGCTATGCTCGTAGTGACCCGCTTTTATATCTTTCCGCATCAAGTTTGTTCTTAAAGTCGTGTATAGTTTTAGCACTCACTGTTTCCTCATTCAGTTTGTTCCAGATATCTATCACTCTGTGTGGGAAGCTATTCTTTTTCAGATCTTTTCTGTAACTGTCCTTCTTAAGTTTCTTCTCGTGTCCTCTTGTTTTTCTTCTGTCCCACTTTAGTAAGTCACCTCTATCATGAATTTCCATCCCTTTCATAATTCTGTAGTTGGTTAGCAAATCACCTCTGTCTCTTCTTTGTTCCAGGGTTGGTAGATTTAGTTTATCCATTCTTTGTTCGTATGTCAAATTGGAGAGTGTTGGTGCCATCTTTGTCGTTGAATTCTTTCTAGTTTCTCTATGTTTTGTTTTAGAACTAGGTGTCCATAGTGTCGCAGTGTACACTAATTTTGGTCTTATCAGTGTAACTAGTATTTTCTTTACCATTTCTTCATCCATGTAGTCAAAGGCCACTTTCATTCATCTTAAAAAGTTAAAAATTTGTCCGACTAATTTGTTGACATATTTGTCTGGTGTCATATTATTTGAGATAGTTACTCCTAGGTCCCTTTCAGAATTTACTTTTTTTACTACCTTTGTACCAATTTTATATTGACACAATATTCTACTTTTGCTTTTTCCATATTCCATTATGCTACATTTCTTAATGTTGAAGTTCAATTCACACTTCTGACTCCATTTCCAGACTTTGTCCAGGTCTTTTTGAAAAGATTTGCAGTCTCCCTCTATACTTACTCTCTTTAATAGTTTCGCATCATCTGCAAAGAAGTTCATATAACGTTCCACACCTTCATCCATATCATTTACATAAATAGCAAACATTATCGGAGCCAATACAGAGCCTTGTGTGACTCCACTTGTCATATCTTCCTAATTTGAGTTCTTGTCTCTACATACCACCCTCATTTTTCTCCCGTTCAAGAAATATTTCATCCATTCCAATAACTTTCCTTGTATTCCACCTATTACTTCATTTTTTCTTAGTAGCTTTTTGTGTGGTACTTTGTCAAAAGCCTTTTATAAGTCCAAGAAAGCACAATCTGCAAATCCGTCTCTTTCTTGCATTATTTCTATTAATCTTGAGTAAAAGCATATTAAGTTTGTGGTACATGATCTTCCACTTCTAAAACCAAATTGTTTAGGATTTAGTATTTTGTTCTTTTCCAAGTACTTAATCCATTTATTCCTAATAATTTTTTTCGCATATTTTTGCTACTGTGCTTGTAAAGGATACCGGTCTATAGATTGTTGGATTTTCTTTGTCTCCTCCTTTGTATATTGGTACAATGTTTGCATTTTTCCAATCTTGTGGTATTCCTTCTTTGAGAGAGAAGTCAAATGTCTTGTGTATTTTGTCCGTTAGTTCATCTATACATTCTCTCAATATCTAGTTCGCAATTCCGTCCGGCCCGTGTGATTTCTGACGTAAAGTTTTTTTTATTTGGTCCCTTATTTCTTTCTGTGTCACCATTATTTCTTTTATTTCGGGGGATCTTCCTCGCTGTCCTTCCTCCCAAATTTGTGAGCTTTCAATTGTAAATACAGACCTAAAATGCCTGATTATAACTTCAGCCATTTTTACATCATCTATATATTCTTTATTTCCTTCGCGTAGTTTCAATATTTCGTGTTTGTCCTTTAGTTTGTCATTCACATATCTGAAAAATAGTTTAGGTTGGTCTTTGCATTTATCTATTATATCTTTTTCGTAGTTTCTTTTTTCCTCCCTGCGTATATCTACATAATCGTTTCTCAGTTTGATGTATGTTTGCCATTTGGTAATTTTTTGTCTTTTTTCATTTTTTTTAGGCTTGGTCTCTTCTACCTTTAGCTTCACTACTATTTTTGTTATACCAACACTTTATGTAAACTCTGTTTTGTTTCTTCTTTGGTACATATTTATCTGTTCCCTCCTTGTATTTTTCTTTAAATATGTTCCATTTTTCTTCCATCTTTGTTTCTTCATTTGAAAAATTTTCCCAGTCAGCGTTTTGAAAAAAAAAAAAAAAAAAAAAAAATTAAGTTTTACAAAGTCCTTTTTGCTGTACATTAATCTTCTCTATGTTTCTCATTCCTTCTCACATCATTTTGTTCTTTAGGT
>NC_134804.1:37907826-37910326 GCF_046742065.1 Oratosquilla oratoria | reverse complement strand
ATATATATATATATATATATATATATATATATATATATATATATATATATATATATATATCCATATATATACCCGTCTGGGGTATTGGCTGCTTGTTATTGTGGCAAAGTAGCATGCAGTTGATACTTTAGGGTCTATATGGGACGCCCCTACGGACCAGAGTCACACATCATTTTGTCGATGATAGAGGAAAACACTGTTCATAGAGAAATGATGACACTTTTATACTACGACTGTCCCTCCGTTATGCTGTCCCCCAACCCCTTGTTGCTGTCCTGTACCATTTCTCTGCGTATTCATTTTCTGTGGTGGGAGAATTCCCTGTGTTGGGGGAAAAGAATACTGCCACCAAGTATTTCCACTTGGATCGTAAGAGGCGAGAAGAAAGGGACGGGGATTGGGACTAGGCATCCTTCTCCTTGTAGCCCCACACGGCACATTCTTAAAAGAAAAAGTAAAGGCATAAGAGGGTCTAGGAGTTTTCCGACCAGCACCCTAAGGTTTGGGTCTTTTAATGTGCGTGGATATGGTACAGATGAGAGTAAAAGGGAAGAGATAGGTAGTATGTTTGTGAGAAGAAAGATGGATGTGTTGGCTTTGAGTGAAACTAAGTTGAAAGGGAAGAGTGAGTGTAAGTTTGGGAGTGTAATTGGGAGGTTATCAGGACTGAAGAGATGGCGAGGGAGGGAAGGGGTGGCTATCCTAGTAAGTGAAGAGATAGGTAAACGTATGGTGGAGTGGAAGGAGGTTTCCTCAAAGATAATGTGGATGAAGGTGAAACTGGGAAAGGAGATGTGGGTCTTTGTAAGTGCATATGTGCCTGGCACTGAGAAGAGTGTAGAAGAAAGGGAGGCCTTTTGGATAGATTTATATGAGTGCATAGAGGATTTAGAGAGAAATGTCAATATATGTATTATTACTGGGAGACCTTAATGCTAGGGTAGGAAATGGTGCAATTGATGGAGTGGTTGGGAAATGTGGAGTTCCAGGAAAGAATCGTAGTAGAGAGTTGATGGTGGAAATGTGTCTAGAAAGAGAGTTGATGATAGCAAATACAGTATTTCGGAAGAAAGTCAAGCATAAGTACACATGGGAGAGGGTGGTGGATGGAAGGGTGGTAGATAGAGCGTTGATGGATTATGTAGTGGTAAATAGGACTATGATAGGAAGAGTTAAGGATGTACATGTGCTAAGGGGAGAGGGTGGGGGAATATCAGATCATTTTCTGGTGGAAGGTAAGTTGAGAGTGGAGGATAGATGGAGAAAGAGGAAAGGGACAAAAGGTAGGGAGGTTCTTAGAGTGAACTCTTTGAATGAAAAGGAAAAGGAAAAGGAGTACAAGAAGAAGCTGGAGGTTGAGTGGGAGGGAGTGAAGGATAGAGTAGAGCTAGGTGTGGAGGAGGAATGGGGATGGTTCAAGGAGGGAGTCACAAAGTGTGCAAGGATGGTGTGTGGAACAAGAAGAACAGGAGGAAATAGAAGGAAGGGTAGTGAATGGTGGGATGAGGAAACAAAGAAGGTTGTAGAGGAGAAGAAGCGAGCTTTCACAGATTGGTTACAAAATAGGACGAGGGAGTCATATGAGAGGTACAAAGAAAAGAAAAGAGAAGTAAAGCATAAGGTAAAGGAGGCAAAGAGGAGAGCAGATGTGAAATGGGGTAAGAGTGTGACAGCAAATTTTGAAAGTAATAAAAAGATGTTTTTGAAAGAAAATAAGAGAGGAAGAGGAGGCGAATCAAGTAGAGAAGAAAAGGTAAAAGGTGCAGATGGAGAGATGATAATGGAAGAGAAGGTAGTAAGGGGAAGATGGGCAGAATATTTTAGGGAGTTGCTAAATGTGAAGGAGGATAAGGAGGGAAAGATAGTTGCAGTGGGAAATGCTAAGAAAATGAGAGTGATGAGTAAGGAAAATGGAGGAGAAATAAGGGAGGATGAAGTGAAGGCAGTTGTTAAGATGATGAAAGCAGGTAAGGCACCTGGTCTGGATGGATGCCATGCAGAATGTCTAAAAAAAGAAGGTACAGTGATGGTGGACTGGTTCGTGAGGTTATTTAATGTTTGCTGGAGAGAGGGTAGAGTGCCGGAGGACTGGAGGAGTGCCTGTATAGTTCCTCTTTACGAGGGAAAAGGGGACAAGTGTGAATGTAGTAGTTTCAGAGGAATTAACTTGTTAAGTGTAGTTGGGAAGGCTTATGGGAGGATCTTGATTGAGAGGATTAGGTGAGGAACAGAGGGAGTAATTGGTTAGGAACAGTATGGATTTAGAACGGGTAGAGGTTGTGTAGATCAGATCTTTGTGGTAAGACAGATATGTGAGAAAGCTATAGGATAGGGGAAGGGTGTTTTTTGGGCTTTTATGGATCTGGAAAAGGCTTATGATAGGGTAGACAGAAAGGCACTGTGGGAGGTACTGCAGATATATGGGATAGGAGGAAAGCTTCTAGGAGCTGTCAAGAGTTTTTAAGAGAGTAGTAGAGCTTGTGTCAGGATTAGAAATGGA
>NC_134804.1:37895326-37897826 GCF_046742065.1 Oratosquilla oratoria | reverse complement strand
ACACACACACACACACACACACACACACACACACACACACACACACACACACACACACACACACACACACACACACACACACACACACACACACACACACACACACATATATATATATATACATATATATACATATATATATATATATATATATATATATATATATATATATATATATATATCGTATACTCAGGGCGCAGGTTCTCCTTGATATACACTGAGTTAAACACCACAGCATTGTCACAATTATTTATCTTCTTCCTAATATTTTCAATTCTCCTCACTGTGTCTTTGGGAGGGTGATCGAAAACCAACTGTCCAAAGTTATCCATTTTAATAACAAATTCGACGTTTCGTCTTCAAGGAGTCATTCTCAAAATAATTACATTTATCATAACACAATTACACAGAACACAGAACAACTACATTTTCACGGACTGAACAAGGCGACGTCTTTCCATATGTATGGAAAGGCTTACAATGGTGTGTGGCTTGATGACCTGACCCTAGCAGATCGCCTCAGGGGAGTGGGAAGGGGAGAGGGAAGGGGACATAATCCCACCATTAGTGGGATTATTTTTCACATGTCTTGATGAGATATTGAACAAGGGCATGGCCGTAACCATATTAGATTGTATATTAATGCTAGGAGCCCATTCCCTGATATACATAGCCTCTAGCATTCTTAATTCTCCAACATCATTACATTGTGTAACTACTTCAATGTTGTTAACAATGGTTGCTCTATCAAGGGGAGATTGATGCTCGTGCTGAAAATTATTTTTAATCGCTCCCTGTTGGAGGTGGAGCGTCAGGCGACGGATGAGACTACAGGTCGTAAACCCAATGTATGCACATTTGTAGAGCGCGCAGTCTCCATAATTACGGTTGAATCTGTACACCACATTGGTTTTTGACAGAGTCCCAGACTTGCCAGACAAATCATTTTTCAGCACTAAGGAGCAAGTGCGGGGGTTCTTATAAAAAAAAAAAAAAAAAAAAGAATCACCATTCGTAAGACATGGCTGTCTTCCACCGGTTTGCAATTCCTAAAGACGATGTCTTTAATACGTTTTTCGTCTTCCCGGTACGAACTGCTAAAAATATTTTGGTAGTAAACTGTAATTTCATTTTGCTGACACGGCGAGTACTCAGGGGCACGACGGTCTAGCAAGTATTTGGTGATTTGATCAAAATCCGTGTCAGCAAAATATTTAATCAAATCACCAAATACTATATATATATATATATATATATATATATATATATATATATATATATATATATATATATATATATATATATATATATATATATATATATATATATATTTATGACGTTAGTGGAGTAGGAAACACAGGAGTCTTAGTCTTGAGTTCATTCCTGACTAGTTTCGCAGATTTACTTTTTCAAAGGAATGGTGTACAAACAAACTGTTGTCATTTTATACATGGGGGTGGACCTCACTCCCTCTCCGTGTTACCATAGTTGGCGACAAGTGAGAACATTGCATAGTCATTGTAGCAAATGGAATAATAATGATAATGCTTAGCAAATGGTAAAGATGATGACAACATTGATAATAACAATGAAAATAATAATAGTAATTATAACAGTGATAATGAAAACAAAAATAGTAACTGAAAAAAGTATTGCTAAAAAGAGACAGGCTTATAAAAAATATAAGTGCTCGGGTGCATCTAATGACTATGAAAGTTATGTATCAATACAGAGAGATAAAAAATAAACAATAAAAAACGAAAACGACAATACGGAATGAATATTGCTGATAAACCCAAAGAAAATCCCAAAGAATTCTATAGTTACATTAGAGATAAAAAGGTTGTTAGGAATCACATTGGTCCACTATTATCGCCTGATGGTCAACTTGAATATTCAAATGAAGGAATGTGTAATATTTTAAACAATTATTTTAGCTCGGTATTCGTAAACGAAACACCTCAAAGTGAACTCCAAACTGAAACCTATGAAAAGTCTAGGGTAAACTTACTACGGTAAATATAATAAAAGAAAAAAATTAAAAGGTGTATAGAGAAACTCAAAGTTAATAAAACACCAGGGCCTGACGGTTGGCATCCAAGAATCTTAAAGGAAATGAAAAATGAGATTGTTGTTCCATTAGAAATTATTTTCAAGAAATCCATCATATCCGGAGATGTCCCAAGAGAATGGAAGCTAGTTACCGTTACTCCCATATTCAAAAAGGTGACAAAAAGAAACCAAATAACTATAGGCCTATAAGTTTGACTTCAATCGTAGGAAAAATAATGGAAACTATCATCAGAGATGCTATCGAACATCATTTAGAAAGTAACCGATAGATAAATGATATCCAGCATGGTTTCAGACGGAAACGTTCTTGCGTGACTAACTTACTCGAATTCTACAACACAGTTATCTCGAATTATGACAAAAGAAATAATATAGAAATAATGGAAACTATCATTAGAGATGCTATCGAACATCATTTAGAAAGTAA
>NC_134804.1:37890326-37892826 GCF_046742065.1 Oratosquilla oratoria | reverse complement strand
TATAACTGAAACTCTCTTATAAAGAAATTATCTCCCAACCTTAACACACAAGCAGATTTTGAGTTTTTCCCCCGTGTTAGGTGGTCCCCACTTCTCGGAGGGCCAGCAGAGACTGATGACGTCACGGGGCATCCAGCTAAAGAGAGAACAGTATAGTCCAATAAAATCCCAACCTGTCAAAAACATTTAAATTTATTCCCCTCAACTCAGACTTGACCACGATGTTCATTCGCTTAACTGCCACTGAAGAAGCACCAAGGGGTGCGAAAATGCATTCTTACTAAAACATTTTACTTTGTGGACCATGCCAAAGTTTCTTTTCAATAGTGAATTACAGATATAATTTAAGACAATTTCCTTTGGAAAGAAAAAATGCTTCAGAAAAAAAATCTCCTTCCCTCCCTCCCTCCATATATATATATATCATATATATATATATATATATATATATATATATATATATATAATGTGTGTGTGTGTATATCTGTATGTGTGTGTATGTGTGTATATTAGTCAGGAAGTTCTTTCTCAAACAAATTTTGTTAAAAGTAACGGCTGTTTCAATTGGAATTATTCTTAAGACTTCCAGTTTCCGTACCAAAGTACGCAGTTCAGCAGCGAGTTGGCCAAAGAATATGGTGGAGAACGACGGAGTACATCTTGTTCGTGCATTCCAGGTAGCCAGGGTCCAGGGTCTTCCAATGGAGTCGCGGCCTTCGTCAAGGAGAAGTTACCGGACACTTGCTATGACGTGAGTGGCTCATTCACAGGGGAGGACAAGAAGAAGTTCTTGACATCGTTCTGCTTACAACAACAGCGTAATATTTCAGTGGTTTTAATCATTGTATATATGCTCGCGTGCACTGACAAAGTGATTGTTCATATAGCAGAATAGATTTACAGTAGCTTGTTCTTGTCGAACAGTATTTTATGTCTTTTTTACGGACCAGTTCCTTGGCAAATTCGAAACCTGGATGTCACGCCCTCGGCCACGAGCGCACGCATCAACTTCGATAAGCATCGGGAGAACTACGAGTATGTTGTGGCTATAAAGGTAAGAGAGCTCCGTGACATGAGCCATTTGGCTGTCCTGCCACAATCGTGTCGCTATTTATGATGTTCTTTTCCTTTGATAGATTTTTTATGGACAGAGCGTCGATGATGCCGAGTGTAGACAATACCACCACTGGGACATAAACTCATTTGCTGTCCTACCACCGTCATGCTGATGTTTTTGGTCCTCCCTTCCCTTTTTTTTTTTTTTTTTTTTTTTTTCTCTCTCTTTTGATGTGTGTAGAGAGCACCGCTACTGGGACGTGAGACATTTTGTCGATATTTATGATATCCCTTTCCTTGATGGATTAGCTCTTTTTTTGGACAGAGTGTGGATGACGGTGAGTGTTCGAAGCTCCCGGAGTTCGAGACGCGGACCTTGACCATCGACTCGCCGCCGTTCACGCTCTCTGATCTGTCGCCGCACCGGAAGTACCGGGTCTGCATCGCGCCGATCATCTACGGCAAGCGGGAGGAGGAGAAGTGCATCGACTTCGTGACTCTGTCCATGTGTAAGTCCTTCACATTCTCTGTTGCCCCTGAAAGGAGGAATGCTGGGCCATGTGGCGGTGATGGTAGGGGTGGTAGTGATGGTGGTAGGAGGGGGTGATTTGGTTGAGGTATGATACTCGCTGGCCGAGCGGGTTAGAAGGTCGTCATTTACGGCGGAGGTCGAGGTGACAGCAGTTCGAATCCTGCCACCAGCGAATTGGACCAAGGGTATGGTTCATTCAAATTCAGGCTACAAAGTCCTCTGTCATGGGGTACCGTCCTAGCCTCCTAATAGGAGAAGTTCGCGACGTTATACCGAATCTTCAATTATGAACTGAAGACTGAGGGTGTAGGCTGGCAGGGTGAGAGAGGATTTACAGTTTGAGGCTTGATATCCTATTTGTTCATTACTGGGGTTTTGAATTGATGAGGAGGAGTGAGTGAGAGGCAACGCAGGGAGCTAGGATGAGAGGGCAGTTGTAATGAAGAGTCTGTGCTTAAACGGGGAACGCCGTCAAGTTCGGATTCAGAGTGGAGTTACATGGAGTTACATGGACAAACGAACAGCAACAGATCTACTGGTCCTCATGAGACTGTTTCGTTACTTAATCTAAATCTATTTAGAAGTAAAATAATACTAGACGGGGATTTGTAGTTAAGTAAATGTCTCTATAATCTAATTATAAGTAAAACAATTCTAGTCGAGACGTTTTTTGAATACCTCTATAGGGGAACAATCAATGACGTTGTATGTTAAACTATCCTATATTTTAATAACGTGATTGAAGAAAGAGTATTTGGCCAAGTCTGTTTAAAATGTTTACTTACAATTTTGCATCCAGTAGTCCTAGTTACGTTGGAGGTGTCAATTTTAAAATATTTTTCCACATCCATGTTTTCAATTCCTTTGATAATTTTGAAGATTAGGTCCCCTCTCATTCTCCTTTTCGAGACA
>NC_134804.1:37860326-37867826 GCF_046742065.1 Oratosquilla oratoria | reverse complement strand
GATGCGGAAAATTTATTCACTAATATTCCCCTCATTAGAACTATTAACATCATTCTCCAGTATGTGTACCAACACCCTGTACTCCCACCACCCCCTATTCCCATGGACACCATGAAAGAAATGTTAACTATTTGTACAACTGAGGCCCCGTTCAGATGCCCCGAAGGTAAACTGTATGTACAGACCGATGGAATTGCAATGGGCTCGCCCTTGGGCGTTTTATTTGCTCAGTCCTTCATGTCACATGTGGAGGAAACAACATTTCTCGCGAGTGAACTTAAACCCAAAATATACTGTAGATATATTGACGATATTTTCGTATGTACACTCTCCAGAGAGCACCTGGAAAAATTAAGACTGCGTCTACAGGACATTTCGGGTTTGAATTTCACAGTAGAAATGAACACAAATGGTAAACTTCCTTTCCTTGATGTCCTGGTTGATTCCACCTCTACTAATTTTATTACCAGTGTTTACCGTAAACCCACCAACTTAGATAAATGTATGAAGGGTAACAGCGAATGCAGTGATAGTTATAAGAAAGGTGTTATTAGAGCATACGTCAGAAGAGCTATAAAAGTATGTTCGTCCTGGGAAGCACTACATGCAGAACTCCAGCATGTACGACAAATGCTCACCAATAATGGTTATGCTAACTGTGATTTTGACCGCATAACCAATAAATTACTGTGTGAACTTGGGTCCAACCAAAGCTCCAATAAGCCTAATTTTATTAACGTTTTTTATCGTAACACCTTCAGTGATGCCTACAAAAAGGATGAAAAAGCAATCAAGGACATAATTAGGGAAAATTGTCACCCCACTAAAGAGAACCATGAGATCCGAGTCCTTATATACTATCGTAACCCTAGAACCTGTTCAATGGTGGTGAAAAACAACTGTAATAGTCGAGCTGACTTTACATCTAAAGCCAACGTGGTGTATTTATTCAAATGTCCAGCCGAGAATTGTACGTCTCGCAATATCACATACGTCGGGCACACCAGATGTACTCTCAGCCGAAGACTAACCTTTCACCAACAGGACGGAGCGATCAAGGACCATTATTCAAAATATCACAATAGAAATATTGACAGAGACACCTTAGTTCAATGTACCAAAATTATTGCGTACAATGAGGACCCTAGAAGGTTGAAACTCTTGGAGGCATTCCACATCAGGGACTCTGCCCCCACTATAAATATTCAGTCGGACATGACGTCCAGCATTAAGCTGTACAGTAGCGCTAACCTGAGACATCGCTACATTGAGGTCCCCTCTCCCCCTCCCCTCCTACCCCCCACTCCCCCACCACTCAGACGATCAGCCAGACTCCGTAATGGGAACTCGGATAGCAGTTTATGTATTTAAACCTTTCTCTCTCTCTATCATTTGTCATGCATCCATCACTCCGAGGTACGTGCAGCGACCACACCACCAACTCATCGTCTAACCTACGAAGTGATTTCTTCATACATGCACAGTTCGTGGTCTTCATCCATCGTCGCACATCCTCATGGCTAGAGTGATGGAGTTAGCGACTACAAGTGTCGGGAAGAGGGGCAGGGAATGCTTTCTCACAGAGGCCTCGGAAGAGCTCTCCACGCCCAAGAAGGCGGCCCGAGCCAGGCCCAGTATCAGCTACGCGCCCTCCCTGCAAGAGGACGACAGCAGCAGCGACACTTCCTTACTAATGTTTGTCAGCAACAACGACGCGCCCTCCTCACCGGAAGACACCCAGAGCAACGCGGACGACGCCGCCCTACTTGAGCAGCTACTCAGGAGTGACGAGGAGCAACCAGGCGACGACGAAGGCGAGGGATGGACCACCGTCGTCAGAAATCGTAGAGCCCGCCACCAGCTTCCTCCGAGGCCCAAGTTCAAACTGGGCCACCTAGGGGACCACGACAGCGCCTACCAGGCCATCACCGCTCTCGAGAGGGAGAACCCCAGCCTGAAAATGGAGGTGAGGCTCAACCTCCAGGGTGAACACATCCTCAAGGCCAGGGACGAAGCCTCCGCAGTACTCCTCCGTCGCCTCGCGGAGGAGGGGAACACTGTGATTCTCCTCGACCCCAATTTGAGACGGCACAAGGTAGTGCTGGAACGCTACCCATTGGACCTGCCCCTGAAAGCGGTAGAGGCTCACCCAAAGGTGATCTCAGCCGAGCGACTGCGCTCCCGCACGGATAAGCTCCCCACAAGGCAAGTGCTGGTGGTGTTGGAGGGACAGCCGCCCCCCAAACTGGACCTCGGCTGTTGGGGGAGGTACTCTCTGCGCCCTCATAGGGGGGAACCGGTGAGATGCTATAAATGGCAGAGATACAACCATCTCCGGGTATGGTGTGAACACGCCGTCAGATGTGGCGTGTGCAGCTTGCCACACCCGACGGAGGATTGCATCGCAAAGCACAAATCCAATCAGACCACCTCCGCAAAATGCCCCAACTGCGGAAATAAGCATCACGCCTGGAACCCTCGGTGCCCCGAGAGGGTCCGCAGGCTCCCCAGGCTTCCCCAGAAACCCCAGCAGCAACAACGGCAGCCCCAGGGACCACCACAACGGCAGCAACAGCGGCAGCCCCAGGGGCCTCCGCAACGGCAGCAACGACGCCGCTCGAGGACATCACGTAGCCAGTCGCAGCAACAGAAGAACTTCGTCACTGGAGCATCACGGCACCAGGACACCAAGCACCAGCACCCACCACGAAGCCAGCCTAAACCGCAGCAGCAGCGTCGGCAAGCCTTCCAGCCTGCATCACCACCAACCAGGTCAGCGTGGGGTCGGCGGCGGGCCCTCGCGGTCCCCACCCCCCCACCCCCCTATCGCCAACCCAGGACGCGGAGTCGGGAGCAGCGGCTGCGGGCCGCAGCCTTGGAGACTGGCGGCAGCGCCCCCTCGGCCCGGCGCAGCGCAACCAGACCTCGCCAACCAGGAGGTGGTGCACGGGACCCTCCCCCCAGCACTCCCGCGACGTCGGTGAGGAGACCCTCCATGGGCCCAACCGACCCTTCCCACGACCTGCCACGCATCATGAGCGAGGAAATACGCACAGTCGTCAGCTGCATCATGACAAGGATGATGCAATTTCTGGTGAAGCTGCTCACCAACCACAACCATGACAGCGACAAGCAGGGGACCCTGAGCGAGCTCCTGCAGGAGACTGTCTCAGTCTTCACAGAATGTGGTTTCCAGCCACCCCTCGACCTGAAGGACACGCATCTCCGCTCCCTCTACCCAGCCGACCCCAACCACCAGAATGGAGAGTCGACGAGCTGAGGCAGACGCCGATAAGGATCAGCTTGCTGGCCCTCCCAGGCTCCGAGTCCTGCAGTGGAACGTGCAAGGTCTCCGACCTAAGAAGCACCAAGTACTGCAGGCTATCTTCGCGGAAAACCTTGACGTGGTGCTGCTCCAGGAGACCTTGACGCGTGCCGACTTTGAGTGGAGGGTGGCGGGTTATTCCCTTCACTCGCTCCCTGCCACAGAGAACACCCGCGGCTGTGCGGCGCTGGTGAGGAGCACCATCCCTCACCGCAGAGTATCCGCCCCAGTCCACTGCGGGGAGGGCGTGGAGGTCCTGGCACTAGAGCTGCAGGTCGGGGGCATCCCGCTTCTGGTGTACAACATATACAGGAGCCAACGATACCATCTGGAAGCAGGCGAGCTGTTCTCCCTCGCCGCCCACACCAGCCTCCTCGTGGCGGGCGACCTGAACGCCCACCACCCCATGTTGCAGTCACCATCTCCAACCAACGAAACGGGCCGCCACCTGGCCGTGTTACTCGAGGACATTCCCCATATCCGCCTCCTCAACACAGGGGAGGCTACCCACACCCGGGGGGGGGGAGGCTTGACCTCACACTCGCCTCGAGCGACCTGGCCGCCGGTGCTACATGGCAAGTACATCCTACCCTCACCAGCGACCACTTTGCCACTCTCACCACCCTCCCAGTGGCACCCCCCCAGCGCCCTCCCTCCCCCCTCCACGTTGGAACATCGGGAAAGCAGACTGGGCCAGCTTCCAGGCCTCCCTCGACGAATGGTGGTCCGCCTACCAGCCACCCGTGGACCTTCACCAGCGGGAGAGGGACCTGACTGCTGCTATTGAGAGGGCTGCTCACGCAGCCATCCCCAGGAAAGCCCCGAGCCGTCGTCACCGGCCAAATTGGTGGTTCTACAACGAGGAGGTGCGGGAGCATAACCACAGAGTGAACATTCACAGGAAGCTCTACAAGAGACGCCCCAACCCAACCAACTTGAGGCTACTTCAGGACGTGGTGGCCCGCGCACGGGAGGTGTCCCTGAAGGCCAGGGAGGCCAAGTGGTTGGAGTGGTGCTCCTCCTTCAGCCACCACACGTCTCTAAGCCAGCTGTGGAAAAGCGTGAAGACCGCCTCCGGCGCCGCCCCGCCTCGCCCCGCCGCCCACTCGTACCCACGCCAGGAGGCTGAGAGGCTCGTAGCCGAATTCACCACCCGCGGCTCCAGTGACCAGCTTCCGGGTAGCACGCGCCGTCTCCAGCAGCAGCTTCGGCCGCTCCGCGACATGGCCATCGAGGAGGCGACTAAAGAAGCTGATGTAACAGACCGTCCCTTCACTCCTCAGGAGCTGGAGCAGGCCAAGAGACGGGGTCGTGACACAGCAGCAGGGGCCGACGGCGTGACGTACTCCATGATCGCTCACGCCGGACCAGCTGGGGACGCCGCCCTGCTGGCCACAGCCAACGAGTCGTGGATGGCGGGATGCCTGCCTCCTTCGTGGAAGGAGGCTGACATCCAACCAATCCCCAAACCGAGGGAGCCCACTAAGCTAAGGCCTATCTCCCTCCTCAGCTGCACGGCCAAAACGGCTGAGAGAATGGTGCTTGCTCGCCTTCAGTGGCGTGTGGGGCCACTACACCCTCACATTTTCGGCTACACCCGCGGCAGGAGCATGGCGGACAGCATCCTGACACTGCTGAATCAAGTTAACCATCGCCCCGCCATCGTTGTCTTCCTCGACTTGGAAAAGGCATTCGAGCTGGCCAGCCCTCACGCCATCCTCGCCGCCCTCGTAAGGAAGGGCGTGATGGGAAGGATGCTAGCCTGGCTCCGCGACTATCTCCAGCATCGCCGCGCCAGGGTAAAATTCCAGGGCCTAAAGTCCAGCTTCCAGAGGTTGGAGAACGGGACGCCCCAGGGTGGTATCCTCAGCCCCTTCCTCTTCAACCTGCTGATGGAGCAGCTGGTGGCCCTGCCCTTCCACAATGGCACCATCCTCCTCAGCTACGCCGATGACCTCGCCCTCGTGGTCACCGGGAGGGGCAACAAGCTCAGGAAGGCGCAGCAGGCGCTCGACATTATCAGCGGGAAATGCGAGGAGCTGGGACTCAAAATCTCTGCAGAGAAGTCCCGCGCCATGATGGTGAGGGCTGCCGACCCGGCAGTTCAGCTCTGCGTCCAGGGCGTCAGACTGGCTTGGGCCAACTCATACCAGTACCTCGGTGTATGGGTGGACAAGTGGCTGTCCTTTACAGCCCACGCCACCTACCTGAGGGAAAGGGCCCAGGCTAGGCTGAACGTAATGCGAGCCATGACACGACCCACAGCGGGGACCACTTTCTCCGTCCTCCGACTGTACTTTATATTTGCAGTGCGCTCCCTGGTGGACTACAGCGCCCCAGTCCTCATATCGCTCTCCCGTAGCCAACAGGAGCGGCTCGAGGTGCTGCAAAACACCGCCATGAGGACGATGCTGGGAGCTCCGAGATGGACCAGTGCGTGCGTCATGCAGAACGAGACCCACCTGGTGCCACTCACCACCAGAGTAGAACAGATCGTGGCCTGCCGCGTGGCCAGGGTCCTGCAGCGCGACTCCGAAGGAGTAGCACAGAGAAGACTACGGCTTGCAATGACGCAAGGGAACGATGTCCTCCACCGCAACCCGTGGCTACTCCAGTCCACCCTGGCCACCCGCAGCCTCGCCCACATTAACAGCTGGCGCTGGCCACACGCCGACCTCCCGGCCCCCACCTACCGAGCCCCACCCCCGTGGGAGCCCCCCACAGCAGAGTTCTCCACCACCCGGCTACCGGCCAGCAAGGCGCTCTGCACCACCGAGGAGCTGCGGCATCACACCCTCATGGCGGTGGCGCAGGTGTCTGAGCCGGGCGGTGCCATATACTACACCGACGGCTCAGTCGACCCCGAGAGTAGCAGGACGGGCGCCGCTGCCATCACCGTTGGGACCGAACTGCTCGAGAGGACGTCGGATTACTGCTCCACCCTGCAGACAGAGCTTGTGGCCATCCACCTGGCCCTGGAGCACGCCCAGAACCGCCAGGAGGCTACTGTGGTCCTACTTACAGACTCCAGGACGGCGTGGCAGGTCCTCCAGCAGCCGTGTCCCAGCGACAACTTGGGACTCGTCACCGCCATCCTGGGCAGCCTGCAGAGCCTCGTCGCACAGGGACGTCGGGTAAGGCTGCACTGGATGCCCAGCCACGTGGGCGTGCGAGGCAATGAGTCCGCCGACGTTGCTGCAAAAAGAGCCGCTGGCGCTTCCCACGTGACCAGGCACGTGCCACCTAGTCTGTCGTACGTGAAGGCACGAGCCAGGCGTGCCGCAGCCCACCGCGCCCACCAGACTCACCGGCAGTTAGAAGGAGCAAAAAGACTAGCTGCTTGGTACGCCGCCACCACCGACTATCAGACGTTGAGCGCCTTCCATCAACAGCCCAGGGCGGACGGCGTACTGTTGCAGAGAGTTAGGCTGGGCTACTGCACCAGGGATGAGCTGTATGACTGCTTGCAAGGGCAACAGTGCGATCACTGCGGTAGGCACAGCCGCCACCCGCTGCTGCACTACCTACTGTCCTGCCCGGCCACGGAGGCCCTCCGACCAGCACCGCAGACCCCCGCCCACCCTGCAGAAGGCAGCCTCCTCAGCAGTCGGGCAACGAGAGCTGCCCTCCTTGTCCGCCACACGCCCATGGACGTAATGCTTGGGGTGCTCAGGGCGGCGCCCCCCCCTCGCTGACCTCCCTAAGCCCTCACCTTCCACCCACTAGAGCACAACAACTCCCCAACTGGCGGGCTGTTGCCCGCATTGTATGTCAATGTATGTATAGCTGTACATATTTATACAATAAACCTTTATTAACTAACTTCTATCATTTGTACTTTCCTTGTAGACGTAAGTAATAACTCTCGTTATATATCTTTTGTTCTACCTATATATTTGTATTTGTATTTTTGTAATTTATTTTGTAACTTATATGTACCAACATTTGTATTCATTATTGCAGAAATTTTGTCAATCCTGATGATGTCTCTTTGAAGACGAAAGCTCGAGAATATTAAATGGAAAACTTTGGAGAACTTGTATCAGCTCACCCTACAAATGGAAAAAAGTTGATAAGGCAAATAGAAAACATTAAGAAAAAGTTTAACAATTGACAGAATGCTGTCGTATTTAATTCTACATGCATCAAAGAAAACCTCCTTCCTTACTTCACGA
>NC_134804.1:37842826-37855326 GCF_046742065.1 Oratosquilla oratoria | reverse complement strand
GAACAAACGACAGGTCGAAAAGAATCAGACGGAGACTAGAAGACAGAACAGAGGAATTATCCTGTGTTACTCCTCGTGCCTAAATAAATAGGATTGAGGTCAATGCACCTGTTTATGCAGTTGCTGTTAGTTTCCCATGCTTCCAAGAATAGTCTTTTCTTTGTGTAGAGTTGTCACTCCATCCCAATCAATCATGTGTTGGTGTTCTGTAGTGTGTTTGTACAGGGCCGATTTCGGATCTTCTCGCCTAACTGCACGTTGGTGTTCTTGTATCCTAGTGGCTAATTTCTTTTATGTTTCTCCTACGTAATCCGTGTCACAGTCCGTGCAGCTTATGTGGTAAACTACACCAGCCTGTTGTGTAGGTTCTTCGGTGACTTTTACTTTGGTGAGATTTCTCTGTAAGGTGTTGAGGGGTTTGTGTGCTACAAGATATGACTATTAGTTGCCCTGGCTACCCCAACATCGAAGTACTTTTCGCTTTTCTCTAATTACCAAGAGAGAGAGAGAGAATAAAGGGGGAAATTAGAGAGAGAAAGCGGGGAGAGGGGAAAGTGAATTCGATACCCAACCGAAAGTCCAACAAAATAGTGCGTCATTTGTTTAATTGCTACGTTATGTTGATCAGTTGGAGTGCTTGTTTCCTTCTTTATCTTATCTCGATTTAATTCCTACAATTTTTACTGGTTCATTTCTTGTGCGCACCGCCAGCTATCTTGACTGACTCCGCGGGAAGCCCGAGGTCGTCGCTGGCACGATAAGGGTTAGGAGGTCGGAAGAGGCGGGTGGCCGAAAAAGCCCCACTTAGGGACCGATTGGCCACGGACCCAACCTCCTCCAATAACTTTTGTCTTGTCTTGTCTTGTATTCCATTTAGTTTGCCTTTATTCTTCCTCCATTTATTTCTATTTCTTTGTTTCTTTCTTCTTGCCCTTGTCAGTAAAATGGATATTAAATGGTACCTAAGAAATAAGAAAGGGAGAAGGAGTAGAGAGAGAGGTGGAAAAGAGAGAGATAGAGAGGGGAGAGAGAGAGAGGGGTGGGAAAGAGGGGGGAAAGAGAGAGAGAGGCAAAAGGGGGAGAGAGGCAAAAGAGAGAGAGAGAGAGAAAGAATCGCATTTCCTTTGGGAATGATCAGTGTAGACACCATGTGAGGATGGGACCTTTAATAAATGCACAACGCTTCGCTTAATGAAGTGTTTTTAAGGTCCATTTGAAAGAAAAGCTTCAGCAAGCGAAACGCTGTACATTTAATTGAGGTTTCATCTTCACATGGTGTCTACTCTGACCATTCTATCGGCAATTGCCATTTTTATCAACAATGCTAGTGTTCCTCTATCTCCCCCTGAAGAAAGCTAAATTCTTGTCCCTAACCTCTCTCTGTCTTGGACGATTTCGATATTATTCATTCTGTCCCTACTCCCTCTAATTTATTCTTGCTTTTAATCTGAATTTCTTCCATTGATTTTTTAATTGCCCTACCCCTTGTCACCCTGATGTTTTGAAGGCTCACAGTTCAGATGAGGTGTGGAGCCCATGTCAGGACATGCTGTGTAGCTGCGGCAGAAGCCGTCCCTTTTCAACTTCTTGAACTGTTTGGGCAGGTATAGATCACTGCTGGGAATCGGAGAGAAATACGAGATTTACACCAACAACTAAAGGAGTATTTTTCCTCCGACTCATGGAGCAGATTTCCAGTCCGCAGCTTTCGGGAAGGGGTGTGGTGTGTTGGAGGAAAATGATTTTCATCCAGCATATCAAATGACATTCTATATATTTTTGCTGAACAAACAAAATATATTGCCATAGTGATTTTACGGCGGAAAAGTTCTGGAGGTCGCCTGTACTGCCG
Organism: Oratosquilla oratoria; assembly: GCF_046742065.1. NCBI lineage: Eukaryota > Metazoa > Arthropoda > Malacostraca > Stomatopoda > Squillidae > Oratosquilla > Oratosquilla oratoria. Next base: position 37,853,474 of record NC_134804.1, on the reverse strand, counting down.
ATTAGTCGGAGGTTGGAGAGAAATTGCCCAGTGTGGTAGCCCCTTAAGCTACTGGGCGATCAGTACGCTTCCGATTAGATCCCATCATAAAAAAAAAAAAAAAAAAAGTGTAGATTTCCTACCTAGGAAAACGGTTTTGTCTGTCTGCCTGTCTGTTAAATCGTTCATACCCTTTATAGTGGAAATCTGCCTACAGTTCCTTTAATTACTGTGGTACAGTCATGACTTCTTGTGTCTAAAATTTTCGAATTTGTGCTTCACAGAAATTTTTTGAAACGACTCTCCGTTGACGAGCTTCTTTCTTATCGTCATTATAATTTCCTTTGAGGACATTCCATTGCTGATCTTGTAACTTTTCTGCCTGACTGTTAGTCATCCTGTTCAAGGAATTGAGGTGAGAACTGTACTATGTGATGACATCCGTCGATCGATATCTACCATGATCGCAAGCCAGGGTGAGATGATCTGGAAGACCAGCAGTCAGTCACCCAGGCTGCAGGATCCCCCTCCCCACGTCGTTGATGGATCCAATGGAACAGCAAGGCTGTTACAGTTTAGCACCAGCGCCGTCGCACGAGCAGCCGAAGCGATGTTATTATACATCAGCGAACTGCCAACGGGAATCCAAGTCTTGATTTCATATCGAGATTTACTCCTGAAGTCTTTCCCATAGATGGGTATGACCGGAAGGCAGCGGACTATATTACAGGTAGTAATGGGTTACATGGGACCATTATTAGGGTTATCCCTGACCTGATAGTGTGGCACAAGTCTAATTCTCAAACTACCCTCTTACGGTATCTCTCCTACTGCTCTCTTATTCCTGTATTTCTTTTCGACTGTCACATAGCTGTTGCTGAAGACGGTTACTGGTTTTCCCCTATTCCTGTAACGTCTGGCGTCCCACAGGGATCTGTTTTGTTTCCTGCTGTTTTCCTTCTGTTCATGAAAGACTTGGAGACGTCCCTGGAGCCTACATTGTCCCACGCCATTCTTCAGAAGCCCCACCTCAAGCATAACTTAACTCATTTGGAAAGGCAGGTGCAGAACCCTTAACCTCAGAATGGGACAAATGAATCGAAGTTTTTGAGTGCCATTCAGTTTCTCCGCCTCTCCACTCGGTACAACTTTCACCTCTTCGTCTACGATGAATTCGCTGATGGCGTAAAGTGTGCCCTTGTGGCGTAATCGGAGGTGTGCTGGTCTCATTTACTTAGTTGTGGGTTCAAATCCCGCATTCCTATCCAATTCTCAGCAGTAAATGCATACTACCTGCCCCAACAGTCCTAGCATACAGAGTAAAGATGACAGTTTGGGCTGCAGCTACTCAATGTCTCCTTCTTCCTCTATGGCACCCAGTTTTTTCCTTTGGACACGTTAAAAAAATATATATATATCTCCTGTGCTAGGAAATTCAGCTGGGGGAATTCATATCACTGTTATCATCGTCCACGGGTGAAACGTACGGGGTTTTAATCACATTCCTTTCCTGCCGGACTAGAGGAAAAGACGAATAAAAGTGAATTTAGCTGGACTTCAGAAAATTCATGCATCAATATTCCATATCTTTCAAACTCCTTCGCGGTATTGAAGTCTTTATATTATCAGGCTTTATTTTTATGCTATACTTACTGTTATTGTTACTGTTAAAACGACGATATAATAATAAACGTATTAGTGGGTAATGGGCTAGGTGCTAGCAATCGTCAAAAAATAAGATTTAGCATTAAATAAGAAGAAATAGTATTACCTGGCTTTAGATTTAGCATTAAATAAGAAGAAATAGTATTAGTAACTGGCTTTAGAAAGGCCAATTTTGAGGGAGCGGGGAAATGCCTAAGTAAGTTTGGTACCACTCTAGGGGGTAATAGACCTGACCTAGGTCATGACACATGGGAATTTTGGGAACTCCCAAGTGAGGTCACTAACGAGCTCAGTCCGGAGGTCACAAACGGGGTCATGGGTCTAGAAGAATTGCACTATACCCTAAATTCTAGGATTCTGATTAGTAGTACAGGAGAGTTAGATAAGAAAGTAATACACCTAAATAGATGAGAGATATGATGAAAAATTAAATCTGAATAAAAAGAGGATTTTATGTGAAGGGCCATTTACACGGTGAAACGGTTTGCCAAACCCGGTTCGTCAAACAAGCGTTTGAAGTGATGTTTGACCGTGTGAATGGGGTATTTGGTTGTCAAACATGTTTGTCAAACGTGTTTGACAACCAAATACAGCATTCACACGGTCAAACATCACCTCAAACATTTGTTTGACAAACCGGGTTTGACAAACATTTTGATCGTGCAAATGGCCCTTTAGAATGAAAAGGTGAGAAGCACACCTTAGGACTAGGTATAATGAAAAGTCTAGACTGGTTAAAAAGAAAACGCACCAAGCGAAACGTAACTATAAAATTAAGGTTGCCAGATAAGCGGGATCTAACCCCAAGGATTTCTTTCATCTCTACAGAACTAGAAATAAGGAAAAGATAGGCTCAATGAAACCCGATAAGGCTATCTTGATAGATACAGAGAGAAAAAAAAAAAAAAGAGAGAGAGGCGTTTGATAAACATTTTCTCACGGTATTTACAAAAGAGATGGTTAGATATAGTACCTGATTGCAACCTGATCTTCAGTGTGGAAGATCGAGATAGACTAACTAGCATCAGCATTAGCAAGGGAAATATAGTCAAGCAGATAGACAGACTTAAAGCTACAAAATCCCGGAGTCCAGACGATTATTTTTCCGTGAGTGGTAAAAGAGTGTAAATTTGAAATCTGTGAGTAGTTGATAGAAGCATTTACTAAGTCGGTTGACTCTGGATTCGTGCCCATTTCTTAGGGGGAGGGGTAGGGGAACGTTGTTCCTATATCTAAAATGGGTGATAAATCTTCTATACACAAATACAGACCAATCAATTTGACGTCGGTTATAGGTAAAATGCTGAAATCATAGCAAATGGTATCAGGGAACATATAGAAAGGCATAATCTGATTTGTGACTCACAGCATGGGCTCATCAAGGGTAGGTCGTGTGTAACTAATCTTTTTTTTCCTTTTTACTCTAACGTTTACAGGGCGCCAGATAACAATGATAGTTACGATGTTTATATATCTCGACTTAAGCAAAGCATTCGACAAAGTGCCCCACCAGAGACTACTACGTAAAATCAGGGCCCATATCATAGAAGTGTTTGAATGAATTAGAGTATGGATTAGTAACAAAACAGCGGGTCACTAGTTACAGTGTAAAATCCAAATAGGGTAGTGTTGATAGTGGAGTTCCCCAGAGCTCTGTTTTGGGTCCCTTACTGTTCATCATGTATTTAAACGGCTTGGAAAATGGGATCAATAATGATGTTAATAAGTTTGCTGATGGCACTAAAATAGGACGCCATATTAGATCGGGGGAAGATGCTGTGATACTGCAGGAGGATCTTAATAAATTGTTAGTATGGTCAAAGAAATGGCAAATGGACTTCAGTATCTCTAAGTGCAGTGTGTTAATAAAGGGATTACACAACCCAGCTAACAGTTATATCTTAGACAACACTATGTTAAAGAAAGCAGAATGTGAAAAGGACTTAAAAGTGTTATTGAGTCCGGGCATTAAATCCAGGAAACAATGCATTAGTGTCAGGGCATTAGGATTTATTGCTACAAAGATTACTAACAAAAGAGCAGAGGTAATCATTAAACTCTATCTGGCGATTGTTAGAACCATCCTTGACTATGCGGTACAGTTTCGGTCTCCGTCCTATAGAATGGATATTAATACACTAGAATCAGTACAAAGGAGAATAACCAAATGATACGAAGGTTTAGAAAGTAACCATATGAAGAGAGGCTTGGGCATCTAAACTTGCACTCTCTAGAAAGACGAAGAGTGTAGGGTGGTCAAATAGAAATATTCAAATGGGGTCGAGGGTTTTAACAAGGGTGATGCAGGCAAGGTCATCATATTAAAACAGCAGGGCAGGACTCATGATAATGGATTTGAATTGGAAAAATTTAGGTTGAAGAAGGAAATAGGCAAGATCTGGTTTACCAACAGAGTGGTTAACTAATGGAATAGGCTTAGTAACCATGTAGTGAACACAGAAACAATTAATTGTTTTAATAGAAGATGAGATAACTTTATGGATAGGGATGACAGGTGGCAAGGAACATGGAACTACCTAGCGTAGGCCTTATGGTCTTTTACAGCCTCCCCCATCTTTATGCTCTTATGTAACCCGACGTACAACAACACCCAATTTTGATCCAAGTCCCTATATTTTTCTCCTTACAGATTTTGCACTTACTTCTGGTGCCGGTGCTCTCATCGGAATATGCGACGAAGAATGTCGAATTCGGTGTCATTACTGAGATTCTTCAAGACATCAAGGTCTATATGGAGGACTTTCCTCAGGTCACTAACCTGGCCGTGAAAATAGCGGCTTTGGAGACGTCTCTGCTCAGCAAGTCGGAGGCACTGATTGAATTGCGGGCCTTGACCAAGGCACAGGATGAGAAACTTCTCGACTGTGCAATTGGGCAGAGGGAGAGCAGTTCAAAAATCGCCGACCTCGAAAACTTGGTCAAAGAACTGGATAAAAGACTTCTAAAGTTTGAAGCTGAGGAGATCGAACAGGTTGTGGAACTGAAAATCACGAACGAGAAGGTTGTCAAAGGGGAACAAGGTGAGTTTAGAGAGGTATGTGTGTGGGGGGGGGGCTTCTTCGACTGATCTCTTTAAGTTACTCAAGGATATCCAAGCAATTAAATTCCTCATGTGTTCAGGGATTCTAAATCTCGTTCACACTGGGTTCACCATTATACAGAAACATATACCTAGGTATGGGACTGATTCTGGCCCTGTGGCTAAGTAATCGTTTACTTGTACCTGTGTGTATGCGAGGAGGTGTGAGAATATGATCTAGCGCAGACACATATCGTGTTTGATGAGCGAGCAGTCAAATAGTTTCTGCCCTTGTCTTCAAACAGATGTACAAGAGCTAAAGTCAGAGATGTCGAAATTCAAGGACCTTTTGCAAGATTTGGACAAGAACGATGGGGTCAAACTCAAGGAGGTGGATAAAGCAGTCGAAAAACTCCAGAAGTGGCAGAATCAGCATGAAGGTAATTTGTTTCTTATTGTAAGATAGGACGTTTCCTTCCTGTGAAGATCCTTTCTTTTTCAAAATATTATCCGCACCTCAGGTAAATACTGACAAAACAAACGCAGTTTGTCTTCGTGTCTCCAGGTCAACAAATACGGTGACGAAAACATCAAAGTAAAGAGGAGACACAGATTTGGATATGTTTGTCTTCTTGGCCAATACTGAACTACCATCATTATTTTCAGGAAAAAAAAAAATGCTGGGATGAGAGCTCCTACGCAAACGAAATATTCATTCATGGGGCAAGCCATACATTCGATTGCGGCCGTGCATGAGTGGTCTCTTGACGTGAGATACCTCACACCACGAAAGAGACTAAAGCGTTCCCGACCGAAATGCTTCGCTTGAAGTGGCGGCACCCTAGCTATTTCTCCCTAGCATGCTACTTGCTTTTGCTATTTCGTTTGAGAAGAAACGACATCGGTTACGATTTTTTTCTTCTTCAAATTTCCGAATGTCAAATTACTCTTGTGTCATATAGTGAGAAGCTGAGTAACGAACTAAGAGAAGTTAAACCTAGAATACAAATATTAGATACACTGTTGAGATGTTCTCACGGAAGTCTAGAATATCGTAACCGAAGACGTTTCTACTCAGACGAAATAGCATAAGCGAGTAGCATGCTAACCTAGTGTCACACCACCTTTAGCAACGTTCAAACGCACCCCACCCCCCACGGATGTAGGACAAAAACCCACAGAAGGAATACCCCCGGACAAAACACCCCAGGCAAAAGACACCCCGAGTAAAACACTTCATAACATATTTAACCAGTTTGGTTCCTTCTGAGGTGTTTTGTCCGGAGTTTTTTGTCCTGGGGGGTATTTTGTCCGGATACCACCCCCACTCCCACCTTCACACACGATACAAGAGGCATGCAGTGGCAGTCCAGCAATGGGATTTCTTTTATATGCTTTACGTGATCACCACCACCGGATGCCCCTCTCTGTATGCATACACACATTTTATATCCACACAAATACACATACATACACACACACGCGCGCGCGCACACGCACTCACACACACACACACACACACACACACACACACACACACACACACACACACACACACACACACACACACACACACACACACACACACACACACACACACACACACTCGGTGGCGCAGTTGGTAGAACGCTGAGCTGCCACGAAAGTGGCCCGCAGCTCCTGGTTCGAATCCTGCCCAGGGCCGAAATTATTTCGGTACTACTGCGCTCCGGGTCGTTACTCTGACTCTCGTGGGCGGGGAGTTGGGTGTGTGTGTGTGTGTGAAAGGTCATAGCATTACCCATAGATCGGACCTACGAGCTCTGAGCTCTCTTCCGGGAGGGAAATAGCTGCCGATCACGAGTCCAACACGTGATCCAAAGACCAAGTGAAGTGAATACACACACACACACACACGCACACACACACACACGCACACACACACACACACACACACACACACACACACACACACACACACACACACACACACACACACACACACACACGCACACACACACACACACACACACACACACGCACACACAATATATTTTCCCTTAATCCATCTTCAGTCTCGGCATTTATTTTCCTTCCTCCTACGTGGATAAGAATGTTCTCTGACGAGCTTTTTATATTCTGATATTCCTACTCTATTTTTCATTGTTACTGTCCCAATTTCACAGCCATCTTTTACAGTAGATTTTTTCCTTTGTAGGACTTTCTAAATGGATCTAATTCTAAAGTGTGTTGTACTTATTTAAAACACCGTAACGTTGTTTTATTTTGTAATCCTGAAGAAAGTGGGAACATACCCCCCCAACATGACGTCATTCGTCTGGAAGATTTCATATTTCTTGTTTTCATGCGTTCGTTGCAACTAAGGGTCTTCTTTATCTTTGCCAGAGAAAGGAGTTAGCTTCTCTAAGCGACTCCAGGATATCGAGTCGAAGAATGCGGAGAGTAATGAGTCTCTGTCCTCCATCAGCGGACGTCTTGACACTCTGAAGGAGTTTGTTCACAAGTACCACACCAAGGACAACGCTATAAGTGAGTATGCAGTTAGCTTGGAGAGCTTGAGATTGCGGTTTTCCATCACCCATGATTATTGTTCCATATTATCTTAATATCTTAATTAATCATTATCTTGCATATATCTTAATATTGTTTCTTTTACAGCCATATAGGAATTTTTCCGCAATGGAAAACACCAATAAGAACCTTTTAATGTAGAATTAGCTATCACTTTCATCCGCAGGTGCCTAATGTATTTTTGTTAACTACATATATGTACTGTTTATTACTTAGTTAATCAATTTATTTTCCATCTATTCATTCATTCATACATTCATTCATTTTTGTTTGTTTATTAAATCTTTATCGGTTTATTCACCCTTTCAGCCCTGTGCCCCTTGCCTTACGTAAAAGTGGGCCCAGACTGCTTCTTGATGGGGACGACGGAAATGAAATGGCCCGACGCCAGGATCTACTGCCAGGGGCGGGCGAAGAAGATTGGAGGCGAGGGCGACCTGGCCGTGCCCACAGACAGGGAGACATTCGTCAAGTACATCGAGAGTCAAACTTCAGGTAACATAACAATAATATTCACCCTGTCAGGTCTTTGTCCCTTGCCCTACGGAAAGGTGGGCGCAGGCTGCTTCTTGCTCAGGACGACGGAAAAGAAATGGCCTGACGACAGAGACTTCTGCCAACAAGAGGCGAAGATGATCGGTTACAATATTCTATTATTTTTTCAAACCTCCAGATATTATATCATCTCTCCGTCATATATAGCAAAGCTGAATGATAAACTAGGATATTATAAACCTATACGAATGTTAGATATACTATTGAAATCTTCTTAGAGAAGTTTAGGTTTCTGTAAGTGAAGTCATATTCTAGTTATTCAAATGGAGGTTGGAGGTAGGATGGGGGAGAAAAAATAACCCAGAATGAATGCCCCCTTATGTTCTATCGCCCTTGCCTAGTAACACATTGCAAGCCTGGAACGAGTGGTATGGAGAGAGAGGCATAGGAAGTTTTTCAAAAGTGGAGTCAGAATACACCATTCAGTTTACCGCGGTATGGTCTTCCCTTAAGCATACTTGGAATGAACACTTCCGTGTTCAGTGTAGACAGCTGGTAGTATTCCCGTCAGAATATACCATTTTAGTTTGCCGCAGTATGGACTACCCTTAAGCACACTTGGGCTGAGCACTTCCGGCTGGTATTATTCTTACAATAAAGAACTATAACAGCTAGGATATTTAAATTCAATCCCATGAACCGGTGTGACACATGAATGGTCCCTCCGTTGGCTTCCTATGACCCCATTCCTTCTTCCCCTCCTCCTCCCCTTCCTTTTCCTCCTACGCAGTGAGCAGTGTCTCTTGGTTTTCTCATTGCAAAGTGATGGATTTAGTATATCAGTTTATGTTCTGTATATGTGTATGTACGTGTGTGTATGTGTTTGTTTTAAGACACAGCTTCGCATCCTGTCCATATGCTTACAAATCAATTTCCTTTTCCTCCTCTCCCTGTTTCGTAGCTGGCATGTACTTGTGGATGGGCGGCTCCGACTCCGAGACCGAGGGGAAATGGAAGTGGTTGACAGGGGAGTTCGTGGACGAAGAGTCCTTCCCCTGGGATGATGGAGAACCGGACTCGAACTCGAGCCAAAACTACTTGTGCATTGCGACCAAGGCTGGCGCGCGCTACCACGACTGCATCAACGAGGCTACTCTCCAGTTCGTCTGCCAACTTTTCTAGATGGGATTCCTTTTAGAACCTAAGTCGCCGCAAGACAATCTTGCATCCTAAGATTCGCCTTTTCCGGTTTGATTGGGATTACTTCTACACCTAGCTAATATATATATATATTGGAAACTAGTATGTTATAGCACATTTGTAAAAGATCACTGTTAACCCACTATCGGAGAAATAATAACGGAAAGTACAGAGAAACTGTATATTTCGACTACTCTCTGTGGTCCTCTTCAGCAGAATGGATTCTGGATTCCAAGAAAAGACCACCTCGCTTGCGCGGGATCGGGTTTTGTGGGAGGGGAAGAATGTCTGTTAGAAAATGAAAAGATAGTAGTGTATAAAAGAGGGCTATTGCCACCGGGCGAATTGCGAGCGATTAGGGGCTAGTATGTTGTCGTGGCTTTAGGAGAACTGGGCTAGGAACTTGGACGGTGGCGCCAATGCCGGGAGGAAGAGCATATTATATCACCAACGAAAGTTTGGAAAATGGTAGGAGACGTAGTAGGAGAGAAAGGGGGAAAAAACGGAAAAATCTTTAGTGGGAGGTAAACTGAAATGAGAAGATGTAGTATAAGAGAAAGTGAGAAAGGAAGCGAATTTTAGTCGAAGAAAAAGGAAGTGTATATGTTTGTGCGAGGGATTCGGCTATGTTCGTGAGGTGTATGTGTGTAATTTACGGTTAGTGAGTAGATTTCACTTCCCGCGTGTAGAGGGCGTTCCTGATTAGCCCCAGGTAAGGCATGAGAATTCCTGTTTTACCCCAGGTCGGGTTTGAGTACCGATATTATTATTATTATTATCATTATTATTACCATTACCATTATTATTATTACATTATTGCGGTTATCACCAGTCAAGCTGGTGAAGGGGTGTGTTACTTGTTGGTGCGGTTATACACGTTTTACCGTGTACACCGCACGTGGGACGGGCGCAGCTGACAGATAGTCTGTACGGTGTGGTCTTGGTGTAATATGTTGTATCAGATGTTTGTGTTTGGCGTGCAGTTTTTCTAGGTGTCTTGAGTGAAGTTTGTGTTTGTGTTGGTTGAGTGGACGGATGTTGGAAATTTGGTGTAGAGACTCAGTGGTTCTGAAGTCGCTCCATCGCGAGCCCGTGATGAACTGGACAGCGGCATTCTGAACCTTCTGATGCTCGTAGTTATTGGTGGCACATGTCAGCTGGCTTAGTCCCGGGGACTGGCACAGAATCGGTCTGACGAGGGCTATCCAAACAGCATTTTTAGAAAGGTAGTTATTGTACACCGGAGAGATGATGTGGACCAAACCTCCGGGGTATATAAATTGCCGTGTAAAGACTGTGATGATGTGTACTGGGGCCAGACTGGCAGGAATTTGTCCACGAGATTAAAGGAACATAAAAACTCCATAAAATATGGACAAGTTAACTCCGCTGTGTTCCTTCATGCCAGCCAAAAAGACCATAGATTAGATTGGGATAATGCATCAATAATTTATAAATCACACTGTAGCTATAGAAGAAAAATTGTGGAATCTTCTCTAATAAAACATTATCCTAACTTTAATACCTCTAAAGGCCAGTGGCCCCCAGATTGTATTACCAAATTAGCGGTCAACAAGATCATGTCTAAAGCGGTTGGACAAAATATCACCCCTTGTCCTACTTTGACCCGACCATTTCAAGGGCATGTGACCTGAGCCCACCCCCCCCCACACTTTCCTCATCCCCTTCTATGTACCC
>NC_134804.1:37775326-37837826 GCF_046742065.1 Oratosquilla oratoria | reverse complement strand
GAGAGTGGGAGTCACTCCACAAGGGAGATCCGCACTCCATAGGACACATAGCTCGTCGGTGCAGCGATACCGCTCTCGACCGTTACTTCAGCGATTCGAGTTCGAGTCCTGCGTAGGGCTGAAAAAAAAATCAACATCACTGCACCGCGAACCGACAGTCCAGCTGTGGTGGGCAAGGAGTCGTGTGTGTGTGTGTGTGTGTGTAAGGTCTTGGCATTGCCCATAGATCGGGTCATAAATGCATTACCCGTGAGGGTAATAGCTGTCGATCACGAGCCCAACACATAGTCCAAGATAGTGGTGGTGAATCAAAGGATTACAAAGGATTACAAAAGCGGAGCATACCGACAGGAGACCTTTTGATCCATATCTAGGTCGGATGCGAAAAAAAATCATATTAATAATAAAATAATAAATAAAAACTATAGTAATGTAAATAACAAATAAAATACATAAATAGATGCATAGGTATAGTTAAATAATAAACAAACAGGTAAATAGTAAATAATAATAAAGTGACATATAACTAATAATAAATGAAAATCAGACAGATAAAAGATAACAAAACAAAAACAAATAATATAAGATAAATTATAATCATTACAGCATCTTACTTAGGTATTTATCTAAATGATTCTTAAAGCTTCGAACTGAACTACATTGCACTACCTGTGCAGGAAGTTTATTCCATTCATTAACTACACGGTTGGCAAAGTTGTTTCTACCTACTTCCAAATTGAATCTATTTCCGGATAGTTTGAGACCATTGTTTCTTGTCTGATTCTCATTCAATGTGAAAATTTGGTCACTTTTGATGTTGTCAATTCCCTTTAAAATCTTAAAGACAAATTCCCTTTAAAATCTTAAAGACAAATTCCCTTTAAAATCTTAAAGACCCTATAAGGTCGAACGAGTGCCGCCGTGTAAGGTGAAAGGTTGGAAATTAGACCAACTGACGTCACCGAATCCCGTACGAGTGTAGGGGAGGGGTTTCGTTGAGGTGTTATCACACTTGAGCTATTTTTCCTCCGACTGTTAGAGCAGATTCTCAACCCGCAGCTTTTGGGAAGGAATCTGATATGCTACATGAAAATGACTTTCCTCCAGCATATCAAATAACAGTCTATGTATTAATTTATTTTTACACAGTGATTTTACGGCGGAAAAAGTTCTGGGGGTGGGCAGTATCGCTGATTAATCGGAGGTTGGTGGCGCGTCACCCGAATTTTCGAGACTGATTTTTTTTTTTCTTTCTTTTATCGTGGCGGTGACGAAGTGCCGCGGACAGGATGAGCAGCCAGTCTGGAGTTGGACTTTTGACAGGCACTGCAGAACACAGAAAATATTATTTTTCCAGTCGAATTCCGCTGCAGGGAATGTTCTTTAGAAAGGCACATCTGCGGCCAAAACTCTCGCCCGCAGCGGGCAGTGTACTCACTAAAGGGGTTATCACACTGGGCTATTTTTCCTCCAACCTCCAATTAATCGACGGTACTGCCCACCTCCGCCGTAAAATCTACTCCAACAGTCGGAGGAAGAGGGTCGTCACCGTGAACTGCGTCAGCTGGCAGGTTACTCCGTCAACGTCGCTTGCGTCGTCGTCACTTGCGTCGTTGTTGGGCGGTGTGTGCGTTGTTACAGATCCAGGTCGGCTCACTGACCGACCACCATCTCATGTCGCCTTATCCGATAACGCAAGAGAGTTTTGATATCGGGAGACTCAAGCTTGCTCCCAAAGGCCGGAGGAAGGTCTCCAGCGACAGGAGGAGGAGGAGGAGGAGGAAGAGGAGGAGGAGGAGGAGGAGGAGGAGGAGGGAGGGAGGAGGGAGGGAGGGAGGGAGGAGGGAGGGAGGGAGGGAGGGGTGAGGTGTGTGGGGAAGGAGGGGTCATGTATTCAGGGAACTCGTTTGTTAAGCGAACTAAAGACGCAAGCAGAGGGAATGGCTTCTCCCCCCACCCCAACCACCAAGGACAGAGCAGACATGAATCAGGGATTCCGCGCAGGAAAGGATTACGGTATGTGTGTGTGGGGGGGGGGGGGGCGCGTGGGCGCGTCGCGGGATCTTTTGGTCAATAACGAAACCAAGTGATTCACCACGGTCTTGGATCAGGTGTTGGACTTGTAATTGATAGCTATTATCTTCCCGAATGAGAATTCAGAGCTCATATATGGCTCAATCTGTGGGTAATGAATGGTGTGACCTTATATATAGACACATTTAACTCCTCGCCCACCTGAGTTGGAGTGCCGGCTCACAATGCAGCGAAGCTTTTTCATTAAGCCCTGGGCGGACTTGAACTATGATCGCTGAATTAGAGGTCGAGATTGGTACCACTGCACCATCGATCAACAATGGTCTTGTAATTCAAGTTCATTCTTAAATTAATTAGAAATGGGTCATGGGTAAGGAAATAGACCACCGAATACATAAGTATGTTATATCCAATACTTAGAAATTCAGACACACCTGAGAGAGTGGAAGTGCTAACCTACGGGACCATTCTTCGCCTGATAATCACTTGCTGAGCTGAAACTTGGACATTGACGTCGAAGACCAATTTAAAAGTACAGTCAGCTGAGATATTAACCCTCACATTAATTAAAAGTGTCACAAAACTTGATCGTTAAAGAAACACCACAATTCAGAACTCTCGCCAGATAAAGTAAGTTCTCACCTACATCGAGATGGCTCAATTACTGCAGTACGGTCACATCAAACCCATAGACCAAGGTAGAAGTAGTCAAGCGGATTGAAAGACTTAAAGCTACAAATTCCCCAGGTCCAGACGAAAAATTTCCGAGAGTGCTTAGAGTGTGAATTTGAAATCTGCGACCAGTTAACAGAAATATTTAATGAGTCGGTAGGCAAACGCTGTTCCTGTTTTCAAAAAGGGAGATAAATCGTCTATATGCGACTACAGGCTAATCAGTTTGACATCAGTTATAGGTAAAATGCTTGAATCAATAATAGTTAATTGACTTAGAGAACACATCGAGAGACAATTTGATTCGTGACATACAGCATGGTTTAACTTTAGCAAAGCGTTCGACAAGATGCCCCGCCAGAGACAACTAAATAAAATCAAAGTCCATGGCATAGGAGGAAAAGTGTTAAAATTGATTAAAGCTTGGATCAATGACAGAAAACAGCGGGTCACCATAAATGGTGTAAAATCCAAGTGGAGGAGTGTTTCTAGTGGGGTCCCCCAGGGCTCGGTTTTGGGTCTTTTATTGTTCATTATGTACATAAATGACTTGGAGAATGGGATTAATAATGATGTTAGTAAGTTTGCGGACGGAACTAAAATAGGACGCCTAATTAGGTCAGGAGATGAGGTCGAGATTCTGCAGGATGATCTTAACAAATTGTTCACATGGTCTGTGAAATGGCAAATGAACTTCAATATTTCAAAGTGCAGCGTATTAAAAGTAGGGCTACACAACCCCGAAAATAGGGACTTGGGAGTTCTAGTGAATCCTAACCTTAAATCCAGGAAACAGTGCATTAGCGCCAGGAATAAAGCTAACAGAGCATTAGGTTTTATAGGAAGGTTACGAATAGAAGTGCAGAGATAATTATCAAACTATCTAGCGTTACAAATGATTACAAAAGCGGAGCATGCCGAGAGGAGACCTTTTGGTCCATATCAAGGTCGGATGCGAAACAGTTATAATAATGATAAATGAATAAATAAATAAATAATTGAATAAATAAAAACTATAAAAAAGTAAATAATAATAAATAGAACAAATGAATAGGTATAGTTAGATAATAAACAAGCAGGTAAATAGTGAATAATATATTTACATATAACTAATAATAAATGAGAATCAAGCAAATAATAATAAATAAAGAGACAAATGATAAAAAACAAATAAACAAATAATATAAAATAAACGACAGTCATTATAGCATCTTGCTTAGGGTGTTTATCTAAATGATTCTTAAAGCTTCGAACTGAACTACGTTGCACTGCCTCTGCAGGGAGTTCCATTCATTAACTATACGGTTGGCGAAGTTGTTTCTACCCACTTCCAAATTAAATCTATTCCCTGACAGTTTGAGACCATTATTTCTTGTCTGATTCTCATTCAGTGTGAAAATTTTGTCACTCTTGATGTTATCAACTCAATTTATAATCTTAAAGACCTATATCAAGTCACCTCTGAGTTAGACCCATCCTTGACTATGTGGTACATTTTTGGTCTCCGCCTTATAGAATGGGCATCAATTCACTAGTATCAGTACAGAGGAGAATGACCAAAATGATACATAGGCTCAGAAATTTACCTTACGAAGAGAGGCTTAGGTACACATTCTCTGGATCTAATAGAGGTGTTTAAGTGAATCAAAGGCTTTAACACGGGTGACGCAAAGTCATCATATTAAGACAACAGGACAGGACTCGCAGAATTGATTTTAAACTGGACCAATTTAGATTTAAGAAGGGAATAGGTAAGAATTGTTTTACTAAGAGGGTGGTTAACGAATGGAATAGACTAGTGAGCGCTGAAACTATCAGTTGTTTTAAAAAGAGGTTAGACAACTTTATGGATGGGGATGACAGGTGGTAATGGGCATAGAACTGCCTAGTGTAGGCCTTATGGTCCTTATGTTCCTAAGGTACCCAAGAAAGTATCTGAGATGGATCTCCCGTTCCCCGCCCCTCCCCATTTATCTCACTTCAATTGATTTTTCCCGTTGTGCGCTGATGGCGTAATCGGAAGCGTGTTGGTCTCGCATGCACTTACTTATTGGTCCAAATCCCGCAGTGACTGTTATCTACCCCAACTGTCCATCGCACAGAGGGCAAAGGGGATGGCTTCGGCCGTGGGCAATAACCTCCGGGCATTGGCTCCTCACTTATTCTACACTGTACTGTTTGATGTGCATTTATTTGCATATACACTTGATAGTGTATAAACTAATAGGGAGAAGTAATTCCAAGAAAATTCGTCGATTACAGATCTTTGAAAAAAAAAAAACTCCAACCAACTAACCAACCCAATGTTTACGTTGAGCGGTATGTTTATCATTAGGCGAAAGCTACCAGACTTTTCTCTACTAATAAGGAGGAAATACGTAAACGACAAATTTCCAAGCAGATTGGTGACAGGCAGTTCACATTCACAGGAAGAATGGTGCCCACATTACTCAAAACAGAACTGGCTAAAGAAAAGTGTCCAATACATGTGTATACATACAGCAAACACTGGATTAACGAGGGAGGTGAGTAGTTGAGGTGAAGATTAGTTGAAGCATACATTATTACATAGTTCAAAATGCATCGGATGTGGTCATGTGAAGACGGCCATTTGTGAACTTATCTTCGAGATGATTTTCGATGATCATTTATTCTTGAATATTTTCTTTGTATTATATTTAGGTTTGCATGTCCGGTAGCAGACACTAATGTTGATGGAAACCTGAGTTACCTTTATGACCATAATGATGGTGATAGAAATGAATATTTCTTTTATGAAGAATATAACTATCAACTCACACACACAATCACAGTACCCACTACCAACAGGCAGTGACAAAAAAGAAATTCCAGATAGATATATGGGCTGCCTTAGTTTGAGTATATAATAAGGGATTGCTAATAATTTGTTTTGATGTATTAACACTGGAGGTGGGGAGCTAATCTGCCAGACAAAACCACTATACCTCTGGGATACTGTATTTTACACAAAATATCAGCAGAAATATTAAAAGTATTATTCAGGTTCTGAAATAATAAAATATGTACATATTTATTGTCATCCTTTACATATGATAACCTAAATGAAACTACTGCCCCAACCTAACCTAATATGACCCATCTTGCTGTAGTTTGGAGAAATACATGTGGGTTTATTAGTTTAGAAATTGAATAATGTTATTATTATTTGTTTTAGTAATTTAATATTGAATTAATCTCCATAGCTAAAATCAATCTTAAAAAAGAAAAGTACTAAGCGTACATGCTTTTTGTGTTATCCTCGGCAGTTTGCATTTATTATTCTGAACTATGTGTTCTTGTCATTATTTGCACTTCATGTACATTGTTTAATTGCCAAATAAAGTCTATCTATCTATCTCTAACAAAAATAAGACTGATTAGTATCCAAAGTTAAAATTAATTTCCTTAGCCTTATGTAGAATTATAATAGGTGTTTTAAGAAAGAACAAATAAGTGAGGTTGATTAACATAAAAAAATAAATGGATTCGAATTACTTATGATACCTTTACACAGTAGTCCAGATTATCTTTATATATTAATACATACCTTTGATACACAATATCTTTAGGTTGCTATATCATTCGTACATTTCTTTGAGGGTACTTTTTATTATTCATGTGACCAGAAGCAGATGCCTGCTAATGAAGGTGCTGTGAGATGGATGGCATGGGAATTGGGCCCTCACTTCTATCTGGAGGTGTGGGCCCAAGATCTCCCTCCATAAACATCAATTGTATTTCCTCCTTTTTTCACATTGGGAAAGCTGGCAACCAGTAACTGCTTTCCTCCTATTACTACAACAAGTCAGTGACAGAAATGGTCCCATGCTTAAGCAACGTACATAACAGTTTAATTTTTTTTTTCACAAAGATCAGTAGGACCAAGGACTTGTCAGCCACTGTGGGACTGAAAGTTTCCAATCAGTGAAACTCAAAGCAAAAGTTATTTTATTGTTTAAAAGAAATTTTCCAGTTTTGGATAACTTAAAGTGATGGAGTTTTGCAGGTTCCCCTTGGTAAGAAGCAACATTTCCCCAACATTCTGGTTTCTGCTGTTTTCTCTAAATTATATCTATTTACAATTATGGTATATCCTCCAGTCTCTTTTACTTCTCCTTACTTCATTGCAACTAATGGGGTGCCATAGGGCTGAATAAGATCCTCTGGTATTAGAATGGAAAAAGTACCACTTGATTTGTAAGGGAGGATAGATACTCAAATGTTGTCACACAACTAGATAAATTTTTCTGGCAGTAATCAGAATAAAATAAGCATCACATAATAGAGGAGGTTAAGCATACATTGTCAGGTCATACATATAGACTATATGTGTACGTATATGTATATACTGTAATATATATATATATATATACATGTATATATATATATGTATATATATATGTATATATATATATATATATATATATATATATTTATCAACCACAGTGCACTTTAATTCTAAGCCATCAACATTAGGTGTCCCGATGGAGGGAACATGCAGAAATTGAAATGTGGTATGACCAAGGACTCGAACCTGGTTAGTGCATAACAAATGCTGTAGTGATTTAAACCATTGCTTCATCAAGATGGAGCAATGGTTTAAGTCACTACAGCACTTGTTATGCACTAACCAGGTTCGAGTCCTTGGTCATACCACATTTCAATTTCTGCATGTTGCCTACATTGGGACACCCGATGTTGATGGCTTAGAATTAAAGTGCATTGTGGTTGATAAAAATGTATTGCTATTCACTGGGACCCATTCAGTGTTGCACACATACATATATGTATATATATATATATATATATATATATATATATATATGTATGTATGTATGTATGTATACATATATGTATGTATGTATGTATGTATGTATGTATATATATATATATATATATATATATATATACACTCACATATACATGTACATACCTGGTATATATTTCAGATTTGTTTTGTGATGAGTAAAACCATTTCTCATATCCTGAGTTTTTAGATTGATATATATATTCCACTGGACTCTCATTCAGGAAATCAAATTATGTGGTGTTTGATGATTTTTTTTTTTTTTATAAAGTTTGTTTGGTTTGTAGTTTAACAAGGATGAAAAATTGATACAGCCCAAAGGTATTTCTTGTTGTGTGCTATGTAGTTTTTCCAGGATGAGGGGAGGGTTGATGCATAATGAAACAGTGGGGGTGAACCAGCTTCAGCACTCAGGATCTGTTATGGAGGTTCTGCCTTTTGCTGCATTCCCTCAGACCCAGGCAATGGGTGAGGGACAAGGATGACCTTTCATCCACAAGAAGCTGAAATAGAAAGGACAACAAATGAGTTTTAGATGGATGGTGGATGGGTGAAGGGTGGGTATATGCCTTTAGTTGGCTAGCCCCAATATAATGGGGAAGGGGCTTTTTGTGTATGATGATCATAAAGATTTTATTAAAAACATCACCAGGTATTTCATTTGTGTCTTGTATTTCCCTTTTAGGATTTAATATTTCAAGAAACAGTAGAGAGCACACATCATATAACTCCTGAGCTCAGATTACGCCTGATAACTCCCGAATGTCGATTATGGATGGCTACTCCAGAGGAGTCACCTTTCCCTGAGCCATTCTGGGGCTTTTACTGGCCAGGTGGACAAGCTTTAACAAGGTAAATTATTGTAGAATATATTCCTGCAACATAAATTAATTATGAAAATATCCCACCTCTATAGGACCAATGTGGTGGTCCAGCAAGATGGACTTGAAAGCTGCTCATTTTCAAAACCCTTGAACTACTTCACTTCCATCAGGAGTTGTAGCCCTGTGGGGCTAACACTCAGTCTCCAGACTGGGTCCAGGATATCTCTTTATCAAATTCCACTTTATTTTTTACACTTTTTCACACATGGGGAGCTGACAACTGGGGACTGCTTTCTTCTCCCTACCTCTTTCAGTTACTGACATAGAAATGGTCCCACACTGATGTAACACTGACAACAGTGCAAAATATTGTCCCAGAGAGATCTATGGGAGGTTATGAGAACTGTTGTCAGCCACTGTGGAGTTGTAGGTTTGCACTTGGTGAAACTGAGGGCAATGATTGATTGATTTGATTTTTATGACATATATTGTTAGGTATGTTCTCTCATCTGGCAAGATTTTTACTACTATGTCTTTATCTATTTATTTTAATCCTTGGAGAGTACAAATGCATCAGTGTTTTGAATTTGGTGATAGTGATTTTATAATTTTTTGTGTTTTCTAATATAATGTAATTGCCTTTCAGATTTATTTTAGACTCTCCATCATTAGTGGTTAAACAAAAAGTTTTAGATTTTGGATGTGGCTGTGGAGCAAGTGGATTGGCAGCAAAAATTATGAAGGCAGAGTCTGTCACATTTAATGACATTGACAAAGGTATGAAACAGTGAAGATAACTTTTATGAGAACAGTAGCTCCCTATACTGTCTATCTCTATATATCAAAAGGCCTCTTCCCCCTTATAAGGGAGAAGTCAATAATTGTGGGGGTTGATAAGCATTTTTGGGTTGCCAAGTTTTCAAATTATCAAAAGTAAAATGTACAACTGCCATTCTTGAATTAGACATTTGCCTGTTTCTATTTCTATTTCTACTTTACAGAAAAATGTGTAAATAAAATGTACCAGTAATGTAATTTCCATTCTACATCCACTTGCATAATAAAAAAGACCAATGAGGTCAAAGTCCTGGTTTGAAGTACATAATGAAAGTTGAATGAAAAAAAAAAAAAAAAATGGAATTTCTGATTTAGAATGATTTAGAAGTGACATATATGTTGCTATTTTCCTTGTAAGGGGGAAAAACATTAGTATGTGTATGTATGTATGTATGATATGAAAGACTAAACTGATCTTTTTACAGATGCAATGATTGCTGTTCAATTGAATGGCTCTTTAAACAATATAGCTGTTGACAAATTTGCTTCTGAAAACCTTATTGGCAGTTCCTGTAAAGATTATGATGTGATCTTAGTTGGAGATATGTTGTATGACTCTGAATTTGCTGATTCCCTATTCATCTGGCTGAAGGAATTACATCAAAGGTACTAAGAAATATAATTAGACCTTAGGATTTATTTTTCAATATTGATAGATTATTGAATTATTTTGATGATAAAATTTTGTTTTTAAATCATGTGATATATACAGTACTATATTTTCTAAATATGTAAAAATGTTTAGTTATTTTTTTTCCTTACCCTTTCTCAAGGATCCAGCTATCTTTCTCAGGTCTTATATTTAAACAAAAATATTATGATGTAGAAAAAAATGTGAAGTGCAAATCCATGTGAATATTTGCAGCATTTATATTTTTACACTTTGGAGATATGGAAATGTTTATGGTTGCAACCCACTGGGTATCATAGTTAGTCCACATAAATTGATGTACTGGTAAATACAGAGACATGCTAAACTGTACTATCTGTATCACTCTATATACCAATGGGCATCTTCCTTTTGTAAGCGAGGTAGCCAGCCAAGGCATAAGGCATGCCTCTGCCCCCACCCATCCCACTCTGACCCTTCACCCAATTCCCTTTCTTAGTTCCTTGTTAATCCCTGTCCCCTGCCAACTGCCTGGGTCAGAAGCATTGCAGCAAGACACAGCAGATCCACAGCAGAGCCCACCACTTCATTTACATGATGACCCTCCCTCCTTGTCCCCTCATGTGAAAACAGAGAAGACAAGGAGAAATCCCTTCTGACCAGATCAAATTATATTCCATTGACAACCATTTTCCACACACTTATCTCTTGCCTTTCCCCTCCACTGTTTAAAAGATAATACCCTTTTACTCAAAGTCCCTTCACCCCATCCATCCACCTCACCCCATCCATCCACCTCATTCTTGGTCAACCCCTCAAGTTCACTTCATCCACCTTTGCCTTCAACACTTTTTGCTAGTCTTTCTTCATTCTTTTCATGTGCCCAAACCATCCAAGTATCCATCCTATCTGCTAGCTTCCTTTTCACTCCCTGCTTTCCTTCTCACCTCCTCATTTCTTACTCTATTTGTACAAATGTAAGTGAGCAATTATAGGAGCATTACTGTACTTGTGTGTATTGTATAGATGCACTGTTTGTGAAGATAAACATAATGCACTTTGCAATCATATGTATTTACTCCGACTGAATACATGCAATGTGTATGAGTAGTTCTCTGGCCTTCCCACAAAACCCTTTGGGAAGAAATTTTGGACTGTTTTTGTATATTTTATTAGTGTGTGGGGATAATTCTGTCACCAGCTTATGGTACTTAGAGGGAAATAGTTGCCATATGTCGACTTCCCATGTGAAAAGATGGAGGAAATGCTTTCAAAATTGATAGAGATCTTGGGCCTGGTTTGGAGACCTGCAGGGTGTCAAAGTTACCTGTCATTGGTCTTATAACAGGTATGGAAATACTAAAGTGTCTGTGACAGTTTGGATACAGAAACTATTATAGTGCAGAGTAATTAATTTGGTTAACATTGGGTGAATAAATTGCATACAGTACAAGTGTGAATGGGTAATGGAAGTGACAGATAACGTGTACACACCAAAGAGGAAACAAAATACTAGAACAACTCCCTAACTTAAACATGTTAAATTCCAGCAAATACCCAACCAGGCAACCTTCTCAATATAGCCAGCAAGCAGCTTCCCATATATAACAATGTGTTCCCTTTCCCTCCAAAGACAAACTGCATGGGAAAGTATACATGACCTCCCCTCAGACCACTTTCTCATAAAGATTAGCATACAACTAAAAGGAAAAATAAAACCTACATGCAAGAAAACACTTGTAAAGTACAAAAAACAAATTGGCAAGAACCCATAGAGAAAATAAAAAAGAATGTAGGGAACTTTTCCATAGATCAGTTTCTAGGTCAATGGAAATGATATAATTGACAGTTCAGAAGGTCAGCAAGAGATATATTCCAGGAGGCAATAGGATAATATACAACCCCAACAATGCACTAGATGGCCACCCTAAAAAAGGATAAGTAAACTAAAAAGCAAACAGAAATTAACAGAAAAAATAGAAGAAGAAAAAGTCGTACTCTGTAATTTCTTGAGTGGATGAAAGGGGAGGGTCGTCATGTAAAGAAGGGGTGGGGGTAAACCATTTTTGGCTGTCAAGCCCTGCTGTGAAGATGTTATACTGTATATTGTATGGGTTCTTCATCCACAGGGAGCTAAGAAAAGAGGGACAACAGATGGGTGTGGGATGGGTGAAAGGTGGGCACATACCTTGGTTGTGGCACCTCCCTTATAAGGGGAGTGTCGCAGGACACAGCACATCCACAGCAAGGCCGCTTCATTAAATCAGCGACTCCCCCTCTCCGTCCCCCCATATAAAGGAGAGGACGGGGAGAAATCCCTTCTGGCTGCGTCAAAAATTTTTGCTCACACACACTACCTCACCCCCATTCCCCCGTCCAATCCACCTCATGCATCACAACTTTTTCCATATACAACCATTCTCCATTCACCCCTGTCTTCTGTCCTCTCCCGTCCTTCCTCAACCGACATTCCCCTCTTCCCCAAAGCCCCCTTCACCCCATCCATCCATCTCATCCTAGGACGTCCCCTCATGTTCACTCCCTCCACATCTGCCTTCCATACCTCCTTTACTAATCTTTCTTCACTCATTCTTTCCATGTGTCCAAACCATCCTAATACTCTTTCATCCACCCTATCTCCCAGCTCCCTTTCCACCCCTGTTCTCCTCCTCACCTCCTCATTTCTCACTCTATCTAGCCTAGTAACCCCCATCATACTTCTCAGACACTTCATCTCAAACACATTCAAGTTCCTTCTCTCTTCCTCTCTCATGTTCCATGTTTCTGCTCCATACAGGCAGAGTATGTATGTATGTATGTATATCTATCTATCTATATATATATGTATGTGTGTATATATATATATATATATATATATATATACATATATATATATCTATCTATCTATATATATATGTATGTGTGTATATATATACACACACACACACACCAAGGGCTTTTTTCCCCCTTATAAGGGAGGTAGCCATGTCAGAAGGCATATGCCCACTCCCACCCATTCCACTCCCATCCATCACCCTTTCCTCCCTTTCATCCTCATGGATGAAGGGTTATTACTATATCTTGCTCACTGCCCTGGGTCAGAAGTACTGCACCAAGACACAGTAAATCCACAGCAAGGCCGCTTCACTTAATCGGTGACCTTTCTCTCCATTCCCTCGTGCAGAAAATAGAGAAAGTGGGGAGAAATCCCTTTGTGCTGTGTCATAATATCACTCACACATAACCACTCCCTAATCCAGCAACTTCTCCTCCCCACTCCCTTCCTTGCATCACATTATCATATATACACAGCCATTCTCCACTCACGCCTGTCTCCTGCCTTCTCCTTTCTTTGCTCAACAGACACTCCCCTCTTTATATATGTACAACTAAAAGACATCATAAAAATAACAAACAAAAAAAAAAGAAAAATTGGAAAGACACCCAAATACCATAGATGGGGAAATGCAATACAAACAAATGTGGAAAACTAAAAAATTAAAAATTAAAAATTAAAATAAAGCCGTAGACAGTTATAGTAACCCAGTGAAAAATATAATCTCCAAAAGATTAATGACCTATCATTAACAAACACTTCCCCAAAACAAGTTTGAAAGTAATGACAAAAATAGGAAAATAAATGGATATGAAAAATCAATCAATATGTTGCCCCATGATTCTTTTGCAGGAAACCCACAGCTCCCAGCTAGCTGGCACAGGCCTTTGGACAGGCTCATAGATCATTCAGGGAAGAAATATTCACAAGGATTTGCATACTTGCGGTTACATGGTGATATACATAATACACATGCACTCAGCACTTTATTATATATAAGTGATTGGAGGAAAGTTGGACCCATATTTGACTTTTTTTTTTTCAGGGGAAAGAAAATATATATTGGTGACCCAGGCAGGTATGCCATTGCTGAGCATCCCTTATGTAATGAATTGAGGTGTCTTGCAAAATACCAGTTGCTGAGGTCAACGGTGCTTGAAAATAAAGGACATTCACAATCATATGTTTGGACATTTTCTTGAAGACTGAAAACAGTGGAGTAATTCAGTTCACCATGAATTGAAAAGATGAGTTTTTTGGGGGGGTTGGGGATGGAATGTTGTTTGAACTTATTGTAATATGATTTGTAATTCATAGTAGTATAAGTTTTTTTTTTTGCAAAAATATGTATTTTATAATAAATAATACAGTATTGAAGTAAATTTTCTTTGGCCTTCTATACTAGTTTATATGGATATTGTTTGATTAAAAATATGATTGTGTATAATGTAATTTGCCATGGTCATGGATCATGTCCTAGACTCATGATTGACAGCTAATATTCTCCCAGGTGAGCATAGATATGGCAAAAGCTTCAGGACCTAACAGGATCTCAAACTGGATACTTAAAGAATGTAGGGAACAGCTAGTGGACAAGATTCACAGTCTTATTACATGTTCATTGAGAGAAGGTATTGTGATTCTGATTGGAAAAGGACAAATGTGGTGCCAATTCAAAGGTGGAAATAAGGAGACAGCACTAAATTATAGGCTGGTACAATGAGTCCTCGTTATACGGTACATATGCATTCTGAAAACCTTACTGCAAATTGAAATTACCGTATACCGAACCCAAGTTTCGACTTATGGCAGACGTACCTTCTTGATCTTTCCTCTTCAAAATATCTAATTTTACAACCAAAACTTGTGGCAGGATCGGAGGAGGGATTGAGGAAGTTGGTGACAGAGATTGGGAGAGTATGTGATAGAAGAAAACTAAAGATAAATGTGGGTAAATATAAGGTGATGAGATGTACAACGGGTGAAAGTGGCAGTAGACTGGAAGTGAGCATAAAGGGAGAGCGACTGGAGGAGATGGATAGTTTTAGATACTTGGGTGCAAATGTGGCAGGAAAAGGTGGAGTGAAGGTGGAGGTAGAATGTAGATTGAGAGAAGCAAGTAAATGCCTTGGTGGATTGAAGAGTGTAATGAGGAATAAACATTTGGGAATGGATGCTAATAGGAGACTATATGAAGGAGTGATTGTGCCAACAGCACTGTATGGAGCAGAAACATGGAACAATAGAGAGGAAGAGAGGAGTTTGAATGTGTTTGAGATGAGGTGTCTGAGAAGTATGATAGGGGTTACTAGGCTAGATAGAGTGAGAAATGAGGAGGTGAGGAGGAGAACAGGGGTGGAAAGGGAGCTGGGAGATAGGGTTGATGAAAGAGTATTAGGATGGTTTGGACACATGTAAAGAATGAGTGAAGAAAGACTAGTAAAAGAGGTATGGAAGGCAGATGTGGAGGGAGTGAACATGAGGGGACGTCCTAGGATGAGGTGGATGGATGGGGTGAAGGGGGCTTTGGGGAAGAGGGGAATGTCTGTTGAGGAAGGACGGGAGAGGACAGAAGACAGGGATGAATGGAGAATGGTTGTATATGGATGATGTTGTGATGCATGAGGTGGAATGGACCGGGGGATGGGGGATGAGGTAGTATGAGCAAAATTTGATGCAGCCCAAAGGGATTTCTCCCCGTCTTCTCCTTTTCTGCATGGGGGGACGGAGAGGGGGGGTCACCGATTTAATGAAGCGGCCTTGCTGTGGATGTGCTGTGTCTTGTGACACTGCTTCTGACCCAGGACAGTGGACAAGGTGCAGGGATGACCCGTCATCCAGGAGGTGCTAAGATAAGAGGGAGGGTGGAGGGGGTGTGGAGTGTATTTAGGGATGGAATGGGTGGGAATGATTTTATGCCTTTTCCTTTTTGGCTACCTCCCTTGTAAGGGGGAAAAAGCCTTGGTATATGTATGTATGTACCTCCAAAACACGAGTGGATACTGTATCTGAATTTTTCTTACCGTAAATAGAATCGAGGGTAGTAATTACTAAATACTGTAACTGAATATACCGGATAAAGAATTACTGTATAAGGAGGACTCACTGTATCACCTACCAGCACAATAGTGTAAAAGATTGATGGACATTTTGACAGTTTGGCTTCACATCTGGAAGGTCATGTGTATTGAACCTTTTAAGCTTTTAGTCAACAGGGATTGATGCACTGCAAAAGAGAGAGGTATGGGTGGACTGTGTGTACTTTGACCTAGAAAAGGCATTTGATAAAGTACCTCACAGTAAATTTATGTGGAAATTGGAGCATGTTGGAGGACTGAGAAGCAAATTACTAGAATGGATGAAAGACTTTTTGAAGGAAAGATACTTGACAGTAGTAAAGGATAAAATGTCAAGATGGAGAGCAGTAATGAGTGGAATTACACAAGATTCAGTGCTTGCACTGATAATGTTTTTTGTCTATGTCAATGACATGATGGAAGGAACAACAAGTTATGCCAACATGTTTGCAGATGATGCAAAAGTCATGAGAAGAGAGAAAAATGAGGAGGACTGTAGAGAATTACAGGAAGATCTGGACATTGTTTTTGCATGAAGCTAAGAATGGGATGCAGGGATGACCCGTCATCCAGGAGGTGCCAAGATAAGAGGGAGGGAGGAGGGTGGAGGGGAGTGGAATATATAGGAAATGGAATGGGTGGGAGTGGTTTCTATGCCTTTTTCTTTGTGGCTACCCCCCATGTAGGGGGAAAAAGCCTTTGGTATATGTATGTATGTATGTATGTAAGAATGGGAAATGAAGTTCAATACTAAAAAATATCAAGTCCTGGAAATGGACAATAGTGGCAAAGAACCATACTTTTAAACTATTCCTTGGGAAGTGAACTTATTACAAAAGCAAAAGAGGAGAAAGATTTGGGAGTGTTTTGTAAAAGACCAGATACCTGACAGACATATCAGCAGGACTGTGGGAGAGACATACAGATTACTACAGAAGATCAAAGTGGCCTTTTACTCTATGGATGAAGAGATGATAAAAAACTCATTGAAACTCTGATCTATCCCAGACTGGAATATGTGCCAGTAGCATGGTCCTCACACAGAGTGAAGAATATAAGCAAGGTTGAGAGAATACAAAGGGCAGCAACCAAACTGGTTCCATATGAGGAAAGACCAAAAGCACTGGGTCTGCCAACTTTGAAAGATCAAAGAGAAAGAGGTGATATGGTTCATTATTCAGGTCACTAAAGGGGATAAATTGCATTGACAGAAGCAATCTCCTGAATAAAGGTGTGAGGGCTTTAAGAGAACCTTGTAGTAAATTGAGAAAGATGTGAAGGATGTACATACATACATATACCAAGGCTTTTTCCCCCTTACAAGGAAGGTAGCCAAAAAGAAAAAGGCATAAAATCATTCCCACCCATTCCATCCCTAAATACACGCCATTCCCCTCACCCTCCCTCATATCTTAGCACCTCCTGGATGACGGGTCATCCCTGCACCTTGTCCACTGTCCTGGGTCAGAGGCAGTGTCGCAAGGCACAGCACACTGATAGCAGGGCTGCTTCATTAAATTGGCGACCCCCCCTCTCCGTCCCCCCATGCAGAAAAGGAGAAGACGGTGAGAAATCCCTTCGGGCTGTGTCAAATTTTGCTCGCATATACTACCTCACCCACCATCCCCCCACCCATTCCACCTCATGGTTCACAACATCATCCATACACAACCATTCTTTATTCACCCGTCTTCTGTCCTCTCCCGTCCTTCCTCAACAGACATTCCCCTCTTCCCCAAAGCCCCCTTCACCCCATCCATCCACCTCATCCTAGGACGTCCCCTCATGTTCACTCCACATCTGCCTTCCATACCTCTTTTACTAGTCTGTCTTCACTCATTCTTTACATGTGTCCAAACCATCCTAATACTCTTTCATCAACCCTATCTCCCAGCTCCCTTTCCACCCCTGTTCTCCTCCTCACCTCCTCATTTCTCACTCTATCCAGGCTAGTAACCCCTATCATACTTCTCAGACACCTCATCTCAAACACATTCAAACTCCTTCTCTCTTCCTCTCTTATGTTCCATGTTTCTGCCCCATACAGTGCTGTTGGCACAATCACTCCTTCATACAGTCTCCTATTAGCATCCATTCCCAAATGTCTATTCCTCATTACACTCTTCAATCCACCAAGGCATTTACTTGCTTCTCTCAATCTACATTCTACCTCCACCTTCACTCCACCTTTTCCTGCCACATTTGCACCCAAGAATCTAAAACTATCCACTTCCTCCAGTCGCTCTCCCTTAATGCTCACTTCCAGTCTACTGCCACTTTCACCCTTTGTACATCTCATCACCTTACTTTTACCCACATTTATCTTTAGCTTTCTTCTCTCATACACTCTCCTAAACTCTGTCACCAACTTCCTCAATCCCTCCTCCAATCCTGCCACAAGCGCAGTGTCGTCCGCAAACAACAGCTGGCTCACCTCCCACTTTTCTCCATTTTCTTTAACCATCTCCAGTCCCTGACCCAGCACCCTTGCATTTACCTCTTGCACCACCCCATCCATGTATAAGTTGAACAGCCAGGGAGACATAACACATCCTTGACGAAGTCCCACCTTTACCTTGAACCACTCACTCTCTCCATTTCTAATCCTAACACATGCTCTACTACTCTCGTAAAAACTCTTGACATCTCCTAGAAGCTTTCCTCCTATCCCGTATATCCGTAAAACCTCCCACAGTGCCTTCCTGTCTACCCTGTCACAAGCCTTTTCCAGATCCATAAAAGTCCAAAAAAACATCCCTCCCCTTTCCTATAGCTTTCTCACATATCTGTCTTACCATAAAAATCTGATCTACACAACCTCTACCCGTCCTAAATCTACACTGTTCCTCACCAATTACTCCCTCTGTTCCTCTCCTAATCCTCTCAATCAAGATCCTCTCATAAGCCTTCCCAACTACACTAACAAGCTAATCCCTCTGAAACTGTTACACTCACACTTTTCCCTTTTCCCTTGTAAAGTGGAACTATACAGGCACTCCTCCAGTCCTCCGGCACTCTACCCTCTCTCCAGCAAACATCAAATAACCTCACCAGCCAGTCCACCATCACTGTACCTCCTTTTTTTAGACATTCTGCATGGCATCCATCCAGACCAGGTGCCCCACCTGCTTTCATAATCTTAACAACTGCCGTCACTTCATCCTTATTTCTCCTTCATTATCCTCACTCATCATGGTCATTTTCTTAGCACTTCCCACTGCAACTATCTTTCCCTCCCTATCCTCCTTCACATTTAGCAACTCCCTAAAATACTCTGCCCATCTTCCCCTTACAGCCTTCTCTTCCATTAACATCTCTCCATCTGCACCTTTTACCTTTTCTTCTCTACTTGATTCGCCTCCTCTTCCTCTCTTAATTTCTTTCCAAAACATCTTTTTATTACTTTCAAAATTTTGTCATACCTTTACCCCATTTCACATATGCTCTCCTCTTTGTCTCCTTTACCTTGTGCTTTACTTCTCTTTTCTTTTCTTTGTACCTCTCATATGACTCCCTCGTCCTATTTTGTAACCAATCTGTGAAAGCTCGCTTCTTCTCTTCTACAACCTTCTTTGTTTTCTCATCCCACCATTCACTACCCTTCCTTCTATTTCCTCCAGCCCTACTTGTTTCACACACCATCTTTGCACACTTTATGACTCCCCCCTTAAACCATCCACTCCTAGCTCTACTCTATCCTTCACTCCCTCCCACTCCTCCTTCAGCTTCTTCTTGTACTCCTCCTTTTCCTTTTCATTTAAAGAGTTCACTCTAAGCACCTCCCTACCTTTTGTCCTTTTCCTCTTTCTCCATCTATCCTCCACTCTCAACTTACCTTCCACCAAAAATGATCTGATATTCCCCCACTCTCTCCCCTTAGTACATGTACATCCTTAACTCTTCCTATTATATTCCTACCCACCACTACATAGTCCATTAACGCTCTATCTACCACCCTTCCATCCACCACCCTCTCCCATGTGTACTTATGCTTGACTTTCTTCCGAAACACTGTATTTGCTATCATCAACTCTCTAGACTCATCTCCACCATCAACTCTCCACTATGATTCCTGGAACTCCACATTTCCCAACCACTCCATCAATTGGTTAATTTCCTACCCTAGCATTAAGGTCTCCCAGTACTACTACATTGACGTTTCTCCCTAATCCCTCTATGCACTCATTTAAATCTATCCAAAAAGCCTCCCTTCTACACTCTTCTCACTACCAGGCCCATATGCACTTACAAAGACCCACATCTCCTTTCCCAGTTTCACCTTCATCCACATTATCCTTGAAGAAACCTCCTTCCACTCCACTACACGTTTACCTATCCACTTACTAGTATAGCCACCCCTTCTCTCTCTCGCCCTCTCTTTACTCCTGATAACCTCCCAATTACACTCCCAAACTTACACTCACCCTTCCCTCTCAACTTAGTTTCACTCAAACCTTAGGGTGCTGTTTGGAAAACTCCTAGCCCCTTTTATGCCTTTATTATTATTATAATTATTATTTTTTGGGGGGAATGTCCCCTGTGGGGCTACAGGGAGAAGGATGCCTGGTCCCAATCCCCGTCCCTTTTTTCTCGCCTCTTACGATCCAAATGGAAATACTTGGTGGCAGTATTCTTTTGACCCCGCCACAGAATAGGTAGGCGAAAAAGGAAATGAATATTCAGAGAAATTGTACAGGACAGTAATAAGAGGTGGGGGGGGGGCAGCATAACGGAAGGATAGTCGTAGTATAAAAGTGTAATCATTTCTCTATGAACAGAGTTTTCCTCTAACACAGACAAAATGATGTGTGGCTCTGGTCCGTAGGGGCGCCCCATATAGACCCTAAAGTATCAACTGCATGCTACTTTGCCACAATAACACGCAGCCAATACCCCAGACGGGGTGTAAAGGATGTGAAGAAATAAAATTTTCCATATAGATCAGTGGTTCTTAAAATTTTTCAGTATCTGTACCCCTTGACTATCTCAGAAAAGTCCTCGTACCCCCATCCAATATAGATACAATAGTAAACCCTCGATATAACGGACGATATGGGGACAGGGGTCTGTCATTATATCCGACGATCCGTTATAACCGAGGATCCTTCGCTATAGCGGATGAAAATCCGTTATAGCGAGGGTTTGTCCGGTTCGATGTTTTGTCCGTTATATCCGATATTCGGTATATTGAGATCCATTATATCAAGGGCCTACTGTACAAACATATGAAAAGGATTAGTGATACATACCTTACTGATAAATTGTTAGATATATTCAATTACTAAACAAAGGTACTTTTTTACATCAAAATAAATATGTCAATTACTAGGAGACAATGAATGCACATTATGCTTTCTCATGGTAAATATACAGTACCATGTACTGGGTATCATGTCTGGTACCCCCAGGATTAATGTTTCGTACCCCTTGGGGGTACAGGTACCCCAGGACAAGAACCACTGATATAGATACATAAGTACTTGGAATAGCTTAGAAATTGATACAGCCCAAGCTCAAACAATATGTGAGTTCAAATCTAAATATGATAATTGAAAATCAAGGATATAAATTAAGTGGGAAGTGTACATGAATTTGAGTCTAGGTATGATAAAAAAAAAAAAAAAAAATAGAGAATAGGAGATGGGATCCAACGAGTGTTGTCCCTTTCCTGTATACTGTACTACAATTAGGTAAACACGCTTACGCACACACGACTCGATGGCGCGGTGGTAGCGATCGCGGCCGCCACTACGGCGATCCGAGTTCAAATCCCACCCAGGGCTGAAATAATTTCAGTATCGCTGCGCTGCGAGTCGTTACTCCAACTCGTGAGCGGGGAGTAGGGTGTGTGTGTGTATGTGTGTGTGCGTGTAAGGTCACAGCATTACCCATAGATCGGTCATATATGAGCTCTGAGCTCTCTTCCGGGAGGGTAGTAGCTGTCGATCATGAGTCCAACACGTAATTAAAGATCATGATGAATTACACACACACACACACACACACACACACACACACACACACACACACACACACACACACACACACACACACACACACACACACACACACACACTTTCAACGAACGGACGGCTTGAAGAACGTTCTGAAGAAAAGTGCAGATTGTGGATCCCAACGCAAAGAGAAGTGCCTTTTTGTATTTACAGGGTGGGGGGAAATTGCTCGTGGGGTAGTGGGAAAGTAAGGAAAGAGGAGAAGGGGAGGGATTGCTGGGAAAATGGAAGGTAATGAGGAAGTAGAGGACTTGGTCCAAACAGACCGCCGTAAAGTAAACAAACGACCACAAGACGAGCTGGAGGACGACGGAATGTCTAATAAGAATGTAAAGATTAGAAGTATAGATAGGAACAATACAGTAGAAAGTGATGAGAATATTTTCAAGGGATTTAAAGAGAGTGGGGGGGACACAAACCCCCCCCGACTGACAAGACTAGAGAAGAAGGTTGATAAGGTGATCGAGGACTTGGAGAGTAGGTTAGGTCATATGAACACCATTTTACAAAGGGTTGAAAGATTGGAAGAACTGGAAAAGGCGAATAAAAACTTAACTGATGAAATAGAAGACCTAAAAAGACAGTTAAGAGAGGTAAAGGTGGAGAATGAGGAATTGAAGAAGAATAGTAAAGAAAACAGAGAAACGATAGCTAAAGAAAGTAAAAATTGGAAGAAAACCCAAGAAGGAAATAAGGTTTCATTCACTGACATAGTCAAACAGCAATTGAAAGAACATACTGAAGACTCAGTTATTAAAGTGATGAGACAAAAGGAGAATATAGTAAGGGATTTAGCAGACAAGAAGAAATGTATAATTATATTAGGAATGGAAGAGAAACACAACACAGATAGAACCACAAGAATCAAAGAGGAAAATGAAAAAGTAAGCCAATTACTAGAATTAGTTCAGGAAGATGAACCAGAAATTATGAAACAAATCGAAGAGAAATTTAGACTCGGAAAGTATAGCACAGACAAGACCAGACCAATTAAGATTAAATTCAAGTCACAAACAACGGCAGAGAATATCTTATCCAAAACAGGGAAACTAGCAACGAGTGAACAATACAAAAAGATATGGATAAAAAGAGAAATGAATAAAGAGGAAAGAGAGGAAGAAAAGCAGAAAAGACTGGAAGCTAAGGCAAAAAACGAGAACAGAACGGAGTCAGAGAAAGAGAGATTCTATTGGAGAGTAGTGAACATGAAACTAAGGAAGTTCGACATACAAAAGATAAACATAAGGGAAACAGAGAACACAATGGAAGTGGCAGAAAACTAAGAGTGTCTTACACAAATATAGATGGATTAATAACAGGATTGAATGAGCTGAATGATTATTTGAAAGAAAAAGAACCAGACATAATGGGAATTGTAGAAACAAAATTAAAAGGCCCACTACCACCCAACAGTGTAGGACATGATGCATACAATTATTGGATTAGAAACAGAGAGAAAAAGCAAGGGGGTGGAGTTATGTTCCTGACTAAGAAGGATATAAACGTGAAAGGTGTCATATATGGAAAGAATACAGTAGAGATGATTATGATAGAAGTGGAAGACAGAGATAAGAAGAGCAGAAAATTTGTGATCAATTATGTGCCTCCGAAAACAGCCTCATGGGAGGAGAGTGAATATAAAAGTATGTTAGAGGACACAAAGATAGCATTAACTAAAATAATGGAAGACGGAGGAAGAATAGTTATGATGGGCGACTTTAATTGCAAAGAAATCTGCTGGGAAGAAATGACAGTAAAGAGTGGTGATGACTCATGGGGAAATGCTCTACTTGAGATGATTACTGACCATTCAATGACACAATGGATACAAGAGAACACTAGGTATAGAAATGAAGAAGAACCATCGAGGCTAGACTTAATAATTACATCTGAACCTAGAATAGTGGACAAGATTGAATATAAAACACCAATAGGTAAAAGTGACCACATATTGATTGAACTGGAACTTAATGAAGAAAAATATATGAAAAGAAATGAACAATATAGAAAAGGAAGAATGATGTATGAAAAAACAAACTTTGATAAAATAAGAGAATTCTTCCAACAAGAAAACTGGGAAGAAATATACAAAGAAGAAACATCAGTGGAAGAGAAATGGAATATTTTGACAAAAATTTACAAAAAAGGAGTGGAAAAGTATGTCCCAAGACAAAAACAAGAAAAAGAATATGTAAAATGCTGGTACAACAAAAGTTGTAGGGAGTTAAAAGACAAAAGAGACAAAGCCTGGACCAGATGGAAAAAAGACAGAAGACCTGAAAAATGGAAAATATATACTGGTTATAGAAATGAATATGTACAAAAGTGCAGAGAGAAAAAAAGAAAATATGAAAAAGATGTTATAGAAAAGTGTAAAGATCAACCAAAACTATTCTACAGATTTGTAAACAATAAACTGAAAAACAAACAAGACTTGGAGAAATTGAGACATGGAGGAGTTGAATACACTGAGGAAATGGAAATGGCAGAAATTATGAACAAACATTTTAAATCAGTGTTTACAAGGGAAAATATACAACCTGAAGAGATTGAGTGGAAAGAAAAAGTCCCCCCTATGGAAGAAATAGAAGTAACAAAGAATGAAATATTGACACACTTGGGTAATTTTGATGTCAGAAAATCGCATGGGCCAGATGAAATAGCAAACTGGATTCTGAAAGAATGCAGGAATGAACTGGCAGACAAAATACATAGCATAATAAGCAGTTCCTTAAAAGAAGGAAAAGTTCCAGAAGATTGGAAAAAAGCAAATATAGTACCTATATATAAAGGAGGAAATAAAGAAGAACCTACCAACTATAGACCAGTCTCTCTAACAAGTACAATAGCAAAAATTTGTGAAAGAATTATCAAAAGTAGATGGGTAAAATACTTGGAAAAAAACAACGTACTAAATCCAAGGCAATTTGGATTCAGACAAGGACGGTCATGCGTCACCAATTTAATATGTTTCTATTCAAGGCTAATAGATATAATACAAGAAAGAGATGGATGGGCTGATTGTGCATTTCTAGACCTAAAGAAAGCTTTTGACAAAGTACCACATAAGAAGTTGCTTAAGAAATTAGAATATGAAGGAGGAATACAAGGTAAATTGCTAAATTGGATGGAAGACTTTTTGCAAGAAAGAAAAATGAGAGTAGTGATAAGAGATCAGCACTCAAAATGGAATGAAGTAATAAGCGGTGTCCCGCAGGGAACAGTTCTGGCCCCAATAATGTTTGCTATATATATTAATGATATGGATGAAGGAATTGAAAGCTATATGAGCTTCTTTGCAGATGATGCAAAACTACTGAAAAGAGTGAAAACTGAAGAAGATTGTGAATCACTACAGAGGGAACTAAATAAAGTACAAGAATGGAGTAGGAAGTGGGAGATGGAGTTCAATACAAAAAAGTGTAGTATAATGGAATTTGGAAAAAGCAAAAATAGAATAACAGGATCATATAATTTGGGAGAAGAAGGAATAAAAAAAGTAGAAAATGAGAAGGACCTGGGAGTCATTGTTATGAATAATATGTCACCTGAGAAACATATAAATAAGATTTTTGGAGAAACTTATAATTTAATAAGAACAATCAAAGTGGCATTTACATACCTGGATGAAGAAATGGTGAGGAAAATCCTAATCACCCTGATAAGACCAAGATTAGAATATGCAGCAACGATATGGTCACCAAGTACAAAAAAATGTATAAAAAAACTTGAAAGAATACAAAGAGCAATCACAAAACTGGCACCAACACTCTCAAAACTATCATATGAAGAGAGACTACAAAAACTTAAACTACAGACACTAGAGCAAAGAAGAGAGAGAGGAGATTTGATAGCTATTTACAGAATCATGAAAGGCATAGAAATTACTGATAGAGAGAATCTGATAAAATGGGATGACAGAAA
This sequence comes from Oratosquilla oratoria, assembly GCF_046742065.1. Classification (NCBI taxonomy): domain Eukaryota; kingdom Metazoa; phylum Arthropoda; class Malacostraca; order Stomatopoda; family Squillidae; genus Oratosquilla; species Oratosquilla oratoria. Next base: position 37,812,170 of record NC_134804.1, on the reverse strand, counting down.
TACAAGAGGACACGGAAAGAAAATAAAAAAAGACAGCTATAGAAGAGATTTGAAAAAGAACAGCTTTCCTCACAGAGTAATAGACAGTTGGAACAAGTTAGATGAGAAAGTGGCGTGTGCAAAAACAATACATGAATTTAAAAATAGTTTAGATAAAATGAGATATGAAGACGGGACCCCACGAGCATAGCTCCCCTTCCCGTAAAATACAACTAGGTACAACTAGGTAAATACACACACACACACACACACACACTTCAACGAACGGACGGCTTAGAGGACGTTCTGAAGAAAAAGTGAAATTTCGTGGATCCCGAAGCAAAGGAAGTACCTATTGTATTTACAGGGTGTGGGGGGGGGGGTTGCTCGTGGTGTAGGGGAAAGTGAGGAAAAAGGAGAAGGGGAGGGATTACTGAGGGAAATGGAAGGAAATGAGGAAGGTGAGGACTTGGCCCAGGCAGGCAGACGCCATCTAAACAAAAGAGGTCCGGACCAATTTAGCGACGACGAAATGTCTAACAAAAATGTAAAGATTAGAAGTATACATAAGAACAATACAGTAGAAGGTGATGAGAATATTTTCCAGGGATTTAAAGAGGGTGGGGGGGGGAACAAATGGAAGAAAAACAAAAGACCTGAAAAATGGAAAATATATACTTGTTATAGAAATGAATATGTACAAGCGTGCAGAGAGGAAAAGAGAAAATATGAAAAAGATGTCATAGAAAAATGTAAAGATCAACCAAAACTATTCTACAGATTTGTAAACAACAAACTGAAAAACAAACAAGATTTGGAGAATTTAAGACAAGGAGGAGTTGAATAATGTACACAGATGAAATTGAAATGGCGGAAATTATGAACAAACATTTTAAATCAGTGTTTACAAGGGAGAACATACAACCTGAAGAGATCGAATGGAAAGAGAAAGTCCCCCCTATGAAAGAAATAGAAGTAACAAAGAATGAAATACTGAAACACTTGAGTAATCTTGATGTCAGAAAATCACATGGACCAGATGAAATAGCAAACTGGATTTTGAAAGAATGCAGGAATGAACTGGCAGACATAATACATAGCATAATAAACAGTTCCTTGAAAGAAGGTAAAGTTCCAGAAGATTGGAAAAAAGCAAATATAGTACCTATATATAAAGGAGGAAATAAAGAAGACCCTACCAAATATAGGCCAGTCTCTCTAACAAGTACAATAGCAAAAATTTGTGAAAGAATTATCAAAAGTAGATGGGTAAAATATTTAGAAAAAAAAAAAAAAAAACGTGCTCAATCCAAGGCAATTTGGATTCAGACAAGGACGATCATGCGTCACCAATTTAATATGTTTCTATTCAAGGCTAATAGATATAATACAAGAAAGAGATGGATGGGCTGATTGTGCATTTCTAGACCTATAAAAAGCTTTTGACAAAGTACCACATAAGAAGTTGCTTAAGAAATTAGAAACTGAAGGAGGAATACAGGGCAAACTGCTAAATTGGATGGAAGACTTTTTGCAAGAAAGAAAAATGAGAGTAGTGATAAGAGATCAACACTCAAAATGGGATGAAGTAATAAGCGGTGTTCCACAAGGAACAGTTCTGGCCCCAATAATGTTTGCTATATATATTAATGATATGGATGAAGGAATTGAAAGCTATATGAGCTTTTTTGCAGATGATGCAAAACTATTGAAAAAAGTGAACACGGAAGAAGATTGTGAATCACTACAAAGAGATCTAAATAAAGTACAGGAATGGAGTAGGAAGTGGGAGATGGAGTTCAATACAAAAAAGTGTAGTATAATGGAATTTGGAAAAAGTAAAAACAGAAGAACAGGATCATATGAATTGGGAGAAGAAGGAATAAAAAAAGTAGAAAATGAGAAGGACCTGGGAGTCATTGTTATGAATAATATGTCACTTGAGAAACACATATATAAGATTTTTGGAGAAACCTATAATTTAATAAGAACAATCAAAGTTGCATTTACATACCTGGATGAAGAAATGGTGAAGAAAATCCTAATCACCCTGATAAGACCAAGATTGGAATATGCAGCAACGATATGGTCACCAAGTACAAAAAAGTGCAAAAAAATGCATAAAAAAAACTTGAAAGAATACAAAGAGCAATTACTAAATTGGCACCAACACTCTCAAAACTATCATATGAAGAGAGACTAGCAAAACTTGAACTACAGACACTAGAGCAAAGAAGAGAGAGAGGAGATTTGATAGCTATTTACAGAATCATGAAAGGCATAGAAATTACTGATAGAGAGAATCTGATAAAATGGGATGACAGAAATACAAGAGGACATGGAAAGAAAATAAAAAAAGACAGCTACAGAAGAGACCTGAAAAAGAACAGATTTCCTCACAGAGTAATAGACAGTTGGAACAAGTTAGATGAGAAAGTGGTGTGTGCAAAACCAATACATGAATTTAAAAACAGTTTAGATAAATTGAGATACGAAAACGGGATCCCACGAGCATAGCTCCCCTTCCCGTAAAATACAACTAGGTAAATACAACTAGGTAAATACACACACACACACACACACTTCAACGAACGGACGGCTTAGAGGACGTTCTGAAGAAAATTGAAGTTTCGTGGATCCCAACGCAAAGAGAAGTGCCTATTGTATTTACAGGGTGGGGGGAAAATTGCTCGTGGGGTAGTGGGAAAGTAGGGAAAGAGGAGAAGGGGAGGGATTGCTGAGGGAAATGGAAGGAAATGAGGAAGGAGAGAACTTGGCCCAGGCAGACAGGCGAAAGGTAAACAAACGGCCCCCCGACCAGCTGAGTGACGATGAAATGTCTAATAAAAATGTAAAGATTAGAAGTATAGATAAGAGCAATACAGTAGAAAGTGATGAGAATATTTTCCAGGGATTTAAAGAGGGTGGGGGGGGGGGACACTAGAAGAGAAGGTCGATAAGATGATCGAGGACTTGGAGAGTAGGTTAGGTCATATGAACACCATTTTACAAAGGGTTGAAAGATTGGAAGAACTGGAAAAGGCGAATAAAAACTTAACTGATGAAATAGAAGACCTAAAAAGACAGTTAAGAGAGGTAAAGGTGGAGAATGAGGAATTGAAGAAGAATAGTAAAGAAAACAGAGAAACGATAGCTAAAGAAAGTAAAAATTGGAAGAAAACCCAAGAAGGAAATAAGGTTTCATTCACTGACATAGTCAAACAGCAATTGAAAGAACATACTGAAGACTCAGTTATTAAAGTGATGAGACAAAAGGAGAATATAGTAAGGGATTTAGCAGACAAGAAGAAATGTATAATTATATTAGGAATGGAAGAGAAACACAACACAGATAGAACCACAAGAATCAAAGAGGAAAATGAAAAAGTAAGCCAATTACTAGAATTAGTTCAGGAAGATGAACCAGAAATTATGAAACAAATCGAAGAGAAATTTAGACTCGGAAAGTATAGCACAGACAAGACCAGACCAATTAAGATTAAATTCAAGTCACAAACAACGGCAGAGAATATCTTATCCAAAACAGGGAAACTAGCAACGAGTGAACAATACAAAAAGATATGGATAAAAAGAGAAATGAATAAAGAGGAAAGAGAGGAAGAAAAGCAGAAAAGACTGGAAGCTAAGGCAAAAAACGAGAACAGAACGGAGTCAGAGAAAGAGAGATTCTATTGGAGAGTAGTGAACATGAAACTAAGGAAGTTCGACATACAAAAGATAAACATAAGGGAAACAGAGAACACAATGGAAGTGGCAGAAAACTAAGAGTGTCTTACACAAATATAGATGGATTAATAACAGGATTGAATGAGCTGAATGATTATTTGAAAGAAAAAGAACCAGACATAATGGGAATTGTAGAAACAAAATTAAAAGGCCCACTACCACCCAACAGTGTAGGACATGATGCATACAATTATTGGATTAGAAACAGAGAGAAAAAGCAAGGGGGTGGAGTTATGTTCCTGACTAAGAAGGATATAAACGTGAAAGGTGTCATATATGGAAAGAATACAGTAGAGATGATTATGATAGAAGTGGAAGACAGAGATAAGAAGAGCAGAAAATTTGTGATCAATTATGTGCCTCCGAAAACAGCCTCATGGGAGGAGAGTGAATATAAAAGTATGTTAGAGGACACAAAGATAGCATTAACTAAAATAATGGAAGACGGAGGAAGAATAGTTATGATGGGCGACTTTAATTGCAAAGAAATCTGCTGGGAAGAAATGACAGTAAAGAGTGGTGATGACTCATGGGGAAATGCTCTACTTGAGATGATTACTGACCATTCAATGACACAATGGATACAAGAGAACACTAGGTATAGAAATGAAGAAGAACCATCGAGGCTAGACTTAATAATTACATCTGAACCTAGAATAGTGGACAAGATTGAATATAAAACACCAATAGGTAAAAGTGACCACATATTGATTGAACTGGAACTTAATGAAGAAAAATATATGAAAAGAAATGAACAATATAGAAAAGGAAGAATGATGTATGAAAAAACAAACTTTGATAAAATAAGAGAATTCTTCCAACAAGAAAACTGGGAAGAAATATACAAAGAAGAAACATCAGTGGAAGAGAAATGGAATATTTTGACAAAAATTTACAAAAAAGGAGTGGAAAAGTATGTCCCAAGACAAAAACAAGAAAAAGAATATGTAAAATGCTGGTACAACAAAAGTTGTAGGGAGTTAAAAGACAAAAGAGACAAAGCCTGGACCAGATGGAAAAAAGACAGAAGACCTGAAAAATGGAAAATATATACTGGTTATAGAAATGAATATGTACAAAAGTGCAGAGAGAAAAAAAGAAAATATGAAAAAGATGTTATAGAAAAGTGTAAAGATCAACCAAAACTATTCTACAGATTTGTAAACAATAAACTGAAAAACAAACAAGACTTGGAGAAATTGAGACATGGAGGAGTTGAATACACTGAGGAAATGGAAATGGCAGAAATTATGAACAAACATTTTAAATCAGTGTTTACAAGGGAAAATATACAACCTGAAGAGATTGAGTGGAAAGAAAAAGTCCCCCCTATGGAAGAAATAGAAGTAACAAAGAATGAAATATTGACACACTTGGGTAATTTTGATGTCAGAAAATCGCATGGGCCAGATGAAATAGCAAACTGGATTCTGAAAGAATGCAGGAATGAACTGGCAGACAAAATACATAGCATAATAAGCAGTTCCTTAAAAGAAGGAAAAGTTCCAGAAGATTGGAAAAAAGCAAATATAGTACCTATATATAAAGGAGGAAATAAAGAAGAACCTACCAACTATAGACCAGTCTCTCTAACAAGTACAATAGCAAAAATTTGTGAAAGAATTATCAAAAGTAGATGGGTAAAATACTTGGAAAAAAACAACGTACTAAATCCAAGGCAATTTGGATTCAGACAAGGACGGTCATGCGTCACCAATTTAATATGTTTCTATTCAAGGCTAATAGATATAATACAAGAAAGAGATGGATGGGCTGATTGTGCATTTCTAGACCTAAAGAAAGCTTTTGACAAAGTACCACATAAGAAGTTGCTTAAGAAATTAGAATATGAAGGAGGAATACAAGGTAAATTGCTAAATTGGATGGAAGACTTTTTGCAAGAAAGAAAAATGAGAGTAGTGATAAGAGATCAGCACTCAAAATGGAATGAAGTAATAAGCGGTGTCCCGCAGGGAACAGTTCTGGCCCCAATAATGTTTGCTATATATATTAATGATATGGATGAAGGAATTGAAAGCTATATGAGCTTCTTTGCAGATGATGCAAAACTACTGAAAAGAGTGAAAACTGAAGAAGATTGTGAATCACTACAGAGGGAACTAAATAAAGTACAAGAATGGAGTAGGAAGTGGGAGATGGAGTTCAATACAAAAAAGTGTAGTATAATGGAATTTGGAAAAAGCAAAAATAGAATAACAGGATCATATAATTTGGGAGAAGAAGGAATAAAAAAAGTAGAAAATGAGAAGGACCTGGGAGTCATTGTTATGAATAATATGTCACCTGAGAAACATATAAATAAGATTTTTGGAGAAACTTATAATTTAATAAGAACAATCAAAGTGGCATTTACATACCTGGATGAAGAAATGGTGAGGAAAATCCTAATCACCCTGATAAGACCAAGATTAGAATATGCAGCAACGATATGGTCACCAAGTACAAAAAAATGTATAAAAAAACTTGAAAGAATACAAAGAGCAATCACAAAACTGGCACCAACACTCTCAAAACTATCATATGAAGAGAGACTACAAAAACTTAAACTACAGACACTAGAGCAAAGAAGAGAGAGAGGAGATTTGATAGCTATTTACAGAATCATGAAAGGCATAGAAATTACTGATAGAGAGAATCTGATAAAATGGGATGACAGAAATACAAGAGGACACGGAAAGAAAATAAAAAAAGACAGCTATAGAAGAGATTTGAAAAAGAACAGCTTTCCTCACAGAGTAATAGACAGTTGGAACAAGTTAGATGAGAAAGTGGCGTGTGCAAAAACAATACATGAATTTAAAAATAGTTTAGATAAAATGAGATATGAAGACGGGACCCCACGAGCATAGCTCCCCTTCCCGTAAAATACAACTAGGTACAACTAGGTAAATACACACACACACACACACACACACTTCAACGAACGGACGGCGTAGAGGACGTTCTGAAGAAAAAGTGAAATTTCGTGGATCCCGAAGCAAAGGAAGTACCTATTGTATTTACAGGGTGTGGGGGGGGGGGTTGCTCGTGGTGTAGGGGAAAGTGAGGAAAAAGGAGAAGGGGAGGGATTACTGAGGGAAATGGAAGGAAATGAGGAAGGTGAGGACTTGGCCCAGGCAGGCAGACGCCATCTAAACAAAAGAGGTCCGGACCAATTTAGCGACGACGAAATGTCTAACAAAAATGTAAAGATTAGAAGTATACATAAGAACAATACAGTAGAAGGTGATGAGAATATTTTCCAGGGATTTAAAGAGGGTGGGGGGGGGGGGAACAAATGGAAGAAAAACAAAAGACCTGAAAAATGGAAAATATATACTTGTTATAGAAATGAATATGTACAAGCGTGCAGAGAGGAAAAGAGAAAATATGAAAAAGATGTCATAGAAAAATGTAAAGATCAACCAAAACTATTCTACAGATTTGTAAACAACAAACTGAAAAACAAACAAGATTTGGAGAATTCAAGACAAGGAGGAGTTGAATAATGTACACAGATGAAATTGAAATGGCGGAAATTATGAACAAACATTTTAAATCAGTGTTTACAAGGGAGAACATACAACCTGAAGAGATCGAATGGAAAGAGAAAGTCCCCCTTATGAAAGAAATAGAAGTAACAAAGAATGAAATACTGAAACACTTGAGTAATCTTGATGTCAGAAAATCACATGGACCAGATGAAATAGCAAACTGGATTTTGAAAGAATGCAGGAATGAACTGGCAGACATAATACATAGCATAATAAACAGTTCCTTGAAAGAAGGTAAAGTTCCAGAAGATTGGAAAAAAGCAAATATAGTACCTATATATAAAGGAGGAAATAAAGAAGACCCTACCAAATATAGGCCAGTCTCTCTAACAAGTACAATAGCAAAAATTTGTGAAAGAATTATCAAAAGTAGATGGGTAAAATATTTAGAAAAAAAAAAAAAAACGTGCTCAATCCAAGGCAATTTGGATTCAGACAAGGAAGATCATGCGTCACCAATTTAATATGTTTCTATTCAAGGCTAATAGATATAATACAAGAAAGAGATGGATGGGCTGACTGTGCATTTCTAGACCTATAAAAAGCTTTTGACAAAGTACCACATAAGAAGTTGCTTAAGAAATTAGAAACTGAAGGAGGAATACAGGGCAAACTGCTAAATTGGATGGAAGACTTTTTGCAAGAAAGAAAAATGAGAGTAGTGATAAGAGATCAACACTCAAAATGGGATGAAGTAATAAGCGGTGTTCCACAAGGAACAGTTCTGGCCCCAATAATGTTTGCTATATATATTAATGATATGGATGAAGGAATTGAAAGCTATATGAGCTTTTTTGCAGATGATGCAAAACTATTGAAAAAAGTGAACACGGAAGAAGATTGTGAATCACTACAAAGAGATCTAAATAAAGTACAGGAATGGAGTAGGAAGTGGGAGATGGAGTTCAATACAAAAAAGTGTAGTATAATGGAATTTGGAAAAAGTAAAAACAGAATAACAGGATCATATGAATTGGGAGAAGAAGGAATAAAAAAAGTAGAAAATGAGAAGGACCTGGGAGTCATTGTTATGAATAATATGTCACTTGAGAAACACATATATAAGATTTTTGGAGAAACCTATAATTTAATAAGAACAATCAAAGTTGCATTTACATACCTGGATGAAGAAATGGTGAAGAAAATCCTAATCACCCTGATAAGACCAAGATTGGAATATGCAGCAACGATATGGTCACCAAGTACAAAAAAGTGCAAAAAAATGCATAAAAAAAACTTGAAAGAATACAAAGAGCAATTACTAAATTGGCACCAACACTCTCAAAACTATCATATGAAGAGAGACTAGCAAAACTTGAACTACAGACACTAGAGCAAAGAAGAGAGAGAGGAGATTTGATAGCTATTTACAGAATCATGAAAGGCATAGAAATTACTGATAGAGAGAATCTGATAAAATGGGATGACAGAAATACAAGAGGACATGGAAAGAAAATAAAAAAAGACAGCTACAGAAGAGACCTGAAAAAGAACAGATTTCCTCACAGAGTAATAGACAGTTGGAACAAGTTAGATCAGAAAGTGGTGTGTGCAAAACCAATACATGAATTTAAAAACAGTTTAGATAAATTGAGATACGAAAACGGGATCCCACGAGCATAGCTCCCTTTCCCGTAAAATACAACTAGGTAAATACAACTAGGTAAATACACACACACACACACACACTTCAACGAACGGACGGCTTAGAGGACGTTCTGAAGAAAATTGAAGTTTCGTGGATCCCAACGCAAAGAGAAGGGCCTATTGTATTTACATGGTGAGGGGAAAATTGCTCGTGGGGTAGTGGGAAAGTAGGGAAAGAGGAGAAGGGGAGGGATTGCTGAGGGAAATGGAAGGAAATGAGGAAGGAGAGAACTTGGGCCAGGCAGACAGGCGAAAGGTAAACAAACGGCCCCCCGACCAGCTGAGTGACGATGAAATGTCTAATAAAAATGTAAAGATTAGAAGTATAGATAAGAGCAATACAGTAGAGAGTGATGGGAATATTTTCCAGGGATTTAAAGACGGTGGGGGGGGGGGACACTAGAAGAGAAGGTCGATAAGATGATCGAGGACTTGGAGCGTAGGTTCGGTAATGTTAACAGTATTTTACAAAGGGTTGAAAGATTGGAAGAACTGGAAAAGGCGAATAAAAACTTAACTGATGAAATAGAAGACCTAAAAAGACAGTTAAGAGAGGTAAAGGTGGAGAATGAGGAATTGAAGAAGAATAGTAAAGAAAACAGAGAAACGATAGCTAAAGAAAGTAAAAATTGGAAGAAAACCCAAGAAGGAAATAAGGTTTCATTCACTGACATAGTCAAACAGCAATTGAAAGAACATACTGAAGACTCAGTTATTAAAGTGATGAGACAAAAGGAGAATATAGTAAGGGATTTAGCAGACAAGAAGAAATGTATAATTATATTAGGAATGGAAGAGAAACACAACACAGATAGAACCACAAGAATCAAAGAGGAAAATGAAAAAGTAAGCCAATTACTAGAATTAGTTCAGGAAGATGAACCAGAAATTATGAAACAAATCGAAGAGAAATTTAGACTCGGAAAGTATAGCACAGACAAGACCAGACCAATTAAGATTAAATTCAAGTCACAAACAACGGCAGAGAATATCTTATCCAAAACAGGGAAACTAGCAACGAGTGAACAATACAAAAAGATATGGATAAAAAGAGAAATGAATAAAGAGGAAAGAGAGGAAGAAAAGCAGAAAAGACTGGAAGCTAAGGCAAAAAACGAGAACAGAACGGAGTCAGAGAAAGAGAGATTCTATTGGAGAGTAGTGAACATGAAACTAAGGAAGTTCGACATACAAAAGATAAACATAAGGGAAACAGAGAACACAATGGAAGTGGCAGAAAACTAAGAGTGTCTTACACAAATATAGATGGATTAATAACAGGATTGAATGAGCTGAATGATTATTTGAAAGAAAAAGAACCAGACATAATGGGAATTGTAGAAACAAAATTAAAAGGCCCACTACCACCCAACAGTGTAGGACATGATGCATACAATTATTGGATTAGAAACAGAGAGAAAAAGCAAGGGGGTGGAGTTATGTTCCTGACTAAGAAGGATATAAACGTGAAAGGTGTCATATATGGAAAGAATACAGTAGAGATGATTATGATAGAAGTGGAAGACAGAGATAAGAAGAGCAGAAAATTTGTGATCAATTATGTGCCTCCGAAAACAGCCTCATGGGAGGAGAGTGAATATAAAAGTATGTTAGAGGACACAAAGATAGCATTAACTAAAATAATGGAAGACGGAGGAAGAATAGTTATGATGGGCGACTTTAATTGCAAAGAAATCTGCTGGGAAGAAATGACAGTAAAGAGTGGTGATGACTCATGGGGAAATGCTCTACTTGAGATGATTACTGACCATTCAATGACACAATGGATACAAGAGAACACTAGGTATAGAAATGAAGAAGAACCATCGAGGCTAGACTTAATAATTACATCTGAACCTAGAATAGTGGACAAGATTGAATATAAAACACCAATAGGTAAAAGTGACCACATATTGATTGAACTGGAACTTAATGAAGAAAAATATATGAAAAGAAATGAACAATATAGAAAAGGAAGAATGATGTATGAAAAAACAAACTTTGATAAAATAAGAGAATTCTTCCAACAAGAAAACTGGGAAGAAATATACAAAGAAGAAACATCAGTGGAAGAGAAATGGAATATTTTGACAAAAATTTACAAAAAAGGAGTGGAAAAGTATGTCCCAAGACAAAAACAAGAAAAAGAATATGTAAAATGCTGGTACAACAAAAGTTGTAGGGAGTTAAAAGACAAAAGAGACAAAGCCTGGACCAGATGGAAAAAAGACAGAAGACCTGAAAAATGGAAAATATATACTGGTTATAGAAATGAATATGTACAAAAGTGCAGAGAGAAAAAAAGAAAATATGAAAAAGATGTTATAGAAAAGTGTAAAGATCAACCAAAACTATTCTACAGATTTGTAAACAATAAACTGAAAAACAAACAAGACTTGGAGAAATTGAGACATGGAGGAGTTGAATACACTGAGGAAATGGAAATGGCAGAAATTATGAACAAACATTTTAAATCAGTGTTTACAAGGGAAAATATACAACCTGAAGAGATTGAGTGGAAAGAAAAAGTCCCCCCTATGGAAGAAATAGAAGTAACAAAGAATGAAATATTGACACACTTGGGTAATTTTGATGTCAGAAAATCGCATGGGCCAGATGAAATAGCAAACTGGATTCTGAAAGAATGCAGGAATGAACTGGCAGACAAAATACATAGCATAATAAGCAGTTCCTTAAAAGAAGGAAAAGTTCCAGAAGATTGGAAAAAAGCAAATATAGTACCTATATATAAAGGAGGAAATAAAGAAGAACCTACCAACTATAGACCAGTCTCTCTAACAAGTACAATAGCAAAAATTTGTGAAAGAATTATCAAAAGTAGATGGGTAAAATACTTGGAAAAAAACAACGTACTAAATCCAAGGCAATTTGGATTCAGACAAGGACGGTCATGCGTCACCAATTTAATATGTTTCTATTCAAGGCTAATAGATATAATACAAGAAAGAGATGGATGGGCTGATTGTGCATTTCTAGACCTAAAGAAAGCTTTTGACAAAGTACCACATAAGAAGTTGCTTAAGAAATTAGAATATGAAGGAGGAATACAAGGTAAATTGCTAAATTGGATGGAAGACTTTTTGCAAGAAAGAAAAATGAGAGTAGTGATAAGAGATCAGCACTCAAAATGGAATGAAGTAATAAGCGGTGTCCCGCAGGGAACAGTTCTGGCCCCAATAATGTTTGCTATATATATTAATGATATGGATGAAGGAATTGAAAGCTATATGAGCTTCTTTGCAGATGATGCAAAACTACTGAAAAGAGTGAAAACTGAAGAAGATTGTGAATCACTACAGAGGGAACTAAATAAAGTACAAGAATGGAGTAGGAAGTGGGAGATGGAGTTCAATACAAAAAAGTGTAGTATAATGGAATTTGGAAAAAGCAAAAATAGAATAACAGGATCATATAATTTGGGAGAAGAAGGAATAAAAAAAGTAGAAAATGAGAAGGACCTGGGAGTCATTGTTATGAATAATATGTCACCTGAGAAACATATAAATAAGATTTTTGGAGAAACTTATAATTTAATAAGAACAATCAAAGTGGCATTTACATACCTGGATGAAGAAATGGTGAGGAAAATCCTAATCACCCTGATAAGACCAAGATTAGAATATGCAGCAACGATATGGTCACCAAGTACAAAAAAATGTATAAAAAAACTTGAAAGAATACAAAGAGCAATCACAAAACTGGCACCAACACTCTCAAAACTATCATATGAAGAGAGACTACAAAAACTTAAACTACAGACACTAGAGCAAAGAAGAGAGAGAGGAGATTTGATAGCTATTTACAGAATCATTAAAGGCATAGAAATTACTGATAGAGAGAATCTGATAAAATGGGATGACAGAAATACAAGAGGACACGGAAAGAAAATAAAAAAAGACAGCTATAGAAGAGATTTGAAAAAGAACAGCTTTCCTCACAGAGTAATAGACAGTTGGAACAAGTTAGATGAGAAAGTGGTGTGTGCAAAAACAATACATGAATTTAAAAATAGTTTAGATAAAATGAGATATGAAGACGGGACCCCACGAGCATAGCTCCCCTTCCCGTAAAATACAACTAGGTACAACTAGGTAAATACACACACACACACACACACACACACTTCAACGAACGGACGGCTTAGAGGACGTTCTGAAGAAAAAGTGAAATTTCGTGGATCCCGAAGCAAAGGAAGTACCTATTGTATTTACAGGGTGTAGGGGGGGGGGGGTTGCTCGTGGTGTAGGGGAAAGTGAGGAAAAAGGAGAAGGGGAGGGATTACTGAGGGAAATGGAAGGAAATGAGGAAGGTGAGGACTTGGCCCAGGCAGGCAGACGCCATCTAAACAAAAGAGGTCCGGACCAATTTAGCGACGACGAAATGTCTAACAAAAATGTAAAGATTAGAAGTATACATAAGAACAATACAGTAGAAGGTGATGAGAATATTTTCCAGGGATTTAAAGAGGGTGGGGGGGGGGAACAAATGGAAGAAAAACAAAAGACCTGAAAAATGGAAAATATATACTTGTTATAGAAATGAATATGTACAAGCGCGCAGAGAGGAAAAGAGAAAATATGAAAAAGATGTCATAGAAAAATGTAAAGATCAACCAAAACTATTCTACAGATTTGTAAACAACAAACTGAAAAACAAACAAGATTTGGAGAATTCAAGACAAGGAGGAGTTGAATAATGTACACAGATGAAATTGAAATGGCGGAAATTATGAACAAACATTTTAAATCAGTGTTTACAAGGGAGAACATACAACCTGAAGAGATCGAATGGAAAGAGAAAGTCCCCCTTATGAAAGAAATAGAAGTAACAAAGAATGAAATACTGAAACACTTGAGTAATCTTGATGTCAGAAAATCACATGGACCAGATGAAATAGCAAACTGGATTTTGAAAGAATGCAGGAATGAACTGGCAGACATAATACATAGCATAATAAACAGTTCCTTGAAAGAAGGTAAAGTTCCAGAAGATTGGAAAAAAGCAAATATAGTACCTATATATAAAGGAGGAAATAAAGAAGACCCTACCAAATATAGGCCAGTCTCTCTAACAAGTACAATAGCAAAAATTTGTGAAAGAATTGTCAAAAATAGATGGGTAAAATATTTAGAAAAAAAAAAAACAACGTGCTCAATCCAAGGCAATTTGGATTCAGACAAGGAAGATCATGCGTCACCAATTTAATATGTTTCTATTCAAGGCTAATATATATAATACAAGAAAGAGATGGATGGGCTGATTGTGCATTTCTAGACCTATAAAAAGCTTTTGACAAAGTACCACATAAGAAGTTGCTTAAGAAATTAGAAACTGAAGGAGGAATACAGGGCAAACTGCTAAATTGGATGGAAGACTTTTTGCAAGAAAGAAAAATGAGAGTAGTGATAAGAGATCAACACTCAAAATGGGATGAAGTAATAAGCGGTGTTCCACAAGGAACAGTTCTGGCCCCAATAATGTTTGCTATATATATTAATGATATGGATGAAGGAATTGAAAGCTATATGAGCTTTTTTGCAGATGATGCAAAACTATTGAAAAAAGTGAACACGGAAGAAGATTGTGAATCACTACAAAGAGATCTAAATAAAGTACAGGAATGGAGTAGGAAGTGGGAGATGGAGTTCAATACAAAAAAGTGTAGTATAATGGAATTTGGAAAAAGCAAAAACAGAATAACAGGATCATATGAATTGGGAGAAGAAGGAATAAAAAAAGTTGAAAATGAGAAGGACCTGGGAGTCATTGTTATGAATAATATGTCACTTGAGAAACACATAAATAAGATTTTTGGAGAAACCTATAATTTAATAAGAACAATCAAAGTGGCATTTACATACCTGGATGAAGAAATGGTGAAGAAAATCCTAATCACCCTGATAAGACCAAGATTGGAATATGCAGCAACGATATGGTCACCAAGTACAAAAAAGTGCAAAAAAATGCATAAAAAAACTTGAAAGAATACAAAGAGCAATTACTAAATTGGCACCAACACTCACAAAACTATCATATGAAGAGAGACTAGCAAAACTTGAACTACAGACACTAGAGCAGAGAAGAGAGAGAGGAGATTTGATAGCTATTTACAGAATCATGAAAGGCATAGAAATTACTGATAGAGAGAATCTGATAAAATGGGATGACAGAAATACAAGAGGACATGGAAAGAAAATAAAAAAAGACAGCTACAGAAGAGACCTGAAAAAGAACAGATTTCCTCACAGAGTAATAGACAGTTGGAACAAGTTAGATGAGAAAGTGGTGTGTGCAAAACCAATACATGAATTTAAAAACAGTTTAGATAAATTGAGATACGAAAACGGGATCCCACGAGCATAGCTCCCCTTCCCGTAAAATACAACTAGGTAAATACAACTAGGTAAATACACACACACACACACACACTTCAACGAACGGACGGCTTAGAGGACGTTCTGAAGAAAATTGAAGTTTCGTGGATCCCAACGCAAAGAGAAGTGCCTATTGTATTTACAGGGTGGGGGGAAAATTGCTCGTGGGGTAGTGGGAAAGTAGGGAAAGAGGAGAAGGGGAGGGATTGCTGAGGGAAATGGAAGGAAATGAGGAAGGAGAGAACTTGGCCCGGGCAGACAGGCGAAAGGTAAACAAACGGCCCCCCGACCAGCTGAGTGACGATGAAATGTCTAATAAAAATGTAAAGATTAGAAGTATAGATAAGAGCAATACAGTAGAGAGTGATGAGAATATTTTCCAGGGATTTAAAGAAGGTGGGGGGGGGGGACACTAGAAGAGAAGGTCGATAAGATGATCGAGGACTTGGAGAGTAGGTTCGGTCATGTTAACAACATTGTACAGAGGGTTGAAAAATTGGAAGAACTAGAGAAGGCGAACAAAAACTTAACTAAGGAAATAGAAGACCTAAAAAGACAATTAAAAGATGTACAAAAGGAGAATGAAGAGTTAAAGATGAATAATAAAGATAACAGAGAGGGATGGAAGGCAATTCAAGAAAACAGTAAAGTTGCATTTACTGATATAATTAAACAGCAAATGAGAGAACAAACTGAAGACTCAGTTATGGAAGTGATGAGACAGAAGGAGAATATAGTAAGAGACTTAGCTGATAAAAAGAAATGTATAATTATATTAGGAATGGAAGAGAAACATAACCCAGATAGAACCTCAAGAACCAATGAGGAAAATGGAAAAATAAGCAGTTTACTAAAATTAGTTCAGGAAGATGAACCAGAAATTATGAAGGAAATTGAGGAAAAATTCAGGCTCGGAAAGTATAGTACAGATAAGACCAGACCAATTAAGATTAAATTCAGGTCACAAACGACGGCAGAGAATATCTTATCCAAAACAGGGAAACTAGCAACAAGTGAACAATATAAAAAGGTATGGATAAAAAGGGAAATGAATAAAGAGGAAAGAGAGGAAGAAAAACAGAAAAGACTTGAAGCTAAGGAAAAAAACGAGAGCAGAACGGAGTCAGAGAAAGAGAGATTCTATTGGAGAGTAGTGAATATGAAACTAAGGCAGTTCGACATACAAGCGAAAAACAAAAGGGAAACAGAGAACACAATGGAAGTGACAGAAAACTAAGAGTGTCTTACACAAATATAGATGGATTAATAACAGGATTGAATGAGCTGAATGATTATTTGAAAGAAAAAGAACCAGACATAATGGGAATTGTAGAAACAAAATTAAAAGGCCCACTACCACCCAACAGTGTAGGACATGATGCATATAATTATTGGATTAAAAACAGAGAGAAAAAGCAGGGGGGTGGAGTTATGTTCCTGACTAAGAAGGATATAAACGTGAGGGGTGTCATATATGGAAAGAATACAGTAGAGATGATTATGATAGAAGTGGAAGACAGAGATAAGAAGAGCAGAAAATTTGTGATAAAATATGTGCCTCCGAAAACAGCCTCATGGGAAGAGAGTGAACATAAAAGTATGTTAGAGGACACAAAGCTAACATTAAATAAAATAATGGAAGATGGAGGAAGAATAGTTATGATGGGCGACTTTAATTGCAAAGAAATCTGCTGGGAAGAAATGACAGTAAAGGGTGGAGACGGCTCATGGGGAAACGCTCTACTTGAGATGATTACTGACCATACAATGACACAATGGATACAGGAGAACACTAGGTATAGAAATGAAGAAGAGCCATCGAGACTAGACTTAATAATTACATCTGAACCTAGAATAGTGGACAAGATTGAATATAAAACACCAATAAGTAAAAGTGACCACATATTGATTGAACTGGAACTTAATGAAGAAAAATATATGAAAAGAAATGAACAATATAGAAAAGGAAGAATGATGTATGAAAAAACAAACTTTGATAAAATAAGAGAATTCTTTCAACAAGAAAACTGGGAAGAAATATACAAAGAAGAAACAACAGTGGAAGAGAAATGGAATATTTTGACAAAAATTTACAAAAAAGGAGTGGAAAAGTATGTCCCAAAATAAAAACAAGAAAAAGAATATGTAAAATGCTGGTACAACAAAAGTTGTAGGGAGTTAAAAGACAAAAGAGACAAAGCCTGGACCAGATGGAAAAAAGACAGAGAACCTGAAAAATGGAAAATATATACCGGTTATAGAAATGAATATGTACAAACGTGCAGAGAGGAAAAGAGAAAATATGAAAAAGATGTCATCGAAAAGTGTAAAGATCAACCAAAACTATTCTACAGATTTGTAAACAATAAACTGAAAAACAAACAAGACTTGGAGAAATTAAGACAAGGGGGAGTTGAATACACTGAGGAAATGGAAATGGCGGAAATTATGAACAAACATATTAAATCAGTGTTTACAAGGGAGAACATACAACCTGAAGAGATTGAATGGAAAGAGAAAGTCCCCCCTATGGAAGAAATAGAAGTAACAAAGAATGAAATATTGACACACTTGGGTAATCTTGATGTCAGAAAATCGCATGGACCAGATGAAATAGCAAACCGGATTCTGAAAGAATGCAGGAATGAACTGGCAGACAAAATACATAGCATACTAAATAGTTCCTTGAAAGAAGGAAAAGTTCCAGAAGATTGGAATAAAGCAAATATAGTACCTATATATAAAGGAGGAAATAAAGAAGAACCTACCAACTATAGACCAGTCTCTCTAACAAGTACAATAGCAAAAATTTGTTAAAGAATGATCAAAAGTAGATGGGTAAAATATTTAGAAAAAAACAAAGTGCTAAATCCAAGGCAATTTGGATTCAGACAAGGACGATCATGCATCACCAATTTAATATGTTTCTATTCAAGGCTAATAGATATAATACAAGAAAGAGATGGATGGGCGGACTGTGCATTTCTAGACCTAAAGAAAGCGTTTGACAAAGTACCACATAAGAAGTTGCTTAAGAAATTAGAAATTGAAGGAGGAATACAGGGAAAACTGCTAAATTGGATGGAAGACTTTTTGCAAGAAAGAAAAATGAGAGTAGTGATAAGAGACCAGCACTCAAAATGGGATAAAGTAATAAGCGGTGTTCCGCAGGGAACAGTACTGGCCCCAATAATGTTTGCTATATATATTAATGATATGGATGAAGGAATAGAAAGCTATATGAGCTTCTTTGCAGATGATGCAAAACTACTAAAAAGAGTGAAAACAGAAGAAGATTGTGAATCACTACAGAGAGATCTATATAAAGTACAGGAATGGAGTAGGAAGTGGGAGATGGAGTTCAATACAAAAAAGTGTAGTATAATGGAATTTGGAAAAAGCAAAAACAGAAAAACAGGATCATATAATTTGGGAGAAGAAGGAATAAAAAAAGTAGAAAATGAGAAGGACCTGGGAGTCATTGTTATGAATAATATGTCACCTGAGAAACATATAAATAAGATTTTTGGAGAAACTTATAATTTAATAAGAACAATCAAAGTTGCATTTACATACCTGGATGAAGAAATGGTGAAGAAAATCCTAATCACCCTGATAAGACCAAGATTGGAATATGCAGCAACAATATGGTCACCAAGTACAAAAAAATGTATAAAAAAACTTGAAAGAATACAAAGAGCAATCACAAAATTGGCACCAACACTCACAAAACTTTCATATGAAGAGAGACTAGAAAAACTTGAACTACAGACACCAGAGCAAAGAAGAGAGAGAGGAGATTTGATAGCTATTTACAGAATCATGAAAGGCATAGAAATTACTGATAGAGAGAATCTGATAAAATGGGATGACAGAAATACAAGAGGACACGGAAAGAAAATAAAAAAAGACAGCTATAGAAGAGATTTGAAAAAGAACAGCTTTCCTCACAGAGTAATAGACAGTTGGAACAAGTTAGATGAGAAAGTGGTGTGTGCAAAAACAATACATGAATTTAAAAATAGTTTAGATAAAATGAGATATGAAGACGGGACCCCACGAGCATAGCTCCCCTTCCCGTAAAATACAACTAGGTAAATACAACTAGGTAAACACACACACACACACACACACACACACACACACACACACACACACACACACACACACACACACACACACACACACACACACACACACACATTCGTCGGATGGACGGCGAAGATTGGAGTTCCGAAGAAAAAGTGAAATTTTCGTGGATCTCAACGTCAAGGAAGTACCTTATTGTATTTACAGGGAAGGGGAAAGCTCGTGGTGTAGTGGGAAGGTGATAAAAAAGGAGAAGGGGAGGGATTACTGAGGGAAATGGAAGGAAATGAGGAAGGGGAGGACTTGGTCCAGGAGGCCAGGCGTCTTGTAAACAAGCGAAGGACCGATGATGATTTTGGTGAAGAAGGGATTAACAAAAATGTAGTGATTAGAAATATAAATAAGAGGAGCACAATGTAAGGTGAAGATAATAATTTCCAGGGATTTAATGAGGGGGGGGGGGATACCAACCTCCCCCGATTAGGAAGACTAGAGGAAAAACTTGAGAAAATGACCGAACATTGGGAGAGTAGGTTCGGTAAAGTAACAAAGATTGCGCAGAGTTGAAAAATTGGAATAATTAGAAAAGGTGAACAAAAACCTAACTAAAGAAATAGAAGAATTAAAAATACAGAGAATGAGGAATCAAAGAGGAATAATAAAGAGAATAAAGAGTCCATAGCAAAAGAAGCACAGGGTTGAAAAAAAATCCAAGAGAACAGTAAAGTTGCATTTACTGACATAATGAAACAGCAAATGAGAGAACAAACTGAAGACTCAGTTATTAGTGATGAGACAGAAGGAGAATATAGTAAGAGACTTAGCAGATAAAAAGAAATGTATAATTATATTAGGAATGGAAGAGAAGTATAATCTATATAGAACCACAAGAATCAAAGAGGAAAAAGAAAAAGTAAGCACGGAATAAGTGGTAGCTTATTAAGTTGGACTAGTAATTGGTTGAATGGCCGAAAACAGAGAGTTGTTTTAAACGGAAAAACTTCTAGATGGAAAAATGTTACAAGTGGAGTTCCTCAGGGTTCCGTTCTTGGGCCACTTCTATTCATAGTATATATAAATGATATAGACCATGGACTAAAATCTACTGTTTCCAAATTTGCTGATGATACAAAACTGTGCGGAGTGGCAAATGATCACTTTAACCAATTAGATATTCAAGAAGATTTAGATCAATTACAGCAATGGTCTGAAAAGTGGCTAATGAAATTGAACGTAAGTAAATGCAAGGTAATGCACATAGGTAAAAATAACAGTAAGTACGATTATAAGGTATTTGGAAATTCGTTAACAAAAGTGGATAGCGAAAAAGATCTCGGCGTAATTATCAGTGACGACCTCAATTAATCCAAGCAGTGTATTTCAGCCTCTGAGAAAGCAAATAAGATTCTAGGACTGATTGCACGATCTTTTGATTTCAAAAGTCCATCACTCATTAACAAGCTATATAAATATTTAGTTCGTCCACATTTGGAATATGCTGTTTCCGTATGGTCACTGAATCTCATTAAAGACATCGACAGACTGGAAAAAGTACAACGGCGAGCCACAAAACTGATTCCAAATATCAAAAATAAATCATACGAAAATCGACTAAAACATATGAATCTGTTTTCCCAAAAAAAGCGTAGACTCAGAGGTGACTTGATACAGGTCTTTAAAATTCTAAAGGGAATTGACAACATCAAAAGTGACCAAATTTTCACATTGAATGAGAATCAGACAAGAAACAATGGTCTCAAACTGTCCGGAAATAGATTCAATTTGGAAGTAGGTAGAAACAACTTTACCAACCGTGTAGTTAATGAATGGAATAAACTTCCTGCACAGGTAGTGCAATGTAGTTCAGTTCGAAGCTTTAAGAATCATTTAGATAAACACCTAAGCAAGATGCTGTAATGATTATAATTTATTTTACATTATTTGTTTTTGTTTTGTTATCATTTGTCTGTTTGATTTTCATTTATTATTAGTTATATGTCAATTTATTATTATTTACTATTTACCTGTTTGTTTATTATTTTACTATACCTATGCTTTTATTTATTTTATTTGTTATTTACATTATAATAGTTTTTATTTATTACTTTATTATTATTATGATTTTTTTCGCATCCGACCTAAATATGGACCAAAAGGTCTCCTGTCGGCATGCTCCGCCTTTGTAATCCTTTGTATAGCAGTTTACTAGAATTAGTTCAGGAAGATGAACCTGAAATCATGAAACAAATTGAAGAGATGTATAGGCTCGGAAAATATAGTGCAGATAAGACCAGACCAATTAAGATTAAATTCAGGTCACACACGACAGCAGAAAATATCTTAGCAAAAACAGGGAAACTAGCCAACAGTGAACAATATAAAAAGGTATGGATAAAAAGAGAAATGAATAAAGAGGAAAGAGAGGAGTAAAGAATGAAAAGACAAGAAGCTAAGCAGAAAAAAAAAAAACGAGAGCAGAACAGAGACAGAAAAAGAGAAATTCTATTGGAGAGTAGTGAATATGAAAGTGAGAAAATGGGCCATACCAGAGAAAAACAAAAGGGAAACAGAAAATACAATGGAAGTAGCAGAAAATTACGAGTATCTTACACAAATATAGATGGATTAATAACAGGATTGAATGAACTGAATGATTATCTGAAGGAAAAAGAACCGGACATAATGGGAATTGTAGAGACAAAGTTAAAAGCTCCACTACCACCCAACAGTGTAGGACATGATGCATATAATTATTGGATTAGAAACAGAGAGACTAAGAAGGATATAAACGTGAGGAGTGTCACATATGGAAAGAATACAGTAGAGATGATTATGATCGAAGTGGAAGACAGAGATAAGAAGAGCAGAAAGTTTGTCATAAATTATGTGCTTCCACCAAAACAACCTCGTGGTAAGAGAGTGAACATAAAAGTATGTTAGAAGACACAAGGATAACATTAAATAAGATAATGGAAGATGGAGGAAGAATAGTTATGATGGGCGACTT
This sequence comes from Oratosquilla oratoria, assembly GCF_046742065.1. NCBI lineage: Eukaryota > Metazoa > Arthropoda > Malacostraca > Stomatopoda > Squillidae > Oratosquilla > Oratosquilla oratoria. Next base: position 37,789,752 of record NC_134804.1, on the reverse strand, counting down.
TAATTACAAAGAAGTCTGCTGGGAAGAGATGACAGTTAAGGGTGGAGACGACTCATGGGGAAATGTTCTACTCGAGATGATTATTGACCATACAATGACACAATGGATACAAGAGAACACTAGGTATAGAAATGAAGAAGAACCATCGAGACTAGACCTAATAATCGCATCTGAACCTAAAATAGTGGAAAATATTGAATATAAGACACCCATAAGTAAAAGTGACCACATATTGATTGAACTGGAACTAAACGAGGAAAAATACATGAAAAGAAATGAACAATATAGAAAAGGAAGAATGATGTATGACTTTTTTTAATAAAATAAGAGAATTCTTTCAAAAAGAAAAATGGGAAAGAATATACAAAGAAGAAACAACAGTGGAAGAGAAATGGAATATTTTGACAAAAAATTATAAAAAAAAGGAGTGTAAAAGTATGTCCCAAGACAAAAACAAGAAAAAGAATATGTTAAGTGCTGGTACAACAAAAGTTGTAGGGAGTTAAAAGACAAAAGAGATAAAGCTTGGACCAAATGGAAAAGAGACAAAAAGCCTGAAAATGGAAAATATATACTTGTTATAAAAATGAATATGTACAAGTGTGCAGAGAGGAAAAGAGAAAATATGAGAAAGATGCCATAGAAAAATGTAAAGATCAATCAAAACTATTCTACAGATTTGTAAACAACAAACTGAAAAACAAACAAGATTTAGAGAAATTAAGTTAAGGAGGAGTTGAATACACAGAGGAAATAGAAATGGCAGAAATTATGAACAAGCATTTTAAATCGGTGTTTACAAGGGAGAACATACAACCTGGAGAGATTGAATGGGAAGAGAAAGTCCCCCCTATGAAAGAAATAGAAGTAACAAAGAATGAAATAATGAAACATTTGAGTAATATTGATGCCAGAAAATCGCATGGACCAGATGAAATAGCAAACTGGATTTTGAAAGAATGCAGGAATGAACTGGCAGACAAAATACATGGCATAATAAACAGTTCCTTGAAAGAAGGAAAAGTTCCAGAAGATTGGAAAAAAGCAAATATAGTACCTATATATAAAGGGGGAAATAAAGAAGACCCTACCAACTATAGACCAGTCTCTAACAAGTACAATAGCAAAAATTTGTTAAAGAATTTTCAAAAGTAGATGGGTAAAGTATTTAGAAAAACAACAACAACAACGTGTTAAATCCAAGGCAATTTGGATTCAGACAAGGAAGATCATGCATCACCAATTTAATATGTTTCTATTCAAGGCTAATAGATATAATACAAGAAAGAGATGGATGGTCTGATTGTGCATTTCTAGACCTGAAAAAAGCTTTTGACAAAGTACCACATAAGAAGTTGCTTAAGAAATTAGAAACTGAAGGAGGAATACAGGGCAAACTACTTAAATGGATGGAAGACTTTTTGCAAGAAAGAAAAATGAGAGTAGTAATAAGAGACAAACACTCAAAATGGGATGAAGTAATAAGTGGTGTTCCACAAGGAACAGTTCTGGCCCCGATAATGTTTGCTATATATATTAATGATATGGATGAAGAAATTGAAAGTTATATGAGCTTCTTTGCAGATGATGCAAAACTATTAAAAAAAGTGAACACGGAAGAAGATTGCGAGTCACTACAGAGTGATCTCAATAAAGTATGGGAAAGGAGTAGGAAGTGGGAGATGGAGTTCAATACAAAAAGTGTAGTATAATGAAATTTGAAAAAAAAAGAATAATAGGATCATATAAATTGGGAGAAGAAGGAATAAAAAAAGTTGAAAATGAGAAGGACCTGGGAGTCATTATTATGAATATGTCACCTGAGAAACATATAAATAAGATTTTTGGAGAAACTTATAATTTGATAAGAACAATCAAAGTGGCATTTACATACCTGGATGAAGAAATGGTGAAGAAAATACTAATCACTTTGATAAGACCAAGATTGGAATATGCAGCAACGATGTGGTCACCAAGTACAAAAAAATGTATAACAAAACTTGAAAGAATACAAAGAGCAATTACAAAATTAGCACCAACACTCTCAAAACTATCATATGAAGAGAGACTAGCAAAACTTGAGCTACAGACATTAGAGCAAAGAAGAGAGAGAGGAGATTTGATAACTATTTACAGAATCATGAAAGGGATAGAAATTATTGATAGAGAGGATCTAATAAAATGGGATGATAGAAATACAAGAGGACACGGAAAGAAAATCAAGAAAAACAGCTATAGAAGAGATTTGAAAAAGAACAGCTTTCCTCACAGAGTAATAGACATTTGGAACAAGTTAGATGAGAAAATGGTGTGTGCAAAAACAATACATGAATTTAAAAATAGTTTAGATAAAATAAGATATGAAGACGGGATACCACGAGCATAGCTCCCCTTCCCGTAAAATACACACACGGTCAAAGTGGCAGCAAAGTTCGGACTCCGGAGTTATCCACGAATTTCGAGGATCACATCGACATGGAAGTACCTATGTTGTATTTATAGGGAAGGAGAAAGCTCGTGGTGTAGTGGGAAGGTGATGAAAAAGGAGAAGGGGAGGGATTACTGAGGAAAATGGAAGGAAATGAGGAAGGGGAAGACTAGGTCCAGGAAAGCAGACGCCATGTCAACAAACGTCGACCGGATGATAATGAAGACGAAGGGATTAGCAGAAATGTAAAGATTGGAAATATAGATGAGAGGAGTGGAATGGAAGGTGAAGACAACCTCCCCAGACTAGTAAATTTAGAGGAGAAACTAAAAGAAATGAATGAAAATTGGGAAGCTAAGTTTAACCAAATAAAGTTAATTACTCAAAGAGTTGATAAGCCGGAAGAATTAAAGAGGGAGAATCAAAACCTAACTATAGAAATAGTAGAATTAAAAAGACTGTTAAGAAAAGTAAAGGAAGAGAATGAGTAATTAAAGAGGAGTAATAAAGAGAATAAAGAGTCCACAGCAAAACAGGTAAGTGGTTGGAAGAAAGTACAAGAGAACAATAAATGTGAACTTAGAGGTATAATAAAACAGCATATGAAAGAGCAATCTGGAAGCAGTTATCAAAGTGATGAGGGAGAAAGAGAATATAGTAGGAGACTTAGCAGATAAAAAGAAATGTATAATTATATTAGAGATGGAAGAGAAGTATAATCTAAATAGGACTACAAGAATAAAAGAGGAAAAAGAAAAAGTAAATAATATACTAGAAGTAGTTCAAGAAGATGAACCAGAAATAGGGAAACAAATAGAAGAAATGTATTGGCTCGGGAAAATACAATACAGATAAGACCAGACCAATTAAGGTTAAATTCAGGTCACAAACGACAGCAGAGAATATCTTAGCAAAAACAGGTAAACTAGCAGACAGTGAACAATATAAAAAGATGTGGATAAAAAGAGAAACGAATAAAGAGGAAAGAAAGGATGAGAAGACAAAAAGACTAGAAGCTAAAGAAAAAAAAACGAGAAAAGAACAGAGACAGAAAAAGATAAATTCTATTGAAGAGTAGTGAATATGAAAGTGAAGAAATGGTTCATAGCAGAGGAAAACAGAAGGTAAACGGTTTCAACAAGGTTAAGAATTGGCCATTCCTACATTACCCATAAATTTTTTATGGCAAGTGGAGCAGAAAGGCTGGCCCCCAATGCCCCACTTGCCAAGTTGTTTTTACAATTAAACACATTTTGATTCAGTGCCCTGCATACTCTAATAAGCGCAGGGCAAATTTATTAACAACTTTAGCTTTTAAAGAAATTTCAGGGAGGAAGCTCATGTGAAAAATGTTATAAAGTTTTTAAAAGACATAAATTTATTTGATGAAATTTCAAATTGTGTATATGATTGCTTGTAAGTGTATCTTGTTCTGATGTGTTTTTGTGAGTGCTTATTGTTTTTACTGTTATACTTGAATTTTTATCTATTTATATAAGATAAATATGCACTGAATTGCCTACCGGCTCCGGCGCTTGGCCTTCAAACCAAAAATTTCATAAATCAAATCAATCAGAGGGGAAACGGAAAACACAATGGATGTAGCAGAAAATTAAAAGTGCCTTACACAAATATAGATGGCTTAATAACAGGCTTGAACGAAAATAATTATCTAAAAAAAAATAAAAAATAAAACGGACACAATGGGAATTGTAGAGACAAAATTGAAAAGGTCCCCCACCACCCAACAGTGTAGGACACGGTGCATATAATTGTTGGATTAGAAACAGAATAGTAAAACAAGGGGGTGGAATTATGTTCCTGACTAAGAAGGATATAAATGTGAGGAATGTCACATACGGAAAGAATAGAGTAGAGATGATAATGATGGAAGTGGAGGATGGGAAGAGCAGGAAGTTTGTAGTAAATTATGTGCCCCCTAAAACGGCCTCGTAGGAAGAGAGAGAACACAAAAGTATGTTAGAAGACACAAAGATAACACTAAATAAGATAATGGAAGATGGAAGAAGAATAGTTATAACGGGTGACTTTAATTGTAAACAAATCTGATGGGAAGAGATGACAGTAAAGGGTGGAGATGACCAATGGGGAAATGTACTACTTGATATGATTAGAGAACATACAATGACGCAATGGATTCAAGAGAATACTAGGTATAGAAATGAGGAAGAACCATCGAGACTGGACTTAATAATCACATCAGAACCTGAAATAGTGGACAAGATTGAATATAAAACACCAATAAGTAAAAGTGACCACATATTGGTTGAAATGGAACTAAATGAGTAAAAATACATGAAAAAATGAACAATATAGAAAAGGAAGATTGATGTATGAAAAAAAAATGATAAATTGAGAGAATTCTTTCAAAAAGCAGACTGGGAAAGAATACACAAGGAGGAAACAACAGTAGAATAGAAATGGAATATTTTGATAAAAGTTTATAGAGGAGTGGAGAAGTATGTCCCAAGACTAAAACAAGAAAAAGAATATGTAGAGTGTGTAGAGTGCTGGGGATGTAGGGAGTTGAAAAAAAAAAAAAAAAAAAAAAAAAAGCTTGGATAAAATGAAAAAAAGACAAAAGTTCTGAAAAATGGAAAATATATACTAGTTATAGAAATGAATATGTACAAGTGTGCAGAGAAGAAAAGAGAAAATATGAAAAAGATGTCATAGAAAAATGTAAAGATCAACCACAACTATTTTACAGATATGTAAACAATAAACTGAGAAACAAACAAGAATTAGAGAAACTACGACAAGGAGGAGTTGAATACACAGAGGAAATAGAAATGGCAGAAATTATGAACAAACATCTTAAATCGGTGTTTACAAGGGAGATATCGAATGGGAGGAGAAAGTCCCCTCTATGAAAGAGATAGAAGTATCAAGGAATGAAATAATGAAACACTTGAGTAATCTCGATGTCAGAAAATCGCATGGTCCAGATGAAATGGCAAACTGGATTTTGAGAGAGTGCAGGAATGAACTAACAGACAAAATACATAGTCTAATAAGCAGTTCATTGAAAGAAGGAAAAGTTCCAGAATATTGGAAAAGAGCAAATTTAGCACCAATATATAAAGGGGGAAACAAGGAAGACTCTACTAACTATAGACCGGTCTCTCTTACAAATACGATAGCTAAAATTTGTGAATGATCAAAATTAGATGGGTAAGGCATTTGGAAAAAACAACGTACTATATCCAAGGCAATTTTGATTTAGACAAGGACGATCATGCGTCACAAACTTAATGTGTTTCTATTCAAGGCTAATAGATGTAATACAAGAAAGAGATGGATGGGCTGATTGTGCATTTCTAGACATGAAAAAAGCTTTTGAAAAGGTGCCACATAAGTTGCTTAAAATTAGAAACTGCAGGAGGAATACAGGACAAACTACTGAAGTGGATGAAAGAAAAATATTGCATGAAAGAAAAATGAGAGTGGTGATAAGAGACAAACACTCTAATTGGGATGAAGTGATTAGTGGAGTTTCACAAGTAACAGTTCTGGCCCCAATAATGTTTGCTATATATATTAATGATATGGATAAAGGAATTGAAAATTATATGAGCTTCTTTGCGGATGATGCAAAATCGTTGAACACTGAAGAAGATTGTGAGTCGCTACAGAGTGATCTCAATAAAGTATGGGAATGGAGTAGGAAGTGGGAGATGGAATTCAATATTGAGAAGTGTAGTATAATTGAATTTGGAAGAAGCAAAAAAAGAATAGTGGGATTATGTAAATTGGGAGAAGAAGAAATAAAAAAGATAAAAAAAAATAGAAAATGAGAAAGACCTGGGAGTCATTATTATGAATAATATGTCACCTGAGAAACATGTAAACACATTTTTTGGAGAAACTTATAATTCAATAAGAACAATCAAAGTGGAATTTACATACCTGGACGAATAAATGGTGAAGAAAATACTAGTCACTTTGATAAGACCAAGATTGGAATATGCAGCGACGACGTGGTCACCAAGTACAAAAAAATGTATAAAAAAACTTGAAAGAATACAAAGAGCAATTACAAAATTGGCACCAACACTCTCAGACCTATCATATGAAGAGAGACTAGCAAAACTTGAGCTACAGACAGAGCAAAGAAGAGAGAGAGGAGACTTGATAACTATTTATAGAATCATGAAAGGCATAGAAAATACTGATAGAGAGGATTTAATAAAACGGGATAGTAGAAATACAAGAGGACACGGAAAGAAAATCAAGACAGTTATAAAAGAGACCTGAAAAAGAACAGCTTTCCCCACAGAGTAATAGACATTTGGAACAAGTTAGATGAGAAAGTGGTGTGTGCAAAAACAATACATGAATTTAAAAACAGTCTAGATAAAATGAGATATGAAGACAGGATACCACGAGCATAGCTACCCTTCCCGTAAAATATAACTAGGTAAATACACACACACCTTGGAGTGATGATCAGCAAAGACATGACACCGGACAAGCATATTAATAAAATAGTCGGAAAAACCTACAATTTATTGAGGTCAATAAAAGTTGCATTTATCTATTTGGACGAGGAATGATCAAAATTTTGTTAACTACACTAATAAGACCAAAACTCGAGTACGCAGCAACACTATGGACACCCAGTACCAAAAAGAATATAAAAATTAGAAAAAATACAAAGGGCAACAACAAAACTGGCACCAACTCTTTCCAAAATGACATATGAACAAAAACTGTCCAGATTAGAATTACCAACTCTGGAAACAAAGAACGGAACGAGGAGACCTACTAGCTATCTATAGAAAAATGAAAGGGATGGGAATCGTAGATAAGAATGATTTATTGAAATGGGACAATGGAAAAACAAGAGGACACAAAAAGAAACTCAAAAAAGATAATTACAGAAGAGATCTGTAAAAAATAGCTTCACACACAGAGTGATAGATACTTGGAACAAATTAGACAAAGAAACAGTGTGTGCAAACACTATTCAAGATTTTAAGAAGAAACTTGATGCTGAAAGATACAAAGGCGGGTCACCACGAGCATAACTCCCTTCCCGTATAATACAACTAGATAAATACAACTAGGTAAATACACAGAAATTGGACGAAACAATAGTGTGTTCAAACACCATACAGGAATTTAAGAACAAACTAAACGCTCAGAGATACAAAGACAGGACACTGCGAGCACAGCTCCCCTTCCCGTATAATACAACTAGGTAAATACACACACACACGATGGCGCAGTGGTAGCGTTCGCAACTGCTTACCCAGCGGTCCGAGATCGAATCCCACCCAGGGCTGAAATAATTTCAGTATCGCTGTGCTGCAAGCCGTTACTCCAACTCTCGTGGGCGGGGAGTTGGGTGTGTGTGTGTCAGGTCACAATATTACTCATAGATCGGTCATGCATGAACTCGTTCTCATCCGGGAGGGTAGTAGTTGTCGATCACGAGTCCAACACGTGATCGAAGACCATGGTGAATTACACACACACGCACACACACACACACACACACACACACACACACACACACACACACACACACACACACACACACACACACACACACACACACACACACACACACACACACACACACAAACACACACACACACACACACACACACACACACACACACACACACACACACACACACACACACACACACACACACACACACACACACACCAATTTCTAGCCGAACATGGGTTTGCTTAATAAACATGCCAAGTTGGGACTACTACACCATATTATAGTTTCCATGTTGGATGCACGTTTATAGTGCCCACGAAATTCCTACCTTATAAATCACTGAAGAGCGAAGGTCTGGAGCAAGTTTCTAAGTACACAAAGTTTGTGGGTTTCTCCAATTGTATTCTGGAAGCTCGCTGGCTGAGCGGGTTAGGGCATCATTACTTGAGGCATAGTTCGAGGGGACGGCGGTGCGAATCCTGTCACCGGCGAAGATGAACCAAGGGTATTGTTCATTAAATTCCACGCTACTAAGTCCTCTGTAAGGGGGGCCGTTCTAGGCCTCAGATGGGAGGAGTTTGTAACGTTAAACCATAAATATTCTGTGTGGGAGGGAAGGGGCGAATTCGGAGCATTGTGGGGGTTCCGGTCGGCTGGGGAAGAGGATGTCATTTGCTGTAGTACTTAGGAGTGGAAGGAGACAATTGTATGAACGATGAGGTTTTGATTAGTGTGACGATGGTGCGTGTGTGTGATTCACTGGGGGTCTTGGATCACGTGCTGAACTCGTGATCGACAGCTATTACTCTCCCTGATGAGAGCTCGTATGTGCCCAATCTATGGGTGATGCTGTAACCTTACACACACACACACACACACACACACACACACACACACACACACACACACACACAAAACTTGCCCACGAGAGTTGGAGTGCCGACTCGTAGTGTAGCGATGCTGATATTATTTCAGCTCTGGGCGGGAATCGAACTCGAACCGCTGGGTTAGCGGTTGCGAACGTTACTACTGCGTCGTCGAGTCGTGTGTCTGTGTGGGCCATTACATTATTCTTAATTTCATTAACCATATTTTCAGAGGTTGAGTGCCCCGATTTATTTTTTCTTTTTCGCTCTTACTATCACTCCTACTCTTGCCCTCACTCTCAATCTTACTCTCACGCATGATCTTTCACTCTCAATCTTACTCTCATTTTTATTCCCACTATTACTCCCATTCTTACTCTCACTCCAACTTTCATCATTGCTTCTACTTTTACCTCAACCCTAAACTTCCGATTCCGACAAATTATTAATCAACAAAGTATTTGTTTCTCAAATCAATTGCCTGGCCTGAAAATAACCATGAATTATAATCGTTGCAGGTATCGGAATCGGACTCGTATCAGACTCATTAATATTTTGGTATAGTCCTATCAACAATGCAACAAGAAAAAAGAAAAAAACATGAAGTTCTTTTCCATTTGTGGTGTTCTCGTCCCGGAGCGTCTTTTTAGGGGTTAAAAGAGATATAGACAAGAACTGGGTTACTAACTTACTGGTTAACGAATGGAATAGACTTAGTAACGGTATTGTGAGCGGTGGAACAATTAGTTGTTTTAAGAGAAGATTAGATAACTTTATGGATAGGGGTGACAAGTGGTAAGGGACATGGAACTGCCTAATGTATGTCTTGTGGTCTCTTGCAGTCCTCTCTATTTTTATGTTTTTCCTGGGACACCGTCGAGAGGCAACAGCATAGCCTCGAGACCCCACATCTCGTCTCCCGTCCCTGCATGGGAGCGCGGCCCTTCTTCCTTCTACGCTCCTGGAGGTGGCAGGGATCCCTGGTCTGTCGGGACGCTGCCGCAGGAAGGTGGCAGCAGTCGGGTTACAAATTGCTGCAGGCACGGTGCACGAGCGGCAGGTCACTCGAGCCCACGACGCCGAACTAATTATTATCATTATTATGGTGGTGGAGGTCTTACCGAGCGGGAAGAGGGGAAGAAAATTTCTTCGAAAAGTTGAGGAGCACAGTGTCGCTACCGACGACGACGACGAAGACGGCCGTAAGTTCCATCCTGACACCATCAGTGGCGGCTTCCTCCTTTCTTTCCTTGACAGTCCGAGCACAACACAGAGGGCAAAGGTAATGCAGCTAGAGGACTTATGGCGACAACTGGTCAATAAAGATGTACGACGGTGGCAGACCTCAAATGACACAAGTCGTCTGGTTTTAACCATATTCCTCCCGCCCCCTCTCTCTAGTAGGTTGCTGTTTTTAGGAGCTCTCTATATTGAGGCTAGCCTCTCTTTCTCTCTCGTAGGTTGCTGTTTTTTAAATCTCTCTATATTGAGACTACTCTCTCTCTCGTAAGTTGTTGTTCTTGAAAACCCTCTAAATTGAGACCACTCTCTCTCTCGTATGTTGCTGTTCTTGAAAGCCCTCTGTATTGAGGCTAGACATCCTATCCTGAATATCTAGGTGGACGACCTCCAAGTTTTGGCGGCTGTGAGGCGACTGACGACGAGAAGGCCAACGAGTCCCACTCGGAGAGGTCTACCCAAATCAGAGTTAACTTTACCACGAGCTCTCCCTTTGGCCCGAGGCAGTCAGTGATGACCACATCACATGAACACAATTTGTGATTCCTACTACCATGTAAATTTCCCACCCAACACCTGATATGCAACATTTTGAAAAAATATTGGGTTGTTTTGGACACATGGAAAAACGAGTGAAGAAAGATCAGTAAAAGAAGTGTGGAAGGCAGGGGTGGATGGAGTGAAAAGGAGGGGGCGACCGAGGGTGAGATGAGATGGATGGGGTAAAGGGGAATTGAGAAAGAGGGAGATGTTTGTTGAGGAAGGAAGGGAAAAGACAGGAGATAAGGGTGAGTGGAGAATGGTTGTGTATGGATGATGCTGTGATACATGGGAGGGAGTGGGTGGGGGTGGAGGGTTAGGGAGTGGTTATGTGTGGATGATATTTTGACGCAGCCCGAAGGGATTTTTCCCGTCTTTTCTTTTTCTGCATGAGAAGACGGAGAGGGAGGGGGGGGGGTCGCCGATTAAATGTAGCGGCGTTGCTGTAGATGTGCTGTGTCTTGCTGCATTGTTTCTGACCCAGGACAACGGGCGAGATGCAGGGATAACTCCTCATCCAGGAGGAACCATGAAAAGAGGGAGGGAGGAGTGGTGAATGGGAGTGGAGTGGGTGGGGAGGAAATAGGTGGGGGTGGAATTACGCCTTTTGACTGGCTACCTCCCATGTAAGGGAAAAAAAGCCCTTAGTATATGTATGTATGTATGTATATGTGTATGTGTGTATGTATGTATGTATGTATGTATATATGTATGTATGTATGTATGTATGTATTTATGTATTTTAGCTCTGTGACGAGTGAGGAAAATGGAGGAGAAATAGGGAAGGATGAAGTGAAAGCAGCTGTTAAGATAATGAGAGCAGGTAAGGTACCTGGGTTGGATGGATGCCATGCAGATTGTCTGAAGAAAGGAGGTACTGTTATGGTGGACTGGCTGGTGAGGTTATTTAATGTTTGTTTAGGAGAGGGTAGAGTGCCGGAGGACTGGAGGAGTGACTGTATAGTTCCTCTTTACAAAGGAAAGGGGGGCAAGTGTGAGTGTAGTGGTTACAGAGGGATCAGCTAGTTGAATGTAGCTGGGAAGGCTTATGGGAGGGTCATGATTGAGAGGATTAGGAGAGGAACAGAGGGAGTAATTAGTGAGGAACAGTGTGGGTTTAGGACAGGTAGGGGTTGTGTAGATCAGATTTTTGTGGTAAGACAGATATGTGAGAAAGCTATAGGAAAAGGTAAGGATGTTTTTTGGTCTTTTATGGATCTGGAAAAGGCTTACGACAGGGTAGATAGGAAGGCACTGTGGGAGATACTGCAGATATATGGGATAGGAGGAAAGCTGTTAAGAGCAGTCAAGAATTTTTACGAGAGTAGTAGAGCTTGTGTTAGGATTAGAAATAGAGAGAGTGAATGGTTTGAGGTAAAGGTGGGACTTCGTCAGGGATGTGTTATGTCGCCCTGGCTGTTCATTCTTTACATGGATGGGGTGGTGCGAGAGGTGAATGCAAGGGTAGTGGGTCAGGGGTTGGAGATGATTAAAGAAAATGGAGAAAAGTGGGAGGTGAGCCAGTTGTTGTTTGCTGACGACACTGCGCTTGTAGCAGGATCAGAGGAGGGATTGAGGAAGGTATTGACAGAGTTTGAGAGGGTGTGTGAAAGAAGGAAGCTGAAGATAAATGTGGGCAAAAGTAAGGTGATGAAATGTACAAGGGGAGAGAGTGACAGCAGGCTGGAAGTGAGCATTAAGGGTGAGAAACTGGAGGAAGTGGATAGTTTTAGATACTTGGGTGCGAATGTGGCAGGAAAGGGAGGAGTGGGGGTGGAGGTAGAATGTAGATTGAGAGAAGCGAGTAAATGCCTTGGTGGATTTAAAAGTGTAATGAGAAATCGACATCTGGGAATGGATGCTAAGAGGAGGTTATATGAAGGAGTGATTGTGCCAACAGCACTGTATGGGGCAGAAACATGGAACATAAGAGAGGAAGAGAGAAGGAATTTGAATGTGTTTGAGATGAAATGTCTGAAAAGTATGATAGGGGTTACTAGGCTAGATAGAGAGAGAAATGAGGAGGTGAGGAGGAGAACAGGGGTGGAAAAGGAGCTGGGAGATAGGGTTGATGAAAGAGTATTAGGATGGTTTGGACACATGGAAAGAATGAATGACACATGGAAAGAATGAATTAGTAAAAGAAGTGTGGAAGGCAGAGGTGGAAGAAGTGAATATAAGGGTGCATCTTAGGATGAGATAGGTGGATGGGGTGAAAGGGGCATTACAAAAGAGAAGAATGTCTGTTGAGGAAGGACGGGAGAGGACAGAAGAGAGGGGTGAATGGAGAAAGGTTGTGTATAGATTATGCTGTGATGCATGGGGGGGGAGTGGGTGGGGGATGAGGAAGTATGTATGAGAAAAATTTGACGCAGCCCAAAGGGATTTCTCCCCGCCTTCTCCTTTTCTGCATGAGGGGACGGAGAGGGTGGGGGGTCGCCGAATTTATGAAGCGGCCTTTACTGCGGATGTGCTGTGTCTTTCGACACTGCTTCTGACCCAGGGCAGTGGACAAGGTGCAGGGATGACCCCAACATCCAGGAGGTGCCAAGATAAGAGGGAGGGAGGAGGGTGGAGGGGAGTGGAATATATAGGAAATGGATTGGGTGGGAGTGGTTTCTATGCTTTTTTCTTATTGGCTACTCCCGTGTAAGGGGAAAAAGCCTTTGGTATATGTATGTATGTAGCTCTTTGTGGATGAAGGGCCATTTCTGCCACCGCTAACCTATTCCCCGGATCAGAAGCAATGCAGCAAGATAGAGCATATCCACAACAAGGCCCGACAGCCGAAATTGGTTTGCCCTCGCTGATGCATTTACACGGCAATCCCTCCTCCTCGTCCCCTTACGAAGGCGAGAAAAAACAAATCGGGCCATTCACAACCATTCTTTACGCAAACCTATCTCTTGCCTTCTCTCTTCCCTGTTCATCACACATTTCTCCTTTTACCCTAGGCACCTTTCACCCTATCCATCCATCTCATTCTTCCCCTCAAGTTCACTCCAACCACCTCTGCTTTCCGCACTTTTTACGATTTTCCCTACTTATATATATATATATATATATATATATATATATATATATATATACATATATATGTATGTGAATAAATCACTTGAACACGTGATCAGAATTATGTTGGTAACCACTTAAGAAAAAGAAACACAGAATCGTGTAATTCTCCCCTGAGGATGTGAATTACACGAAAGCGCTTGGGATTTCTGTGTTTCTTTTTCTTAAGTGGTTACCAGCATTATACATGTATATATATATATATATATATACATATATATATATATATATATACATATATATATATATATATATATATATATATAAATATCAAGTGTAGACAGGCAGCAAATCTTCTAATAGATTTTTTGTTGTTGAAGGTGATGCTGCTTTCTGCGTTGATAATTTTCTTGAGATGGTTTCTTTATATCTAATTATTCACTGTAGTGGAGAGTTTAAACTCTGTAGTGTGTGTCCGTTGGGGTTCATGATCTCCGACCCGGATTTCGGATAAACTAAGCCTTCTTTAGAGGATGAAATTGACGTCATTGATGGGTGGTATTTAAACATCGGTTAAACGGTAACGTGGGGAGTTTACCAGAAAACTGGAAAATGCTCATCAGTTAATATCAAATGACAATTTTTTCAGACTTCTAGCCTACCTTGTATCCTCAGTAGCGCCAGTAAATCGAGTGTTCGTACATTCAAGTTCGGTTTTCGATTTTTAATGTAAAGGGCCTCGATTATTTTCAACCTTCTTGGGTCCATATATATTTATAAAATTTTAGTGTTATTTTCCAGTTCTTCGCGGGTTATGTGGTATCCGTATTATGTCATTGCATGTACTGGGTGGCTAAAT
>NC_134804.1:37762826-37765326 GCF_046742065.1 Oratosquilla oratoria | reverse complement strand
TCAACATGAAACGACCACCGGACCAGCTCAGTGATGACGAAATGGCAAATAAAAATGTAAAGATTAGAAGTATAGAGAGGAGCAATACAGTAGAAAGTGACGAGAATATGTTCCAGGGATTTAAAGAGGGTGGGGGGGACACAACCCCCCCCCCCCCGACTGATAAGACTAGAGGAGAGAGTTGATAAGGTGATCGAGGACTTGGAACGTAAGTTAGGTAATGTAGACTCCATTTTCCAAAGAATTGAAAGGTTGGAACAACTAGAGAAGGCTAACAGAAACTTAACTGAAGAAGTAGAGGACCTAAAAAGACAGTTAGGAAATGTAAAGGAGGAGAATGAGAAATTGAAGAAGAATAGTAATGAAAACAGTGAGAAAATAGCTACAGAAGCTAAAAATTGGAGAATAACTCAAGAAGGGAATAAGGTTTCATTCACTGACATAGTCAAACAGCAATTGAAAGAACATAATGAAGACTCAGTTATTAAAGTGATGAGACAGAAGGAGAATATAGTAAGAGAATTAGCTGACAAAAAGAAATGTATAATTATATTAGGAATGGAAGAGAAACATAACCCAGATAGAACCGCAAGAATCAAGGAGGAAAATGAAAGGGTAAGCAGTTTATTAAAATTAGTCCAGGAAGATGAACCAGAAATTATAAAGGAAATTGAGGAAAAATTCAGACTCGGAAAATATAGTACAGATAAGACCAGACCAATTAAGATTAAATTCAGGTCACAAACAACGGCAGAGAAAATTCTATCCAAGACAGGGAAACTAGCAACAAATGATCAATATAAAAAGGTATGGATAAAAAGAGAAATGAATAAGGAGGAAAGAGAGGCAGAAAAGCAGAAAAGAATTGAAGCTAAGGCAAAAAACGAGGAAAGAACGGAGTCAGAGAAAGAGAGATTCTATTGGAGAGTAGTGAACATGAAAATAAAGCAGTTCGACATACTAAAGAAAAACATAAGGGAAACAGAGAATACAATGGAGGTGGCAGAAAACTAAGAGTGTCTTACACAAATATAGATGGATTGATAACAGGATTGAATGAACTGAATGATTATTTGAAAGAAAAAGAACCGGACATAATGGGAATTGTAGAAACAAAATTAAAAGGCCCACTACCACCCAACAGTGTAGGACATGATACATACAATTATTGGATTAGAAACAGAGAGAAAAAACAAGGGGGTGGAGTTATGTTCCTGACTAAGAAGGATATAAACGTGAAAGGTGTCATATATGGAAAGAATACAGTAGAGATGATTATGATAGAAGTGGAAGACCGAGATAAGAAGAGCAGAAAATTTGTGATCAATTATGTGCCTCCGAAAACAGCCTCATGGGAGGAGAGTGAACATAAAAGTATGTTAGAGGACACAAAGATAGCATTAACTAAAATAATGGAAGACGGAGGAAGAATAGTTATGATGGGCGACTTTAATTGCAAAGAAATCTGCTGGGAAGAAATGACAGTAAAGAGTGGTGATGACTCATGGGGAAATGCTCTACTTGAGATGATTACTGACCATTCAATGACACAATGGATACAAGAGAACACTAGGTATAGAAATGAAGAAGAACCATCGAGGCTAGACTTAATAATTACATCTGAACCTAGAATAGTGGACAAGATTGAATATAAAACACCAATAGGTAAAAGTGACCACATATTGATTGAACTGGAACTTAATGAAGAAAAATATATGAAAAGAAATGAACAATATAGAAAAGGAAGATTGATGTATGAAAAAACAAACTTTGATAAAATAAGAGAATTCTTCCAACAAGAAAACTGGGAAGAAATATACAAAGAAGAAACATCAGTGGAAGAGAAATGGAATATTTTGACAAAAATTTACAAAGAAGGAGTGGAAAAGTATGTCCCAAGACAAAAACAAGAAAAAGAATATGTAAAATGCTGGTACAACAAAAGTTGTAGGGAGTTAAAAGACAAAAGAGACAAAGCCTGGACCGGATGGAAAAAAGACAGAAGACCTGAAAAATGGAAAATATATACTGGTTATAGAAATGAATATGTACAAAAGTGCAGAGAGGAAAAAAGAAAATATGAAAAAGATGTTATAGAAAAGTGTAAAGATCAACCAAAACTATTCTACAGATTTGTAAACAATAAACTGAAAAACAAACAAGACTTGGAGAAATTAAGACAAGGAGGAGTTGAATACACTGAGGAAATGGAAATGGCAGAAATTATGAACAAACATTTTAAATCAGTGTTTACAAGGGAAAATATACAACCTGAAGAGATTGAGTGGAAGGAAAAAGTCCCCCCTATGGAAGAAATAGAAGTAACAAAGAATGAAATATTGACACACTTGGGTAATTTTGATGTCAGAAAATCGCATGGGCCAGATGAAATAGCAAACTGGATTCTGAAAGAATGCAGGAATGAACTGGCAGACAAAATACATAGCATAATAAGCAGTTCCTTAAAAGAAGGAAAAGTTCCAGAAGATTGGAAAAAAGC